>NC_047658.1:95588968-95894468 GCF_011762505.2 Arvicanthis niloticus | reverse complement strand
TCCTGTGTTTCCTTAAGATATTTATTCATGTCTTCTTTAAAGGCCTCTATCATCTTTGTAAGTTTGGGTTTTGGGGTTTTTTTTTTTTTTTTTTTTCTTTTTCGAGACAGGGTTTCTCTGTGTAGCCCTGGCTGTCCTGGAACTCACTCTGTAAACCAGGCTGGCCTTGAACTCAGAAATCCACCTGCCTCTGCCTCCCAAGTGCTGGGATTAAAGGCGTGTGCCACCACTGCTCCGAATAAGATTGGTTTTAAGATCCTTTTCTTGTGCTTCAGTTTCATTAGGATTTTCAGGCTTTGTTGTAGGATAGCTGGGCTCTGGTGGTGCCATATTGCCTGGCTGTTGTTGACTGTGGTTTTACACTATCCTTTAGGCATCTGTTTCCCCCCATCCTCACCCCCGGTGTTGGTTCCATGATCCTGATGACAGCAGGACTTCTCAGGAAGGTTGTGGGTAGCTGTGAGCCAGACAATAAAGGTCAGGGTACCCAACTCTTCTATGCATCAGGCAGACTCTACTCTTCAAGCTGTGTCCCAGTCAAACCCAACTGGTATGGTGGGCAGATCCAACTAGGATGGGATTGGTGGAGCAGGGTTCCAAAATGGTTAGTTTTTGGGTCTCCAAAAGTTTCCATGGGGATGCAACATACTCTCATGGTCCTGCAAGGCTACTCTGGGCTGAAATCCAAGCTGAAAACATATACATCATATGTATATGTGTATATATATATATATATATATATATATATATATATATATATATATATTCAGGTACAAAATATCCAGAAAATCTAGAACAACTAAGAAAAGACCAACTCTCCAGATAATATACTAGAGAAAAAAAAAACAGGTCAAAGGCACGGAAAATATTTTTAACAAAATCATAAAAGAAAATTTCCATAACATACAGAATATAGTACCTACCTATTGTTGAAGACTGCCCTGCCCCATGCTTGGGGGCCACTATGTTGCTGTCCACACTGCCCCACGCTTTGGGGCTAAGTGCTCTGGTCAAGAGAGAGAGTGGGGGAAGGAGGGGAAGAGACGAGAAGAATGGAGACAAACCAGAGTGTGCGACAAGTTTCATTTCTCATTTATTGTCTCCCTATTGTCTCTCTCTTATTGTCCCCTCCCTCTTATTGTCTCCCTCTTATTGCAAGGAAATTCTGGGTATTTATAAGCACAAGCAGGGGAACACAGCTGAAGACACTTTACCATGTATGCACCATGCAGCTGGGGTCACTAAACAGCAAAGCAAGATATGTGGGATAAACAAGATGTTTATCAGAGTGTGCTCAACTGTTGTAGGCTGTTGAAAGACAAGTCTCTTGTCAGGGTATATGGCTCGAGATGGCTACAAAGTTGATAGCTGCTTTCTGCTAAAAGTTGGCTCCCAACAACCTATCAAGGTACAAGAATCATACAGAGCATTAAATAGACAAAACCAGAAAAGGAAACCCCACATGACACACAATAATCAAAACACTAAATTAACAAAGAAAAAAACATTAAAAGCTGCAAGGGAAAAGACTGAGTAGCATGTAAAGGCAGACCTATTAAAACAACCTTTGACTTTTTAATAGAGATTCTAAAAGTCAGAAAGCCCTGGACAGATGTTCCACAAAATCTAAGAGATTACAGATGCCAGCCTAGACTACTATACTCGGCAAAACATTCAATCAGTATCATCAGTAGATGGAGAAAGAAAACATTCCATGATATAATCAAATTTAATCAGTATCTATCTATAAATCCAGATCTACAGAGGTGCTAGAAGAAAAACTTAAACCTGGGGAGATTGCTCACACCCAAAAAAAACATAAGGAATAAATAATATCAGACCAGCAAATAAAGGGATTGGGGAAACCATGCCACAACAACAAAATATCAGGAATCAACAAACACTGCTCTTTGATAACTCTCAACATCAATGGTCTCAATTCCTCAATAAAAAGACATGGATATGGGGCTGGAGATATGGCTCAGTGGTTAAGAGCACTGACTGCCCTTTAGAGGTCCTGAGTTCAATTCCCAGCAACCACAGGGTAACTCACAATCATCTGTAATGGGATCTGATGCCGTTTTCTGGTGTGTCTGAAGATAGCTATGGTGTACTCACATTAAATAAATAAATAAATAAATAAATAATCACCTCACGAAAATGATATTCCAAGCAAATAAATTTAAGAAGCAACCTGTGTGTCCATTTTGCTATTAAACAAAACAGACTTCAAACCAAACTAGATAGAAAAGAACACTATATTCTCATCAAAGGAAAAAAAAATCTACCAAAAGGATATTGCCATTTTAAACATCTATGTACCAAACAAAACAGCACCCAAGTTCATAAAATAAATACTACTATAGCTACAAATCTCATATTTACCCTCACACAGTAATAGTCAGTGCTTCAGTACCCCACTCTGGCCAGTTCACAGGTCACCCAGACAAAGCTGAAACAGAAATGCTGGGGCTAAATGACGTCATAAACCAAACGGACCTAACATATTTACAGAACATTTCATCCAAACATAAAAGAAAATGCCTTCTCCTCAGCAGCTCATGGAACTTTCTCCAAAATTGACCACATGCTTGGATACAAAGCAAGTCTCAACAGATACAAGAAAATTGAAATAACCCCCGCATCCTGACTACCACAGAGTAAAGCTGGATATGAACAATAACAGAAATCGTACTAACTTGTGGAAATGGAGCGACTCACTACTGAACGAAAAATGAACCAAGACAGAAATTTAAAACTTTCTGAAATCGAATGAAAATGAATCCACAAACACCCAAACCCATGGGACAAAATGAAGGCTGCTCTAAGAGGCAAGTTCTTAGCAGAGAGAGACTGGGGGGGGGGGGTCCCATAGCAAATTAACAGCACACTATTTGATCTAGAACAAAAAAAGAAACCATACCCAAAAGGAATAGACATCAAGAAATAACTAAACTCAAGGCTGAAATCAGTAAAATAGAAATGTGTGTGTGTGTGTGTGTGTGTGTGTGTGTGAGAGAGAGAGAGAGAGAGAGAGAGAGAGAGAGAGAATTGCAAAGAATCAATGAAAGAAGGAGTTGGTTCTTTGAGAAGATCAGTAAATTAAATAAATCAAGTTTAAGTCAAATTAAATAAAAGGCAGAGAGAGAAGATGCAAATTAAAATTAGAGACAAAAGGATGGACATAACAAAAGACACCAGGAAACTCAGAGAATTGTAAGGACACACTTAAGGCCCTGCATTTCCCCATCCTGGCCATGGCAGCCTGCAGTGGCAGGAGGAAAGACATCCAAACACCTGCTGTGGGTACCACTGTGATGGATGAATGTGTGATGGGGAGATGGGAAAGATGGAGTACACGGTGGAGGCGAAGCTGAGGGGTTCATACTCTGTGGGGGAAAGTGAAACTGGTGACTCGACGGCAGTGAGGAATAGGCAGATATGAGGTGGCCTGGGCTGCCACCAAGGGCCATGTCTGGGTCTGTGGCCCTGCTGCAACTGGGGTGTATGTCAATGTCTATGGCTTGAGTTACCACCAAAGGCCAAGCAGGTGTCCTATGGTCTGGGCTGCCACTGAAGACCACATGGATATACAAGGGCCATGTGCCTGGGGCATAGGGGGCATGGAGGAAGCAGGAAGAGACATACATGTTGATCTGAGTGGCCTGTGCTGCCACCTGAGGCCATAGGGACATCCAGGCCCAGACTGTTCCCAGGGGTCATGTCTAGATCTGTGTTCCTATGGCAACCAGGGTCCGTGTTGATGACCCAGGCCCATGCTACCACCAAAGGCCATGCAGGTGTCCCTGGTGTGGATTGTCACCTGAGGCACTGTGTAGAACTGGCCCCACCTCTCATCAACCACCTCACTTGGGTAAGCTGGCCCTGCCCCTTGCCTAGGCAGTACAGTAGAGCTGACCCTGATGAGCGGGAGCAGATGAGCCAAGCATGAGTGATGGAGAGCTTGTAACAGTGAATTGTTCCTCGGCTCTGAGCTCCCAGCAGGTACGTGCGCACCTCTGCACCCTCTCAAGAGCTCTGGATTCACGAATGAAAAACACGCGTGCAGCGTTATTTTTAATATGCCTTACAATGGCTGGGCACTTCCAAACTCCTCACAGCTGGCACACACTCCCCTCCCGTATTCCTGAGTTAACTCTTTCTAAATCTCCGTCTTATTTTTGCTGCTGTTTCCTTCTGGGCAGCACTCCCATGGGCCGCTTTCCCTTTGCACCTACATTGCTGGATGATTTCTCTTCCGCATTTCTTAAATCTGATCTCTCTGCTTCCTTTCATGGCGATTCTGTCCTCCTCTCCTCTGCGTTTCTTGCCCGGGAATCCTAAAAGTCCAGGCTCTTTCACTCTGCCCAACCACTGGCCATCGGCCCTTTATTGATAAACAAAAACCAATTGAGGACAGAGACCCTCAGCGTCTGGACATGCAGATTCTCATGTGATTTGGGGAGTCGAATTAAGACAAAACATTAGAACCAATCCTCAACAAGGCTGGCCATGCCCCTGCCGTGGGGTGGCTTGGGTGAAGGAGAGATGCTCTCCCTCCTTTTTGCCCCTCACTGGCTGTAATACTCTGGGCCCTGCTGGGCAGCACAGAAAAATTCTGGTGAAAGTGCAAACTTGTACAGCTACTATAAAAATCAGTGTGGTGGTTCTTCAGGAGAATATTCTATTCTGGGACTAGATCTACCTCAGGATCCAGCTGTACCACTCTAGCATATGCTAGAGGATATTTGATCACACTGCGAACCCAAAGATTGTTTAAAAAAAAAAAAAAAAAAAAACAACCTGTTTTTAGTTGTGTGGCTCAGCCCTAACACACACCTTTAATCCAAGAGCTTTCTGTGTATTGTAAACAGGATTAAATAAAGTCAACCACAGGTCAAGAAGCAGAGCAAGCAGCCAGTTGACAGGGGGTGAGCATAGGAAAAAAACAGTAAGAGGAAGTCAGGAGGACGGATAGAGGACGGCACAAGAAGTAGAAGGGAGGAATATTCAGTTTGAAGGGGTTTTGAGACTGCATGGAGAAGGACATTTTCTTTTTCCTTTTGGGACTTTTGACGAGGAGGAAGGTCAACTGGATGCTTTCTTTGCTTCTCGGAGCTAGCAGGCTTTCACCCCAGCATCTATCTCCGGAATCCTCATTGCTAAAATTGATAAGATTTTGTTAAAAACAACAGGCATATACCCAAAGGAATCTACATCCTACTACAGAGATACTTGCTCAACCATTCCACTGCATATTCATAATAGACAGAAATGAATGGAAACAACCTAGATATCCATCAATGGAAGAATGGATAAAGAAACTGTAGAACATTTACCCAATGGAATATTACTCAGCCATTAAACAATGGAATCATAAGACTTGCAAGTGAGTGGATGGTGCTAAAACTTCATCCTCAGTGAGATAACTCATACCAAAAAGAGATAAATATTAGTTTGTATTCACTTATATGTGGATATTAGCTGGTGAGTCTTCCATAAGCAGGTTACAATCCACATAACCACAGAGTTTAGGCATAAAGTAAGGGATTAGGAGGTAGGAAGGGATCTCCCTAGAAAGTGGGAATTGAATAGGTAGTCACTGGTGGTTGGGGGAAGGGAGAACCAGAACAGGAGGATCAAATAGTCAGGGAGGGAAGAAGAGGGCAAGGAAGGGAATATGGGGAGGGACAGCTAAAACAAAGGGCTACTTGAGGGGTCGTGTGGAAAACTAATACAGCGGAAACTACTTAAAGTATATGCATATATGAAAAGAATCACCAAATAACAGGAGAGGAGAGTCCCAACTAGACATCTCTCGTCACCAAATGAGACCTCCAGTTCTGGAAATGGATTACATTTAATTGAGTTGTTGGCTAAAGAGGACCCGTAGAAATCCCCAAACAACCTGAATTATTGTCAAGACTATTGGTTGCTCTCCACAAAATGATGGTAAGGCCCTTTCGTTGAAGACAGCACTTACACAACTCATTGAACACAGGGAAGTCCAGATGGTGCCGACCTAGAGCCTTCATCCCTACTGACTGGTGTTCATGGTACCAGAAGGAGCTCTGCATGCTACCGGAAGAGAAAGGTAAACACCAACCCAGACACAAACGCTTTGATCTACAATGGTGACCTGTCTGCACAATATGCTGATACTTACTGGCACAAAGTTTATGGGAGTAACCAACCAATATTTGTTTTGGATTTAAGGCCCACTTGATGAGAGGGAACCCATGCCTGACACATAGGCCAAGGACCTAGGGAAAATCCAATACCACTGTTCTGCTAAACAAGCATAGCAATAAAATGATTCCTAACAACATTCTGCTGTATTCATAGATCCGTGTCTCACTCAGCCATCACCAAAGAAGATTCTTCTTGTGGGAGATGGGAACTAATACAGAGATCCACAGTCAGACAATGTGCAGAGTGAAAGACCTCAGTCCTAAATGAGATGTGTCCATCAAGTCCCTCCCCTCAGTGCTCAGGGAACTTTGCTGAAGATGAGATGGAAAGGTTGTAAGAGCCAGAAGGGATAGAGAACACTGGGGAAAGGCAGCCTTCCAAACACAATAAGATAAATGCACATGTGAACTAACAAAGACTGTGACAGTACACACAGGGCTGCACAGGTCTAACCCAGATGGTGTACCAGCACTGAGAGGGGACATGGACACAAGCCCCCAATGCTAACCCAGAATCTATCTCCAATTGACACCTGCTCACAAAGGAAAAAAAAAAATTTCCTCCAACAGAATTTCATTGGATATGCAAACCACTCTCAATGACAACTCCCTTGCCCAACAGTAAGTGGCCAACACAAAATGAACTCAATGGTAATTTGGGGAGGGAAGGGTTCATATCTCTCTTACATTTCCATATATCTGTTCATTTTTTGACAGCAGTCAGGCCAGGAACTCAAACAGGGCAAGAACCTGGAGACAGGAGCTGATGCAGAGGCCATGAAGGAATGCTGCTTACTGGCTTGCTCCTCAGGGCTTGCTCAGTCTACATTTTATAGCACATAGGACCACCAGCAAAGGGACAGTCCCACCCACAATGGATTGAACCCTCCTACATCAATTGTGTTAAGAAAATATCCTACAGGCTTGCCTTAGCTTCTGGAGGCATTTTTTTGAATTGAGGTTCCTTCTTCCAGATGATTCTAGGCTGTGTCAAATTGACATAGGTTTAGCCAGAACATTACCCAAACCAGTTGTAAATGTGGCTTTCTGGTAGACTACCTTCTTGGCTCATATATAGAATGTGCCAATTAAAAGAGAGCTTTCTATTGGTTGGGTAGATAGCTCAGTCAACCAAGCACTCACTAGGCAAGAATAGAAACCTTAATTTGACCCCCAGAACCCACATAAATTAGATGTGGGGACTTTATATCTGTACAGCTCTGGGGAGGAAGACTCCAGAGCTGCTTGCCAGCCAGCCATCCTAGTCAAATCAGTGAGCTCTAGGAGGGTCAATTGAGGAAGACACAATTGCTGGCCTCTGGCTTCTACATACTTACACACATGCACACACTCCCATATGCACACATGCACACATTCATGCACACACAGGCATACACATGCCAATAAAAAATACAAATAAAAAAATAAAAAGAACTGACAAATAAATAAATAGAAACTGTCCAAGCCAAAAATAAAAAGAACTGACTTACCTGGTAGCATGAGTCTCCCTTTTATACTTCTTTTCCCTATAATGTCTAGTTACTCACAAAACTTTGTTCATCAATCTAGTTTGTAGAATTCTTTTATCAAGTCCCCTAAAAACAGGCTCTGGTTTTTAATTGGAGTTACACTGAATTTATAGACTAATTAGGTGAGCCTCAACAGGGTTATAATTGTGTCTTCCCACCCACTGCTCTTCATTGATTTACATCTCGTTTTATATCTTTTCATTGGCTTTCCAGTTTTTCTTCATAAAGGTCTTGAGACTTTTTATTATATTAATTCTGTCAGGTCTGTGTAATTTCATGATTTTAATTGCTAATTTATTTTCATGCACATTTTATAATGAGTTATTTCTAGACTAAAAGGGACCACTAGCATTGGCCTTTTCATTCCCCAATCTTGCTGAACTTTTAACTCTCTTATTAATTGTAATGCCTTGTCTACTCTCTTCAGTTTAGCATGTAAATTCTCAGACTGTCGAAAAAGCATGACAGTTTTGCCTCAGCCCTATATTACTTATGACATAGATTCAGCTGTGTGTACAAGAGACACAAATAACCATGGCTTCAAGAAGACATAAATTCAACTAGGCGTGGGGTACACACCTGTAATCCCAGCATTTGGAAAGAAAGCTGAGGCAGAAGGATCAAGAACTAGAGGCCAGCCTGGGCAATTTAGTGAGTTCAAGTCCAACCTGGGCTAAAAAGCAAGACTGTCAAAACAATAACAAACATTTATCTTGTTTCCATGTAAAAGTTTGAGTATAGGAGACTTGAGATGATTCACTATCCCTGCAGTCATTAGGCTAGACCACCACTCTGGAATGTCGTCCTCTCCATCAAGTTGAATATATGGTCTCTTCACACCTCCATGTTCCCTACAGCAAGGCATAGGGCAAATGAAGAAAGTTACACACAGATTCTTACTTCCAACTCACTAGCCAAAATCTAGCTTTAGAGTCTGAAAATGCACTTATTTCACTCTTTCATGACTTTCTGCTTATCATGACATTTTCCAAACTTCCTGAAGTTTTTTTCTTTCCTAGTTATTTGAATCGAAAGCCGAGCTCACTTATTATCTCTCTTGCATGTTTCAAATTACACTTATATCTATGAATTTAATTGTATCATGAAAATATCACCATGTGCCACTTTGTTTTGTTAGGTCCTAAGAATTCTGCATTCACCCCCTTGTGACAGGTTCCTCAAGACTACAGGTAACCAGTGCTCTGTCTTGTGACAGGTTCCCAAGACTATAAGTAACCAGTGTTCTGTCTTGTGACAGGTTCCCCAAGACTACAGTTATCCAGTGCTCTGTCTTGTTTGCTGTAATGATTCAAGAAACTGGCATCTCTGACAACCAATGAGGTCTGGTTGAGAGGTCAGAATCCTCCACCAAAAGTCAACCTCAGACCTCCACAATCATGTGCATATATGTACACACACATGCATACACATGCAAACATGCACACACACATGCACATCCCACAGAGCCCCACACACATATACATGCATGTATCATACATACACACCACACACACATGCACAAACATGTACCACACATACACATCCCACATACCATATAGCTCACACACACGAACAAACATGTATCACACATATACATTCCCACATACCATGTAGCATACACACACATGTACAAACATGTACCATACATAAACACCAGATACCACACACACACAAACATGTATCACGCATATACACCACAAACACCACACACACACACACACAAATGTATCACACGTATACACCACAAACACCACACACACAAATGTATCACACATATACACCACAAACACCACACACACATACACACACACACACACACAAATGTATCACACATATACACCACAAACAGCACACATACACACACACACATGTGGAAAGCTTCTGCTGCGCCCTAAAGATGGTGCCTACTGCCTTAGCCCTCTTGGGGGAAGAAGTCCTTATTTGGTGAGGAGGTTGCACTTTGCCGGTAGCCTGATCTCTCGTCATGAGTGTGAACCTATGGTGGAGCAAAACGTAGTATGGGCTGATGGGCAGTCCACTGGAGGCTACTTAAGCTGCACTCACGGGAGGCACGGGGGCACACCCCTTGATCTTGTAACTGAAAGGCAATTCCTGAGTAAAACTGTCTCTGGAAGGAACTGGTGTGCTAGTCTTTCTTCCCTGCTGGTCAGGGTGGTCGGCGCGGCACACACACACACACAGAATCATCTAGGACAAAAAGCTTTGGGCATATATAAATGTGGGTGGCACCATTTCGTGGGCTTGAGTCCCAGACTGAATAAAAAAGAAAATGCTGGAGCTAGGAAGGCATTTAGTAGTTTAGAGTACATACTGCTCATGCAGAGATCTCAAGTTCGGTTCCCAGCTCACAACCACCTGAAGCTCCAGGGGACCTCACAGGCACCTGCACTGACACGTGCACATACACACACACAGACACACACATGTACATGTAACCAAAACTAAAACATCTTGGGGCGGGAGAGATGTCTCAACAATTAAGAGCAGTTATTATTTTTACAGAGGTCCCCAGTTTGATTCCCAGCCTTCACATGGTAATTCACAACCGTCTATAACTCCAGTTCCAGGATGCACATAACGCACAGACATACATTGAAGAAAAAACATTCATATCCATAAAATGAAACAAATAAGTCTGCAAATATATTTTAATTAATTTGTTAAGGGAGACATCTGTGAGCAGCAGCACTCACTCACCTCTGCCTCTTGACCATGTGATGTAACCAGCCACCTCAGACGCCAGTGTGATCAGCTGCGTATGGCCTTCCCCACCATGGTGGACTGCACCCTCAAACTATGAGCCACAAAAAAACAAAATGGTTTCTTCCTAAGGTTTCTCTTGTCTGGTATTTCATCGCAGCCACAGGAAACCATCGATACACTTCCATAGCCCTCATCTGAGAGAGGTTCACCCCACAGCTACATGATCTAGGTCATTCTCCCCTGACCTCAATCTCATCTGCCACGTCACCTTTGCCTTGAGGGATAGCATAGTCACAGTCTCTGGGGATTTAGGTGTGAGTGCCCAAATGTGCAAGGCTCGATTCCTTCTACCTCATACCCCAGTGTGACTTGTGATTTTCTTACATTTCCAACACAATATACAGATCACACAAAGTCTCACAAATTCACTGAGACTCTCTTGGTGGCATCAAACATACATGAATGATTTTATGGCTCTTCTGGGTTCTGTGCCTAGACTGTAAAGTTAGATTTACCTCCAATAATTGTAAAGAAGCAATCATGTGTTAAACTTTTCTCTCTTGGGAGCAGGAAAGTCGGGTTGACTTGTTGACCTTTGAGTAGTACATGCCAAAATCCCAAATGTGATCCTTGGCTTCTGTGTCTCCTCTTATTTCTATTATAAGGGGCTATATGGATTTCAAGGCTGCCGCGATTACTACATCTTCTAGGTTTGCTCTTCCTTCATCCTCATGAGACACCTTGCCCTGTCTACTGGTTGACTGCTGTTTGGACATAGTTTTGTGAGATTGGGATTTTTGGGGGTGAAGGGTGCTGACTAGTCTTGTGTCACCTTAATACAAACTATAGTCATCAGACAGGAGGGAACCTCGACTGAGAAAATGATTCCTTAAGATCCAGTTGTAAAATGTAAGGCGTATTTTTAATGAGTGATCAGTAGGAGAGGGCCCAGCTCATCCATGGGCTTCTGGTCTTGGATTCTATAAGAAAGCAGGCTGAACAAGCCATGGAGAGCAAGTCAGTAAGCAGCACTCCTCCATGGCCTCTGCATCAGGTCCTGCCTCCAGGTTCCTGCCCTGTTTAGGTTCCTGTTCTTACTTCCTTCGATGAAGAACAGCAATATGGAAGCCAAATAAACCCTTTCCTTCCCATGGTATTTTGTCACAGCAATAGAAACTCTAAGATGGGTTGTTTTGGGTTTTGTTGTTTTCCATTGTTGTTGTTCATGTAGCTCAGAGTAGCCTCGAACTAGAACTTTCGATCTCCTGCCTTCTCCTTACAAATATTAGAATGTAGGCATGTGTTACCATAGCCGATATGTAGCACCGGAGAGCCTTCTTAGGGCTTTTTGTATGCTATGCAAGTAGTCTACATCCACAGCCCTGATAAGAACATTTTGTGTGATGCTGGGTTACTGGGTTTTACTTTGTTCATCTTTGACAGGCATACCTATCTATTCATTCCTATTTGACTATTGCCTCTTCTTTTAGATGTGTCTAAGGAGATAATGTATTGCTGGGTCTGGGATTTGTTCATTCAGCACATCATAGCCTCTCTGATATTTGGCAGACATTTTTCTTTCACAGAGTGTCTACTCTGAAGATATTTAATTATGTCTGACTTGGCCATGACTCCTTTAAGGTACACTGTTCTTCGGCTAGTGTTGGTTCTTGTTAGACAAGAGTCTATGTTCTACCTTGTGCTTCCTTAGGTATGCCCTAGTGGAGAGACATCCTGCTAACCTCCATTCTGCCTAGGGACTCTGCAGTGGTAGCAATGAACCTTGTAACCTTGAGGATATGGGTGTATAATCAATGTGAATCCATTTGTGTGCTTGTTGACCTGCTGATTGTTGAGCTGTTGTTGATAATGGGTTTACTCCAGTTCTGGGTCCCTGTGGGTCCACTTTCCACCTCACCACTGGGGTGCTGGGATGTGGCCACTCGGGGAGCTTTACTACATTCCTCTCTTGTCGACATTGGGGTGCCAGGCTCATAGCATACCAACACCAGCTCAGGGGAGGCAGAATGCAGCCTAAGATAGGGGCACAGCCCATGTTCCTCCAGGTGAGAAATGGCATGGATTGGGGCCAAGGCTGTGGTTCCCAAACTCTTGAGTACCCATATGCTGCTGGAAACCTCAAGGAGTTGAGAATGAGGGGGCTTGTGGGCCAGCTATGAGCCTGGGGGAGGGGGGAGTTGGGGGGTGAGAGAGGGTCCGGCTTACCTCAGGGACCCTAACTGTAAGTCTCAGGAGCTTGGTGAGGCCTTCTGCAGGAGACTTAGATGGTGTTGCTTGGTAGCAAAGGCTTCCACCCACAGCACTTCTTGAGGAAGGAGACAGTCCTTGCTTGTCCAAAATGTTGATTCATGGTGGAAAAATAGAGACATACAATTTACTCAGGGTAGACCAGAGATTAAATACCTTTTGCAGGAAGAAATGTCCAGGAAGGGAAGCTATTGGCTAAACCCTCTGGGGTGGCCCATCCAGTAACCTCCTTAGCATGGAGAACTCTGGACTCCATTCTACATGACCAGTTGTTATGGTCCTCTTAGTGGGGTGTCATGGTCATGTCACGTGTGCTCCAGTACAGGAACTGAGTCAGGAGCAGATTCAAACACCTACTGTTCTCAATGATGAGAATTGCTGGGGTTGGTTCCTTAATCTGCTCAACCTTACCAATTTTTCTGTCTGGTGGCACAGTTCCACTTGTCCCACAGGTCTCTGCCCCATACAAGCCAAGGTCTCCTACTATACCAACCAATGCCCTCCTACCAAAACAATCTGCAAAAAAGATGAAACCCAAGTAAAGCCAGTCCTCGTCCATTGTGCCTTCAGTTTCCTCCTCTATCAACTCCCTACACTCTGCCCTGCACCAAAGATTTGGGAGCCAGTAGCCAAATGAGACTTGAGCCCCATCACCCACCCACCCCTGTCTCTCCTAGGGCACCTGCAGAGTGGGGATCAGAAGCTGCTGACGTCTTGATCAAACGATAAATTTAGCTTAGCTTATAGTAGATTTGTTCTCCTTGTAAGAAATCATGCAGCTGTTTGTTGTCCATAAATCAACTTAATTTATATGTCAAGAATCACCTACAGTGAGGCTGTCTAGAAACTAGAAATTCTTTTTACTTTTACTTTCAATAAGAGATACAGTCACACAACTCAAAATATGTACATGTATGAGACGCTGCTGTGAAGTCCCCTCCATCTGTAGCCACTACTACTGGCTCCTTATTCGTCTTTCCTGGGTCTCAGTAGGAAAATACAAACAAGCATAAGGATGAATTATACACGTAGGTGTGCAAACACACACACTTATTTACCTTCCCACACAGGCCAGCATACAAGCCTCTGTACCCACTTTTTTTTTTTACCTTTGCTGTAGCTGTCTACTGGCTCCTCTTCCTCAGGAAGGTTTGTCATTCTCTGTCACAGCTGCCTAGGACCCTAGATCATGGAGGGCTGCCGTTTATCTAACCATCTCTCTCAGACAGACATTGCAATTGTTTACAGTCTTCTGACGTCACAGCGCTACCTCGGATAATACTAACGTTTAAACAGTGAGGTGGAGGAGATCTATTAACCAGTCTTGGCATTTCATTACAGGCTCGTTTACCAGTAACCTTTCTCCCCCACTGTTATTTCTTCTCCCTGTATTTTTATTTTTCTGGATGTCAAATGTTGATGTTTTATTGCAGTTTGCACGTTGTTCAGGGTCATTTCAGTGGTTAGACATGCACAATAAAAGAGAAAAATGTGCATCTGTGGAAGTCTTGAAAGTTCACAACAGAAGCAAATCTTCAGCAGCCCTGGTGCGAACCAGCAAGGAGTCAGGGATTCTGCAAGCTCAACATGAAGGGTAACAATCAGACACATATGCCTCGCTTTTACCACAGGGTGCTGTGTCTGCCTGTCAGGCCTCAGTTCTCAGAGTAAAGGACACAACAAGATACATAGCACTATAGCTTTCAGAAACCCCATTGCTGCACACTTGTAATGTTCCGAAAGCAGGCAGGGGCCACCATGAACTACAAAAAAGACCCTGTCTCAAAAAAAAAAAATTAAAAACACATGCCACACTTCTTCAATACCCAAGAGAATTGAAAGCATTCTCATGTATAGCTGTGCACGTGCACACATGCACTCCCACATGCACACACACACACACACACACATAAATATGATAAAAAATTAAAAGCTAGACAAAAAAAACAGAACAAAATTTAACTGGCAGCCCCTTCACTGATGCCTTTCTTCTCAGCAGTAATAAGCACCAAATTCTTTTTCTCTATGATCCATTTTGTCATGTGTTCATATGAGTTCAGCAGGAATGACATCATGAGGGTGATGTCATGAAGATGACATTACAAGGTGCTTACCTAGATGCCCAGAACCTTACTAAAGCACTGGGAGGTGAACAGCATTTACATTTCACAGACAAAGAAACCAATGTTCAACCAGTCCAAGAGCAGCCAACATCTATGGGCACCAAGAGGAAGGAGAGAAAATGCAGACTGACAAGCAATGGTGAGTAGTAGTCATGCTTGTGACTAACAGAAACCTATTTGAATATTTTTTTAATTCATAACAGGGGCTGGGCTTATAGACCTGGTGGAGCAGCAGGTCATTATCAGTACACAGGGTCCTGATGGGAAGGTGCCAGGAGACAAGAAAGATAGAGAAGATAAAAGCTGGATCAGGAAGTCTTGTATAAGCTATGTCTCATGCCAAGGGAATTTATTAAGAAATATAGCATCGTACATCCTATTTACAGGGGAAGAATGGCCAAAGTCAGCAGAGAGCTAAGTTAGACAGTGTGGGCAAAGAGAGGACAGGCTACCTCAGACACAGCTGCCTTAGGACTGATCACCACAGCCCAGAAGGAAGAGTTAGATCCTCAGAAACAGCAGCCTTGACTCCTTCAAGGCACTGGCTCAAGCCTCAGACAAGGCCTTGCCAAACACACTCCTGGACAAGGACACAGAACTAAAGTTCCCTTTGTTCCCCCATCAGGGCCTCTGAGAAAAGGCATGGGCTGGTCTAGCACCCCACAGCAGATAGCTCAGTGGGTACATGCATACACATCATAAATGTGAAAGGATAAGAAAAAATGTTCACAGGTCAAGACACAAATTACTGAACAGGGGCTGTCAACATTTACTGAAGAAATATAAACCAAAGGATAAGGACAGTGAGTGAGGTAAATCACATGTTACCTGGCACACCTCCGTGCAGGTGTGCACTGTTACAGCAATTGTTTTGCTATTTTCCCTCCCTGGAGGAAATGTAAAGCAACATCACTCTCCTCCCAACAACAAACCAAGGTACCATTCTGTCAAAGTTCACTTTGGAGTAACAGTGAATTTATTGGGCTTCTTTACAAAGTCTTGCTGTGAAGAAACAGCATAATCTAGGTAACTCTTAATTAAAAAACAGAAAGAAAGAAAGGAAGGAAGGAAGGAAGGAAGGAAGGAAGGAAGAGAGAGAGAGAGAGAGAGAGAGAGAGAGAGAGAAAGAAAGAAAGAAAGAAAGAAAGAAAGAAAGAAAGTCTTTAATAGGGGCTTGCTTACAATTTTAGGTTACTGCATGATGATCATGGCAGGAAGCAGAAGGGTATGGTGCTGGAGAAGTAGCTGAGAGTTTTGCATCCTGATCCTCAGGCCACAGGCAGAGAGAAACTAACATGGGCCTTGTTGGGCTTGTGAAATATCAAGTCCACCCTGCAGTGACATGCTTCTGCCAGGGCCACACCTCCTAATCCTTCCCAAATAGCTCCACTAACTAGAAATCAAGCATCTACATTTATAAGTCTATAGGGGCCATTCTCATTCAAACTACCATATTCTGTCCCCTGGTCTCCTTAAGATTGTAGCCATACAATAAATGTAAAATGCATTGAGTCCAAGACACAAAAGTCTCCAAAACTCCTACCAGTCTTTCACAGTCTCAACACTGTTTAAAAGTCCAGTCTCAGCGAACCACCGGCGGTGGCACAGCCCATAAGGCGTCTGCCTGCAGAGGGCGTGGGTCCCTCTGCAAGCTCTCTCTACTGTGTTCGAATCCCGCTCGTCTCCTGGGGGGAAAAAAAAATCCAGTCTCCTCTAAGACATTCTCTTAAACTGTAAATCCTTATAGAATCAAAATCAAAACACAGATCACATCCTTCCGACATACAATGGCACCAAATCTTGGCATCACCATTCCAAAGAGGAGGAAAGGGAGCACAGTGAGGAATACTGAACCAAAGCAAGAATGAAAACCAACAGGTCAAGTTCCAAACTCTCGGACTCCATGTCTGATGATAGATAAAGGGTTTCTCAGATGACTCTTCCCTTCCAGCTTTGCTGACTATAGTGCACTTTTCTCTCTCTCTTGGGCTGGTTCTAGATCTGCTACTTTCCTTTATAGGTGTCCCATGGCTCTAGCATCTCCAATGCTATTCAGCCTTCAACCTTCAGAGCTTCACGAAATGGCCTCTCTGGTTCTCCATGTAGGGACTCCTCTACCACATAGCTGGCCTCAGTGGTTTTCCTTCCCCACAGAAGGAGGTTCCACAGCTTCTGTCCTCTGTGTTTCTTAACTCTAAAGCCGGAAACAGGTAGCTGAAGCTGCCTAGTTCTTCTGCTTGCTAGGGCTCGAACCCAGACCCCTCCTTGAATTTCATATGTATAAGCTGTCCATTGCTGATGGTTTTCTTTGCTGCTTAAACGTTCCTTTAATCCCCTTGACAAGTTGGAAGCTTAGCTAAATGGGGTCTGACCCCAAGGGCACTACTTACTCCCTTCATTTCATTTTGAATCAGGCTATATGGAGAATCTCTTGTGTACTCTGTGGAAGCTTTGCCTGTCAATAAAAATCGAATGGCCAATAAGCTGAGACAGGATTAGAAAGAAGGTGGGACATCTGGCAGAAAGAGGGGAACTCTGGGAAATAGTCAGGCACGGGAAGATTAACCACTCAGACTCAGAGGAAGTTGGATATATGGAACCGAGGACAGGTAACCAGCCATGTGGCAGACATAGAATAGTATAAATAGATTAATTGAGTTACAGGCTAGTTGGGGTACAAGTCTAGCTTATGACCTAGGCATCTGTTAATAAATAACAGCCTCTGAGTCGTTATTTGAGAACTGGGACTCAGGTGGAAAGGGACCGATTACATCAGCCCTTACTTTTACCTCCTTGAGCACGGGACTTGGCTCCAACATTACATTTCCTGGTGTTCTTTTTCTCCTCAAACTGTGCAGTTTGTATTTCTCTTTGCCCCACTTGCTCCTTTTCATTGTAGACAGGCATAAGAGTGATCCCTAATAACCATGTGACACAGTCACCACTAGGCCAAATTAAAACCTCTACCAGATGACATTAATCCAAAACTCTTCGATTTAGCCTCAAGCACATTCTTAGGACAAGGGCAAGAGACAGCCACATTCTTTGTCAATATATCACAAAGATGCTCTCCAGGTCAGCTGGAGAATATAGTAATATTCTTCTCCTCTGTATTCTCTTGAGCTGCGACCTCAGAGTCCACAGGTGTCCTCAGCACAACTGCCTCCCACACTCCTACTAGGATGGTCCACCAAGCCCTACTCAAAGCATTCAATCTCTTCTCTAGTCCAAAGTCTTCCATATTCCTCCAAAGAACATCATAGCCATACTTGTCACAACATTGACAGTCCCTGGTGCCTGAGTCCCTGCTACCAATTTCTGTCTCAGCTCTGGTTCTATTGCTATAAAGACACACCATGATGAAGGAAGCTTTTAGCTGGGGACTCGCTTACAGCTCCATCACACTGGAGCATGCCGTCTGACCGCACAGGGAGCATCCATTTGGTGTCCATCCAAAGGTGTTTGACAAGTATGACAAGTGTGACAAGTGTGACAAGTGTGACTGTCCTTCCTACCCTCTTGATGTTCCCTACACCCAACTTTGTCGTGTAAAATGAAAACTGCTACTTGAGGAAGCTGAGAGGGAGCACAGTGGCCTCGGCACCAGTCGGGGAATAGTACTTACTGTTGCTGTGACTGCTGGCACTGATGGGTTGGACTCCAAGGACCTTGTTAGGACAGAGTGGCTCTCCCAGTAGCCTCAGCCACCCTAAGACCCTGTATGTTACTATCCTTGGACCAGCTCTGGCAAAGCATCAAGTACATACACTTGGGTTAGAAAAATCCTTTAGAATGGAAGAGCCCAATCCAAATAGGCAAAAGTCATTCAAAAGAAATAACATAATTTTTTTTTTGTTTTTAATTTGGAAAAAAAATTAAAAAGGATTCCAGTTGTTACTCCCAGCAGTGTTTCTCATACCCTGTGCTGGTTAATAGTGACAAGATGACCAGGTATTAGAATCACTCAGGGGACAGGCCTCAGGGCTTGCCTGTGTGGGGTTATTTAGGTGAGTTTAATTACAGTGGGAAGACCCAAATTAACTGTGGGTGGCGCCATCCCATGGGCAGGGTACTGGATTAAATATAAAGGAGAATGTTTACCTCTCTGCATCCTAAACACAGATGCAATGTGACCAACTGCCTCCTACGTCTGTCCTCTTGTCTTCCCCTCCATGGTAGATAAATCCCTTTGCACTCTAAATTGAAAGAAACTCTACCTCCCTTAAATTAATTCTTGACAGGTATTTGGTCACAGCAACAAGAGAAGTAAAATACATTTAAAGACACATATTTCTTTTTTAATTATGTGTATTTGTGTGTGTGTCTGAGCAGGGAGAGGTATATTCGTGTGAGTACAGGTGCCCATGGAGGACACAGCACCAGATCTCCTGGAGTTGAAGTTCCAGGCAGCTATGAGTAACCTCACAACTAAAGCCTGCTGAAAACTAAACTCAGGTCCTCTGCAAAAGCCATACGTGTAGCTGGCCAGTGGTGGCTCACACCTTCAGTCCCTTTACTCTAGAGGCAGAGGCAGGCAGATCTCTAAATTCAAGGTCAGGCTGGTCTACAGAACAAGTTCCAGGACAGTCAGGACTACAAAGAGAAACCCTTTCTTAAAAAAACAAACACATTCAGACATACATCTCCTAGATCAAAGTTTCTCAAACCTGTGGGTTGTAACCCCTTTAGGGGGTTAAATGACCTTTTTACAGGGGTCACATATTAGATATCCTGCATATCTGATATTTACAATGCGAAATAACAGTAGCAAAATCACAGTTATGAAGTAGCAATGAAAATAGTTTTATGGTTGGGGGTCACCACACCATGAGGAACTGCATTAAAGGGTCACAGCATTGGGAAGGTTGGGAACCACTGCTCTACGTGGTTCCAAATCCAGTTAAACCAACAAGGAAACTCGATCATCACCCTCTTGGCCTCTCACATTTTGCCTGGCTTGTACTCAACAGAGAAAAGGGCACCACCACCCCCTGACTGCCACATTCTCTTTCACAGCAAAGCTGTAACCTGAAAGACAAGATTCTGAAGCAAGAGTGAACACTGTAGGTGATTCTGATCTCTCTTTTCCCCTCTTAGATGGATAATTTGAACTCAAGTCTTGCCCAAGGGAAACTGGAAGTTCTGAGCAGATCCACAGGGAATAATATTGGGTTGGTCACTTTGCTTATCCTGTGACCAAATATCTGTAAGACAACTTAAGGGAGAAAATATTTACTTTGGCTCTCAATTTGGGAACATCCCATTGTGGTAGGAAAGGCAGAACAGAGGAGGATAGTTCAGGGTTATGGTGGAAAGAGCTTGCAGTAAGGCTGGGGGTCAGGATGACAGAACCAGGACAGACTATAAGCCTCAAAGTTGACCCTCTGAGGAACCCACTTCCTATAGTGATGCTCCAACCTCCCAGTGGGTCCACAATCTCCCAGAACAATGCCACCAGATACAGAGCAAACTAGCAAACATGAGTCTGTCGGAGAATCGCACACCCCAAATATGACAAATACCTATAGCTAATAACTAGATTTTCCTTTTGATAGTCTCCTTGTTGTTTGCTTGCTTTTGAGACAAGGTCTATATGTAGCCCAGGCTATGCTTGAAGTTATGATAATCTTGCCTCTACGTTCCAATGCCAGGAGTACAGGTAAAAGCTACCATTCTCAGTTTTATTATTAGATTTTTCTAAAATTAAGTTTTTTTTTTGATTTTGAATTTCTTTTTTTTTTTTTTTTTTTTTTTTTGGTTTTTCGAGACAGGGTTTCTCTGTATAGCCTTGGCTGACCTGGAACTCACTCTGTAGACCAGGCTGGCCTCGAACTCAGAAATCCGCCTGCCTCTGCCTCCCAAGTGCTGGGATTAAAGGCGTGCGCCACCACCGCCCGGCGAGAGTGAATTTCATTTGAACATGAGAGGAAATAAATGAAATGCCAGAGATACTGTGAGAAGAATTTAAAATATTGCTGACACTAACTATATGAATCAGACTGAATACGAAAGTAAGACACACACACCAGAATAAAACAAATGTGATATTAATCACAACAGAGCAAACACAAGATATTATGATTCAAAACCTCCCCAAAAACATAAGAGCCTTTCCAAGAGATTCAGAATGGTTCAGAAACAAACCAGTTAGGTTCACGAGAGCATATGCATGAGTCATGGGCTGACCTGTTGGGAGCCAACTCCTAGCAGAAGGCGGCTATCATCTTTGCAGCCATCTCGAGCCATATACCCTGACAAGAGACTTGGTTTTCAACTGCCTACAACAGCTGAGCATACTCTGATAAACATCTTGTTTATCCCACATATCTTGTTTTGCTGTTTAGTGCCCCTAGCTGCAAGGCGCACGTGGTATCCCCGCCTGCAAGTCACGTGGCAAAGCATATAAATACCCCGGATTTCCTTTCAATAAACGAGAAAAGAGACTTCATTAGACTCTTTATCTTGTCTCCATCCCCACTCTCTTGCTAGACCCTGACCCTCGGACCGGAGCAGCAGCTCCAGCCGGGACATAGTGCCCCCCAAGCCTGGCAGTGTGGGCCTCAACACAGACCAGTACATAAGATTGAGTGTTCCTTTTTAATAAACTCCTCTGGGTGAATCAGACTTGACAGATGCTCCAACTAGAGTGTTTGTTACTGACCACTGTGTTCTATCACAGGTTCAGCTTGCTGAAGACACCTGACTTTTCTGACCCTATTCCTCTATAGAGCAGGCCTGAGCCACCCCCAGTCTGTGATTGTAAGGCCCCCAAGAATGGAGGACCTCACCCAAGCCTCAGGAATTCTCGGCCACCCATTAACTGCAAGACAAACTTGATGTAATCAGCAAGAGGTATATTTTAATCCATATACTGAGGTCAAGACCTGTAGCCCATGCAGGGGCAATGGGGTCTGACCTCAGGGCTTTGGAGACAGAGAGAATTTAAAGCCCAAAACCACAACTCAGGGGGGAAACCACAACCCAGGGGGAGTAAAGGAGGGCTATTGGAGAGCACCTGTGGAAAGTCCCAGCCCATTATTCAGTTTGTGACAGGGTACAAGGAACAGGCTATTTTCTAAGAGCCTGTACGTAATCAGCCATCTATCTTGTGGTCAGCCAAGTTCCTGGTATTCAGGGTGCACAGGCACGCTAACTTGAACTCCCAGTTCAAACCCTATTTAATCTATCTTATGGTCAGTTTTTAGTTCCTGGTACCCATAGCACTTGGTCACACTGTCCTGAACTCCCAGCTCTGAACTCTTATCTTATTTATTTTGTCTTGTGGATAGCTAGCTTCCTAGGACCCATAGCGTAGAACAAGCTGATCTGCACTCTTGGCTCCATCTGTGGAAGGTTTAAAAATTTTTAACTCTTTCATGATAATCAAGTGAAGTTGCTCATGTGTTTTGGGCACATGATGGTAGTGAATGGACTTGTACTCAGAAGATTGTCCCTATGGTCTTGAAACTGTTATATGGTGACTATACCTGCTTTCCTTTGATTGCCCAGAACTGTGTAGTAAGAATTTTGGTTTCTTTAAAAAAACACAGAAATATTATAAGAATGTTTTCATTTTAATCCCAGGTGTGGGATATGGGGCTGCTCCAGAGTATCTGCAGAGGCTGACTATGATTCGCCTCGTGCTTTAGCAGGGACATGTTTTGGCTAGCTGCAGATAGTTTCTGTGATTGTGTGACTTTTGGAATTCTGGGGACTTTTCAGAGGGTATATAAATTCTAGGGCTCTAGGAGGGAGTGGTGTTTGTAGGTTATTTTTGGTTGTTGGTTGGTTGCTGTTGGTTGCAGTTTATTAAGTAGTCATGTGTAAAGAACAAAGAAGAAATTAGATATCCTGACTGTGAAGATCAAACTTGCCCTAAGGAACTCCATGCCCCTAGTCAGCAGGATGTAGTCACCCCCTTTCCTTTCTCAGCAGGAAGTGGTCTAACTATGATGTCACCCCTTCCTCTCTATGCTTTTTTCCTCTCCTATCTTCCTTTCTAGTGTTAGGGGGTTAACAGAATCGAATAAAAAGGGGGTGGAAAAGAATGGAAGAAAGAAGGACCCACAAAGTAGCAAAAGACAGCTACATAACTGGTTATGTTATGATGATTCCTGGTCCACTTCAGTGAGAGGGCAGGCTGGAAGTGGACTTTGTTCTCCATGGCTGGTTTCCTCCAGGTGACTGCCTGTCTTGGGATGATTTTCTGTTTTGTAGTGTTGGCTTTTTTTTTTTTTTTAGGTTTGGTTATTGTTTGAGCTAGTGTCTCCTGTATCCCAGGCTGACCTCCATCTCAATACATAGCCTAGAATGACCTTGAACTTCTCACCCTGCTGCCTCTGCCTCCCAAATGATAGGATTACAGGCTTGTACAACCATGCCAGTTTATTAAATGCTGGAATTCAATCCCAGGGTCTCATGCATACTGAGCAAATCCCCAGCCAGGGAGTGTTGACTTTAATACAGATATTGCTGCCAATTCACACCAGCAATCTTGAGCTGTTTCCCTACAGATTTGTCGTGACCTGTCATGGGTTTTTTTTATTATCTGATGTGACTCCTTGTGACCAAGTCTAGAAATGTCATTTTAAACTCACTTTCCCTCCCCTTCCTCTGATTTCTCTCCAATTTTTTGTTTTTAGATTGATGAGTGTTTTGCCACATGTATGTAAGTGTAGCATGTGTGTACCTGGTGCCCACAGAGATGAGAAGAGGTCATCAGGTCCCTTGATACTGGAGTCATGGATAGTTAGGAGCCACTATATAGTTGCTAGGAATCGAAGCCAGGTCTTCTATAGCAATAGCAAGCGCTCTTAACTGCTGAGACATCTCTCCAGCTCCATCTTTCTAGACTCGTATTTAACCAGTGAACATTTTCTGCCTTTATTTTTAGATACCAACATGAACAGTGTTTTTATTCGTTGTTTGTTTTTGACACAGGGCTTCACTCTGTAGTCTTAACTGACCTGGAACTTGCTGTTTAGATAAGGCTGAATTCAAACTCACAGAAATCCACTTGCCTCTGCTTCCCAAGCACCGAGATTAAAAGTGAACGCTGCCATGTCCAGCTATAAGCATGGTTTTGGTCCTTTTTTAAATAGAGATAACTCTTTTTAAATTGCATTTAATTAGTTTAAAAAGTTTGGCAATTAAAAGCTTCTGGAAGATGGTTGATCCTTTTTCCTTCAAGTGTGTTGACAGTGGCAAACTGACCACACGCCAGTGGAGGGCCGCACAACTGGAGGCTTGAGCAGCATACGATGGATGTGATGGTGTGAAAAGGGGGTAGGGGGGTGGAGCTAGAGAACAGAAAACTGGGTGGACAGGGAAAGAGAAACAGATCTGAGAGGAGTTTGGAGAGGGGTCAATATAAAAACATTTCACAAAATTCTCAAAGGAACTAACAAAAATTTAAAATAAAAAATTTTAAATTTTAAAAGTAATTTTTTATAGCATCACACATGTGATTCCATTCACACACACACGCACCCCACTGCACTTTCTCTCCCACGTCCTACTTCCCAGAGGCCTCCTTCTCTCCCACTCATCCCCCACCCAGGCCTCATGCAGGCAGTTGCAGTTGCTGTGTATTCAAGACTGCAATAGCTATGCCATGCCAGTGAGACAGTACCCACACATTCCTCCCAGCCTTCCCTTCCCACAGCCCTTTTAGCCCGTTTTGTGATGTCTGCTGGGTCTCAGAGGGAGTGATAGAGATATCCCATTTGGGGCTAAGCACCAAGCAACTTTTTTTCTGACTAGTCATGAGTCCCTATGTAGAGTGATGGCCAATGCTGGAGAGGCCTCTCTAGGCTCCTCTGACCATAAGCCAACGGCTACACTAGTCTATGGATATAAGTATTGATATTTAGAAGGCAGTTTAATGAACCACATGTCAGTAGAAGTCCTCTTTAGGGACTGTAATATCCCCGATCATAGGACCAGACAGATGTAGCGTCAGGCATGTATTCCCTCTCTCTGAGGGGGCCTCAAATCCCATCATGCCCCAACTCCTGCCTTAGTTAGGATTTCTATTTTGGATTAAAACACACCCAAGAACAACTTTGGGAGGAAGGGGTTTATTTCAGCTTAGAGTTTATAGTTCATTATGGAGGTCAGGGAAGAAACCTGGAGTCAAAACTGAAGCATAGGCCATGGAAGAGTGGTGTTTGTGACAATCAGCAACAGAGGAAGCAGGGATGAACCAAGAATGGAGAACCAGCCTTTAGCAGTGACTACCAAGAGCTCAGGGCTGGGGACACAGGCTAGGGATACTTCCTACAGTAGACATGTGTGTGTGCTAAGGTCAGCTTCTGATAACCTTCCTCATAAATGCCACCCACCTTGGGACTCACCAGTTGGACTACCTTGGTCTCTGCCTGTCTCTACCTCCCCAGAGCTGGAATCCAAGCACCATGCCTAGGTTTTTATGTGGGTGCTGGGAATCAAAGTCAAATCCTCATGCTTGCACAGCAGACACTTCAAGGATAAAGTCATCTCCCAGCCCCTTTAAAGAAATTCTTATTAGCATATATAATGTACAAAATAGCAGGGTTTGTTGCAGCACTATGTACTTCAATCATGTGCACCCTTTTTTTCCATCCTCATTTCCATCCTCCTCCCCCTTCACTATGGTCCTTGTCCTCTTCCCAAATCGTTCCTTTTCTATTTTTTAAGATTCATTTTCGTTATGTATGTCTATGCACAGGTATGATCATGTGAGTGCAGCTGCCCACAGAGATCGGAAGAGGGCATTGGATTCTGGGGAGAGACAGGTGGTTGTGAACCGCCTAGTATATATATACTGGGAACTGAATTATGGTTCTCTGCAAAACCAGCCCCAACTCCTACTTTTTAAATTCTAGATTCTGCCTATGGAAGAGAGCATGTAATATTTGTCCAAGTCTGGCTTGTTTCACTTAGCACAGTGCGTGACTTGCAGTTCCATGCTGGATGGACTGATAATAACATTTTATTCATTCATTATGGGTAAGTAAAACTCCATCATACACACACACACACACACACACACAAATACAGGAATAGAGGAAGTAACAAAATATATAGAATCAATGAATATTTAAGTTTTATATATAAAATACTTCCTTGAATAACACTTTCAAATACCATACCAAATCTGAGGTTACCTACTTGAAAATGAGTTGTGAGCCTAGTTTGGTAATTAGTTAGCTAGGCACTGACTAAAGCTATACTGTTTTCTCTCAATCCATGTCCTTGTCCTGGAATGAAAGAAGATCATTTCAACAAGTTTTAGAGATTAGGTCCAAAAGGCAAAATGAGAAATATTGAATGATTTTATTGGATATTATATTTACATTTCAAATTTTATCCCCTTACCCCATTCCCCCTACCACCCAGGAACTTCCTATCCCATCCCCCCTCCTCATGCTTCTATGAGGATGTGCCCCTACCTACCCTCCCACTCCCACCTCCCCACCCTCAAATTCCCCCACACACACTTGGTGTTCAGCCTTCATGGCACCAAGGATCTCCTCTCCCACCTATGCCCAACAAGGCCATCCTCCCTTACATGTACAGATGGAGTCATGGGTCCCTCCCTATGTGCTCCCAGGCTGGTGGTTTAGACCCTGGGATGCTCTGGTTGGTTGGTATTGTTGCTCTCCTCATGGTGCCACGAACCCTTTCTGCTCCTTCAGTATTCTAACTTCTCCATTGGGAAACCCTTGATCAGATCAGTGGTTAGCTGCAAGCATCTGCCTCTGAATGTGTCAGACTCTGGCAGACCTCTAAGGAGACAGCTATATCATGTTCTTGTCAGCATGCACTTCCTGCCATCCACATTAGTGTCTACCTTTGGTGACTGCACATGGGATGGATACCCAGGTGAAATGGTCTCCAGATGGCCCCTCCTTCAGTTTCTGTCCCACACTTTGTCTCCATATTTGCTCCCTTGGGTATTTTTATTACTCCTTCTAAGTAGGACCGAGGCATCCACACTTGATCTTCCTTCTTCATGAGCTTCATGTGGTCTGTGAGTTAAGTCTTGGCCATTCCAAGCTTTTGGGCTAACATCCGCTTATCAGTGAGTAAATACCATGTGTGTTCTTTTGTTATTGGGTTAACTCACTCAGGATGATATTTTCTAGCTCCATCCATTTACCTAAGAATTTCTCAAATTCATTATTTTTTAATAGCTGAGTTATACTCCATTGTGTAAATGCACCACATTTTTTGTATCCATTCCTCTGTTGAAGGACATCTGGATTCTTTCCAGCTTCTGGCTATAAATAAGGCTGCTATGAACATAGTGGAGCATGTGTCCTTGTTATATGGATAGATAAGTTTCAGGCCTGTTATTGATGATTACAATTTCTTCTAGTCTCTAATATACTTTATCAAACAAGGCAAGTGTTGTGAAACACTGGCAGAAAGATGGAGGCATGATGAAATTTCTTTTGTATATAGGTTTCTTTCTTCATTAAATTTATTAAATTTATTAAAATTCATTAAATTTATCAATGATTTGAGTGGACTATGCTTATTTAGGTAAAAGGTTTTATCTGTTATGTTGTGTGAACCTTAATATTAATAATATTAAGAAAGAAAAGTTAGGCCAGGTGGTGGTGGCGCACGCCTTTAATCCCAGCACTTGGGAGGCAGAGGCAGGCGGATTTCTGAGTTCGAGGCCAGCCTGGTCTACAGTTAGTTCCAGGACAGCCAGGACTATACTGAGAAACCCTGTCTTGAAAAACCAAAAAAAAAAAAAAAAAAAAAAAAAAAAAAAAAAAAAAAAAAAAGAAAAGTTAGATGCAAGTTCAATTTGAAATTGCAATTTCATTTTGTACTAAACAACTCCGTGGAGGGATGAGCTTGCAGCACCACAGTGTGATGAGAGTCTTCCAAAGCTCAGTCTCATTGGAGTTTTTCAGTTCTCAGCTTCTTTTGCCTTTTTATAAACCTTCTTTTCTGGGCCTTCACAATAATTCCTAATTTGTTTCTTGAGTCAAATCACATTTGATGTCTTACATTGATTGTTTTAAATTTTACCAATTCTTGCTTTCATTAACAATTTTATAATGTTCTGTGTTTACTTGTTTGGACTTCTTAATCACAATTTAATTATTTAGTTTACTCTTTAAAAAAAATAAAATACTTCCTATAGTATTTTGTATGTCCTATACCCTAAGGACAAATAGAGGATCTTATATTTAGTCCTTTTCAGTTCAAAGGGTATTTACAGAAATAGTTGTATCTTGTTCAGAAAAGCATTAGAGAATCTTCATTAATATGAGGCTTTAATCTCCATTTAAAAAAACAAAAGCCTTCAAGCATTTGCAAATTGCCTGTTTCAGTTATTGTGAGCACCTAGGCAGTCAGAGCCCACTTCTTCATGAGCAAAAACTTTTCAAAAAATAACTCTGGAAAAGAAGGTTAGATGTGAATTCCTGTTTGCAAACCATTGATCTGGGTGATTCTCCAAGGTCTCTTCCAAGTGTTACCTGACTTTACATTTCTGATTTTTTAAATTCCCCTAGTCAACAAATGTTTGATAAATACCTTATTCAGTGGCAAGACTCCGAGACTCAATGTAAACACTGTGCTAATACCAAGACACAGAAACCAGAGATAGGGCTGAGATTTATCAAAGCTGCTTCAGTTGTTTGTCCAGTATCATCAGGCCCTAGGTTTGATGAGAAGAGCTGTATAAACCAGGTGTGGAGACACACACCTGTAATCTCAGCATTTGGAAGAAGCAGAGGTTCAAGGTCACCCTCAAATACAAATCGAGGTTAAAACCTGCCTGGGACATATGAGATACTGTCTTGGGGAGCAGGGGGAGGTAATAGTGATAGAAAAATGTCTAAAGACAAGTTCAGCAAAACAGTCTATTTTATGCTCCCCAGCTACTAGAAATAAGTGGCAACAAGGGGCATTCAGCTGGCATGGATGTCTGCTCCAAACGTCCCTTCCCTGCCCAAGATTCATAAGACACAGCAGAATGACACAACTCAAACTTTTTAAAGTTGAAAAAGCTAAATAGATTTTATTCAAATACACACCAAGAACCACCATTTCCCCTTATTCTGACAGTATTGGAACTCATATGGAAGCTGAGTGAACAGTCAATATTCTGGTGTAGAAAAACGAAGGCCAAAGGGGATCAGAACCCACTCAGCTATGTGCCACCCAGGCGGGGATAGGCATCAGTGTTGTGTCCTCAGGTAGACAAAGATATGATTAGAAACTGTTGCCTTAGGAAGAAAGGAAGCTCTAAATCATTGGTTCACAACTTTCCTAATTCTGCAACCCTTTAATACGGTTAGTTCCCCATGCTGTGGTGACACTCAACCTTAACATTATTTTTGTTGCTACTTTATAACTGCCATTTTTCTACTGTTATGAATCATAATGTAAATATCTAATATGCAACCCCCGTGAAAGGGCTGTTCCACTGGTTGAGAACCGCTGCTCTAAATCTTCCTGTTGTAATTCCATCTGATTATGAATTAACCACTCGAAGGCCACAGGTTGACAAGGAAATACCTTAAGAAGGGAGAGACAACAGTTTGCAGCTTTAAAAAGAGCATCAATGGTATTGTTTTATTCACACCAGGTAGAACACATACACAAAAATGTGTATTATATGTTGCTTTCAAAAAAATTCCATGTTCCATGAGAACTATGTAAACGACATAAAATGTTTCTGCTATGTAACAAAAGGAAGTCAGCATCCCCAGTGTCTGTTAGGAAATGTTTAGAGAATGAGTTTATAGTAAACAAGATTACAGAGCAGTCTTCAAGCAGCTTCCAGCCTTTTAAACACACTGGTGCAATAAAGTTAAACCAAAACAACAGGCCCTTCCTTCCACTTTGCTGCTCACATTAACTGGACTTCGGGCACTGAGTGCTGGCACAGAAACCTAGGCTCGCTATGAAAGCCTGTTATTTGCTCACCTCCCAGGGGATGTGGACATGCCAAGAGAGGTCAGATCATCACAAGAGTTCTGGAAAGTAAAAAGTGCTTCACTCCTGCAACTCTACGGTGTCGGCGGTGGCATTCGGCTTCATAAAAGTGGAGATCAGCTTGGGAGGAGGAGGCCTTGTCACAAGCAGGAGCAATTCCACACACACCAGGGCAGCTCCAGCTCTGAGCAATTCACATTTAAAGGACAGCACAAGTTTCTTTTCTTTTTGTTTTTGAGACAGTCTCACTATGACAGTCCTGACTGTCCTGGAACTTGCTATATAGACCAAACTGACCTCGAGCCCACAGAGACCCACCTGCCTTGCTTCTTGAGTGCTGGGATTAAAGGCATGTGCCACCATGCCTAGCCTAGTATAAGTTTCTTAAAAATGTTTCTCAAGAAGCCCATATTTAAATAAAAATAACATATTGCATTAATACAAAGAAAGATACGTTTAATAGCCCATTGACAATAGTTTTTAGAAATAGAAATAACCGTCTGCATGCTACAAATCTCTTCATTAGGATACACTTAATTTAGATAACTATATAACTAAACAGATCTGAGAATTTCCCACAGCATCATTTTATGGTTACAGTTTTTCTTCTATACTGTCCAAATATGGTACTGATTTTTTCAGCATCTTTCTGTTCTGTTTTAAAAACCAATCCCTACATCTGAGAAGTCCACATTAGCAATTGTTGCTGAGTCACTCTTCTGTCATCCATCATAGATGCGAAGATGGATCAGCCACCAAAGAGCCTCTCAGCAGTGGCACTCATGCTGGAACTTCCTGTAAAGACAAGAAAATCTTAAACAATCCTCAGTGAGTTTCACAAACTCTCAGTAATAGTTGTTCCTTCTACCATGGAAGCAGCCACATGCTCAGCCTCACTAAGCAACACTGCAGGCAACTTCCAGAGAGCAGCCTTGAAGCACATGTCTTCAGACACACCTTCCAAAAGGCTGGGGGAGGCATGGGAGTTGTTGAGGAAAAGTGGGGCTTGCGTCAAAGACCAGTTCAGTGAGGTGAAGAAGCACAACAAAGCTGGGTGTGGTGGTGCACACCTTTAATACCAGCCCAGGGCAGAGGCAGGCCAGATCTCTGAGTTCAAGGCTATCCAGATCTAAATGGTCTACATACCCAACAAAGTCCCTACCCCATTCCTCCAGAAAAAAATGCAAAAAGAGGCAATTGACAGAAGAAGAAGAAGAAGAAGAAGAAGAAGAAGAGGAGGAGGAGGAGGAGGAGGAGGAGGAGGAGGAGGAGGAGGAGGAGGAGGAGGAGGAGGAGGAGGAGGAGGAGGAGGAGGAGGAGGAAGAGGAGGAGGAGGAGGGCAGGCGGGCAGGCAGGCAGGCAGGCCACTCAAGTTCACTAGTGATAGAACTATAACCAAAATGATGAGTTGACAACTTCTGGTGATTAATTGGCAAAGATTCAAAAAAAGCAACAACTAGTGTTGACAAGGGGTCAGAAAAGCTGGCAATTTACATTAACATCACACATGAAAACTGAGGGACCTCTAGAATCCAACTTAACTATAACACATCAGAGCTTTCAAAATGTGTAATATTCTAGACTAACAGTGCTATTCAGGGATTTATCTCAAGTCAGAGACAGGCAAAACCATGTAAAGCTACATGTCAAAATCATGTATAATAGTGAAATCTGAGAAGGAAAATAATCATCTAATACTCAACAATGGAGGATAACTTAATAAATAAAACTATGAAATGGAATGCAATAACCTGTTCAAAAAGGTTCAAAGATGGTTCAGAGTGAGTGAAGGTGCTTACGACAGTTTTACAACCTGAGTTCAAGTCCCAGGACCCCATGCTGTAAAGAAAGTTTATCTACTCCAGTTGGATGCCCACTGGCTTCCACAAACACACCATGCATGGCACACATATACACCTAAATATAAACAATAAATGTTCATTTAAAAGCTTTAAAATAACTAAGTAAAACAGTTGAACCACATGTATGTAAAATTTATTTATAAAAATACAGAAATAGTAAAAAGGGCTGAATGTGTAGCTTAGTGGTACAGCATACACAAGGCACTATCTTCAATCTCTGGTCCTATAAATATATCTACATGTACACTCCAACACATACATGAACATAGGCTAAGGTGGTAAAATCATATACTATCTGACATAGAAAGGACAGGCTAGAAGACAGCAAACAAGATGAAATATAGAGAGAGAGAAAAGCTGGGTGGAGCTTGCAGATGGATCAGCCACTAAAAGCACTTGCTGCTCTTGCAGAAAACCAGCAGTTCTTGTCCCAGCACCCAAGTCAGGCAGCTCACAACCACTGTATTTCCAGCTCCAGGGGATCCAACATCCTCATCAGACCTCCACCAGCTCCTGCATGCAAACAGCACACATGCACAGGCACACACACATATACATAAATGAAATCTAAAATACATGTTTGAGAAAATTGCTTCCAAATATAAGAGGTATTTGTTGAACAAAGTAGGACAGCCCCAATGGACCCTGTCACAGGACAAGCCAGAGCCTCGGCAATCGCTACTCCACACACAGCATTCTCTGTCCTCCACTAGAGGTTGATCTCTCAGGTGACCCCACCCCATCCTAACACCAGCTCCCCACATCGCCCACACTTCCTTTCTTTTCCTATCCCACTTGCTTGTCCCTAGTAAACATACACATTTGCTGTCTCTAAACCTTGCCCAGATAACAGAGCATGGCCAGAGAAGCCAGGCCACTGTACCAAAGTTCTTAACTTCCAATTTCTGATCCAAATACCAGTGGACATTCAAACCTGCAATAAAACCCAATCACACTTGGCTGGTTAATCCCTTTCTCCCACACTGAGGTACACATCTGCTCCTCTCTTTACAACTCTCCTAGCAGGCCTTACTCTCAGCAATGACCTTCCCACGCACTTCTGAGAAGGCAGAGCCCATCCAATGCCCTGCCAGTCCAAACCTGCACATTCCATTGCCTTGCTCCTTCCCTACAATTCAGCTCTTGACCACACTCAGCTCCACACTCCCTGCCTTTCCAAACGCCCACACCCCAGTATTCCTTTCATCCAAAAGTATCAGCTCCCCTCAATTCTGGAACACCCCTGCTGACATGCACCTTTCTATCACAACCATTCCCCACCACCTTACTTCTATTACTTCCTGGTAAAGCTCCTTCTCACTTCTGACTGCTGGCATGATATTAAAGTAACTCTGATCCAAGTCACCTACCTGAAGCCAAAGGCCAATTCTTGGTTGGGCTCTAGCCTGGCCTCAGCAGTAGTGGGCAATAGTTGAACACTGCCTCCCTCTGCTTCCCAAATGTACTCTCCCCCCCATGAGCAGGACTGAGAGACCTTGGTTGCCACAGCAAGGCCAAATGACGGGATCTAGGTGGAGTTACCCACCTTGGCTGCCGGGAACACAGCAGAACTGCCCCTGGGCTTGCCTTGAGACATCTCCAGCCGTGACCTGGAATGGACTATGGATTATCCCACCCATCTGAAACCAGGAGGGGTTGTGGGTTGGGTCTTCCCCTTTAAATTGAGAGCCGAACATTAAAGCTTGGGGCCTTGATCAGAGAACTTTGTCTTGGCCTCATCTCTTCTCGCCCTCCTTCCCCTTTCATTCCCAGCCCCCCTTTCAGGTGAATCCAGTTGACTTGTGGCCGCGGGCGGCTACACCCAAAAGCTCAAATCCTGGAATTTTCTTTTACTTCATGGACTCTTCCTCTTCCCCCACACTCCTTCAAAGAGACCTTAACTGAGTCTTTGATGGCAAATACATGCTGGTACCTCTAAAGTCATCTTTAGCTCTCTGGGCTTTCTTTTGACCTTCAGATCAGCATTGTCAACTACTGACTCAAGAAAACAAAACCAACCCCCATCACTCCCACCCCCCAAACTCCTGCCTCCTCACTGTGCTCTGCCAGGAAAATATCACCAGGTACCTAGCAGTTCACATCAAATCCCACAGGTGTCATCATGGCGACTTCCGCAGACCTCTTCCTCCATAGCAATCCCCTCTTGCCAGCCCTGTGACCAGTCAACATTGGCCTCTTAAGTCCCTCCCTCCCCCTTTGTCCCAGTAATGTCTATCCTCTACCCATGCAGGGTGTCTTGCTCTTGCCTACTTGCTCTTACTCTGTCCTCTTGCCCCTTATTCCCCTCCCCCTCTTTCTCCATGTGCTCACAGCTGGCCTCTACTCCTCTACTCCTGTACTCTCTCTCTCTGCCTTTCTCTGTCTCTGCTCTCGCAACTCCCCTCCCCATGTCCTGAATAAACTCTATTCTATAAAAAAAAAAAAAAAAAAACAACCAAACAAACAAAAAAACCAAAAAGCCTATCTTGAAAGAAAGAGAACGAACCAACCAAAAAAGAAGAGAACACAATCTCTAGTCAGACTTGGAAAAGATTTTTAAGTTGTCTATTTGCTTGTTTATGCAATGTCTTAGTACATTGTCCACACTGGCCTTAAACTGAGATCCTCCTTCCTCAGACTCCAAGTTCTGGAAATATAGAAATGCCTATACCTAGCTCTAAAACGTTCAATAAGATGTATGTTACAAACCCGTTTCTTTCCTCACTATCAACACTATGCTGAATTTAAATAGCAACAAAACAATAGCAGCAAGTGTAACGGTGACAAAGAACCACTTCACAGCAAAGGCCTCAGAATCCAATAGCAAAGAGCTATTAGAAGAAAAGTCCTGGGCAAGAGAACAGGCTTCTGGCCTGGGAAAGGTTGACCCCAGGCCAACGGACCACTCCTCTGAGGGTGGGTTTGTTTTGAGCCATTCTAACAAGATTGCCTGAATAGTTTTCCTTTTAAGAAGAAACTGAAGCTTCTTGCCTTCCAGAATTCTACCCCATCTCTCCCTTCAAGGCACTGTGAAATCTGGCTGGGTCTCCACCTTTCTGAGGCCTGAGTGAGAAAGGCACAATTTTCCCTTTTCCTGTCTCTTTCTTTTAGATACTGGCCAGAGCTGAAGCAGACTTCTTCCTGGCATGTTGGATCGTCCTTACTACAGCTCCTCTCCCCATGTGGCTGCTTGGCCGTCTGCCATGTATCTGACCACTGTGCCAGCAGAAAGGGCCTTTCCCCTCTCTTCTTTCACAGCTGGCCTACCCTGAGACTCTTTCTTCTTTTATGTGTGTGGTTTTATTGAGACAGGATTTTTGTGTGCTTCTGGCTATCCTGGCACTCAATCCGTAGACCAGGCTAGCCTTGAACTCACAGAGATCTGCCTGCCTCTGCCTCCTGAGTGCTGGAATGTTAGTATATCATGGCTGCCCAACTGGGACTTTTTCTTTTACACAGAGTAAAACTGTCCTTGAGCTTCCAATTGAGTCCATTCCTAAATTCTTTTATTAATGAGTCTAAAACTCCCAAGAAAGAACTTAATTGCCCTTTATCAACTGATAATCCAAAAGACCCCAACATTCCAACAACACAAATCAGCACATACACATTTAATAAGGATTAACTCACCCAGTAAAATGCAAATCTGCTCAATGCTGAGGCTGCTCTGGACTAATGTTCATTGTTCGATAAATTTCTTTAAGTAACAAGAGGGCAGTATCTTCAGATTCCCTGTCATTTAAAACAACATTTAAACAATCAGTAAATGTTACACACAGGACGTAAAGACACGTCTGCTGTTCCGTTAGCTCTGAGGTGGGGAGATCAGAGCACAGCAGTGGAACATGAGCAGTTTAAAGTTGTATGGACTCAACTCAGTTCCAAAACAGTCACATGGGAACTCTCTTTAGTGGTGGGCATCTATGGAAGAATGTCTTTTAACAGCCGCACACTCCTGCCGTGAAAGATATCCCTACAAACACGTGTGCAAGTATCAATGGTCTCTGGTCAAAAGCACATGACACACTGCCACCTTGTGGATAATTCAAATTCTATGCAGCTTTTAGAAAGGTTGTTAATGAGTCAGAAACGTGAACTGCTAACCAATTCTTCCTTAGTATCTCCACGCTGAATGTAAAACAAACAAACGAGCAAACAAACAAAACCTTAAAGGGAGGGAAATGCTTTTGAATGTATAAGTTCAATGGGTGGAATCTATTAAGTTCCGTATAAATGGGCAGTTAGTAAAAGACTTTCACCACAGTGAAAACACTGTACTAGTTAAAGCCATTCAAAGAGAATCAAAGAATACTTACCAATAGCATAAGTGACTCTGAAGGGCGAAGAGATACTCATTAAAACTCTCGATTGGCTTCTCCTGAAGAACATAATCAATCCGGCGGCCTCCGTTTAACATTCCAACCTTCCCTAAGTAGTCCTCATCCTTGGAAAATTCTGGACTTTCAACAATCTTTTCTGCTAGAATTTAAATCATTTCAATATCAAAGTCAATCACTTAATCATTATCCTCTGACTTTAGCTGACTCTCTGGGTTCAATGAAGCTTGACACACACAGCAACTGGGGAGCTACCAGGCTCACTCCCCATTCCTCCAGAGAACAGGGGAAGAGGAGCTGGTTCCCCAAGAGAGAGGAGAGAGGATCGACAGCTGACTGAAGTTGTGACGGGATAAGAGAGCATTGCAGAAAAAAGGAACAGAATTAGAATCTGAATGTCACAAAGCACGATGACCGATGACCGGACACTGCATGCGAAGTCTAAGAACACAGTTTGGCAGGAGCAGAAGGATGGGACCTCATATAGTCTTTACAAAGCCTGAATGCATAATTAGCTCTCAACTCACATTCCACCCCAGCCTGAACAATCTAAATAAAATCTTAAAACTGCAGCAGAAGGCCAAGAAATAACAGATAAAACTTAATTAGCAGCTGCATCTGACATTGCAGGATGACAGGACACAGTCTCCTTTACAGAAGGGGTTTATCCAATCTGACAGGGTCTGGAAAGAAAAACTCCAACAACGCACAAGCATGTGCTCCTCCGGCATCATCTGTTCTAGAAATGCTTCCAGTATCAAATTTACCTTCAACGACTTGCTTTTCCTCCTCCTCTTTGATTTGGTTGGCCACCTTCTCCAATTCTTCTTGCAACTGAGTAGAAGAGGTATGAGCACGCGCGAACTCATTGAGTGTCTGCCAAGCACTTTTCAGAGAGCTGATGAAGCCCTGCTTCAAATCGGATCCCATTCGAGAGAGGCTTTCTTTCAACTCTAAAAAGATTTAGATGACACCCCAGGTTACTTAACCTCTACAATTCTGTGCTCCAAAAATTAAAAATTAACCACATCCCCAGACAAGCAAAGCTCTCTTCTTCTCCTCCTCTTCCTCTTCCTCCTCCTATGTTAAATGTCATAAGGAGACTCTTGGAACCAAGAACCTTCGATAGGATAAAATGTTGACTTGGGGCTGATGTTTTTTGAGACAGGGTCCCACTATGTAGGGCTGGCCATAAACTAGGAACCTTCCTGCTTCAGCCTCCAGGTACTAAAATTGTAAGCATGCACTTGCATGCCTGGCTTTTTGTTTGTTTCCTGACACATGGTCTTGGAACTTCAAGCTTAGGGTGACCCTCCCGTCTCAGATTCCTGAGCACTAAGATTACAGGATGTACCACTGAAACTACTTTTTAACAATTTCATCTGTTCCAAACCTACAAATATTTTTAAAAGAACGTCAAACACCATAACATAAACATCATCCTATATATTTTTAATGAAATTCTTAAAACAGGCCTGTTAACAGCTGGGTGCTGGGGCATATGTCCTTAAATCCCAGCATTCAGGAGGGAAAGGCAGGTGGATGGATTCTTGTAAGTTCAAGGCCAGGCCTGGTCTACATAGAGAGTTCCAGGACAGCCAGGGCTCTGTAGAGAGAATTGGTTTCTTAAAGCTGTCCTCTGATCTCCACATATGCACAGTGGCACGCATGTGCCCATACACAAAGATATCATATAAATTGTTTAAATGTTCATAATTCACCACAGATTACAGGATAGTTTTGTTGTGACTCAGTGACTTTAAGTCATTTTGCAGCCAGGAACGACCTTGAGCTCCTAACCGTCTGCCTGCTCTGCAGTAAGTGTACACAGCACTTGCTTCTTACCTAAGTGAAGTCTCTTTCTGCCTTTGTGATGTGGAATGAGAACAGCTTTCAAGTCCAAATCTGGAGCAATCATAGGCTCTAATCTGTACGCCACTGGATCGAGCTGAAGGAAGACAAGTAAGAACCATAAGTTACTTGGAGTGACAGGCCACAGTCAGGGAGGCAGATAGCTACTTGGCAAGCCAGAGAGTGACATTTCCACACCTTCCTCAGCTACTAGGAATTATAAGATTTGTGATTTGTAAGTGAAATTACTTTGCAAGCAAAGCAACAATTTTTTTTTTTGAGTAGAAGCTTTCTAGTAGAAATACTTATTAACATGTCATCAGACTCTTAGCATGGAGCGCTCTGCAAATCACGACTGCTATTAATTTCCAAGCAAGAACCTAGGAGTCTATCTGGATGAAGAGGACAGAACTTTTATCTTTTTAAAGCACAAAATAAACTTAAGCCACTCACTGGATGGTAAATATTGAAGAAGCCTTTGCAGGTTGGGAGGCGATAGTTCTCATCAATCCTGTCCACACCTCGAATAGTGAGAAACATGCCAATCGGAGAGCCCAGGGCAAAGAAAATTTCCGGTTCAAAGTCTAGTGAGTTGTAAGCAACAGAAACCTAGGAAAAACCACAACAATAATAAAAAAATATTTCCACAGACACCTATATAAAACCCTTTGAATTTTTCAAAGTTAATGGATCGGCACGGGCTCCCAGGCAGCCACATACAGAGTCCCTCAGAGACGACTGCTGTGAGTGACAAAGGTGAGGGTTCTCACTACAGCTTCAGTCTGTGACATCCTGCTCTACTTCTAAGATAATAAACACAGTACAGAAGCATGATAGCAACTGTGCTTCAAACTGCAGAACCTACAGCCACCCTGCTTGGCCTGCTTCTACTCTTTGTCAAGTTTCATGATGTCTTTTGTCCCTGCTAGAGTTATAACATGGGGATTTTCCAGGACTAAACTCAGTGTAATGGAAACCAAGGCCATTGAAAGCATTTATCAGCACAAAGAGGGGTTCTGATTCTCAGTATTCTCTGTTAATTCTATTATCATTCTATCTTCACCTTAAAGAGTTGGAGGCAGGAAACTAAGAAAGCACAGGGTCACACTTGGATGCACAGTGATTTAGAAACCAGTCAGGATACACAAGACTCTGTCTCAAAAAATAAATAAATAAATAAATAAATAAATAAATAAATAAAAATAAAAATCCATTTAAGGCAAATTTCCTGTCAGAAAAATGAAGGAGCATATCTGAGATAGTTTGCATGGAGTCTCTCAAGAGAAAGCAGACATCTGTGTGGCAGCACACTATGTTTATGACGTTCTTTCTTTTTACTCTATTTCAGGGGCAGGACAATGTCTTTTTAAGTGGAAACTTAAGGGTTCTTTGGAAAGTCGGTTGGATGGTGTTTTGCTTGGGCAAAAATCTGAAGGAATGTTACATTAAAATGGACACAGGTGTGAAAGTCTCAGGCAGACTCGTGGAGGAACGTTTCACTGAAGCAGACACAGGAGAGAAGATGTTCTGCTGAAGCAAGTACCTGAAAGGACATGTGACGAAGGACTCTGTGCTAACAACACACACGTGTTGGTCTACCTTACATTGCTTAGCTGAGCTATGGGATGCCACAGAGAGAAACGCAGTGGTGGGCTGCAGCTTGTTGCTGCTTCCAAGGACTCAGGCTGACTGGATGCACATGCTGAGGCAAGGCACAAGGAGGACACATGATGTTTGGAGAGTATAAATAGGACTCCATGGATGGGGAGGGAGCTTGGCTTGCTGGTACAGCTAGCTGTTCAATGCTTGTGGATCTCCTGTCTTCCTGATCTTCACTTTCCTGAGAGAGGCACAGCCAAGAACTTCTGGTATTCTTGTTGGTCCCTCCTTCTGACTGGAGTGGAGTCTGAGGCCTGACTGTCTTTGCTAGGTCATGGTATCACTGTTGCTAACCCAACTCTACCGAACTGGACTGCTGGTGTATCCGTGAGGTGCTTGTGAGTGGATTGAGCTACTGCTGCCTGCTAACTTGTGAACTGAACTGCCGATTTCCAGACAACACAGAAGGGAGTTGCTCCAAAGAGCCTTTCTAAACAGGTCCACTTCCACCATATCCTTTCTTTTCCACTACCTCTGGTGGATAGTGGGTTACAAGGGAGGTTAAAGCATTTAAGAACCATCATTAAAAATAGAATTTGAAAAAATTAAAGTTATATTGGTGTTTTGGGAACAAAAAATAGTGAACAGCATGATCCAAGAACAGTGACCCAAAATGTCCACTTCACAGGTAGAACCTGGGAACGTCTAAGAGGTGACATCCTTCACCTGGAGTGCAGTCAGCCAGTGACACTATGTAGACTTAGGTATGTAATTTCAAATCCAACGTTCCTTCTATATACATTACTAGGCCGCCATCCAAAGAGTCTACACTTCATAGCATTTTATCTTTGCCTACATTTGCCTTTATCTTTGAAAATTCAATGGTTTTAAGTTGGACAGCGGTGGTACATACCTGTTGCAGGATGCTGATCACACTGTGAACCCTGAGATTGTGTTGTTTACTGGAAAAAAACCCTGTTTCTACTTGTAGTGTGGCTCAGCCTCAGTTACATCTTTAATCCCAAACAATGCAGGTACAGTTAGTTTGTAGAAGGAAGCGCCTTACTCTGACAAATCAGAGAAAGATTTGACAGAATAGGATATGCCCAACTCACATGAGAACAGGGAGGAAAGAGAGGTGACTTAAAAGAAAGCTGGGTGGGGGCACAGTTACAGAACTTAGATGACATGCTCTGAATACAAGACATCTCTTGAGCATAAAATGTTTACTAAGAGAAAACCAGTTTTCTGTGTGCAGCTCCAAATGCATGCTACATAGCAATTTCCAAACATAGTCAGACCAAATGACAAATGTGCATTTCCAACCTAAAGTGCTAGCCTCATTAATATACACTCACCTGTCCTGTGCCAACTTCAAAAGATTCATAATCAACACGTATAGACGACACATAAGCCCCAACTGAGAGCTTCCTCTTGGATTCTGAGGATGGAGAAGCCATTTCCTTAGTTTTTGGAGCACTCTCATCCTGTCCTTTCGTCAGAGCAGCCAGCACTGCCTTCTTTTCTGATGCTGCTTTTTTCTGCTCCTATAAAACACCACAACAGTATAAGACAATCTCGAGGAAAAGTCCACTTCTTAGCTATCACAGGATACACTGCCATGCAATTAAGGAATTCTTACTGATTTAGGCATAGTAATAATACTGGGATTATTCAGAAAAGGTACTTTTAGAAAATATTTATTTTTTGAGCTGGGCATAATGGCAAACACCTTTAATTTCACATTTGGGAGACAGAGGCAGGTGGATTTCTGAGTTTGAGCCAGCCTGGTCTACAGAGTGAGTTCTAAGACAGCCAAGTCACTTTTACATATGTGTATCTGTGTATACACTGCTGTATGAGTAGATACCAAGTGTATGTCGGTTACCATAAAGGCCTGAAAAGGGCACTGCATCCCTTGGAGCTGAAGTGAGGGCAAGTTGCAGCCACCATGCAGGTTCCAGGAACCTAGCCTAGCTCCTTCTACAAGAATAGCAAGTTCCCTTAGCTGCTGAGCAATCTCTCCAGCCTCCCAGAAGTAGTACACTTTTTAGAGACACATACTATCATCAGGAAAAACATGCTGTGATAACTATAATAAACTGTACCACTCAGAAAAATATAATTACAAAAGACAAAATACAGTAAAACAGCAAAAATTCATTCTAACATAAATCTCAAAATTATTAAGAGGGCAAACACAAAGCTAATACACTCTACTGACTCTACTCACATGATGTAGGCAGAAACATTTTTGTAGTGACTTCAATCATAAGGCACTCACTGAGAGGGAGCGTCAGGAGAAAGCACAGTGGTGCCAGGAGACACACACAGTTTCTTTGTTTAGGTGCTTAGCTGGACCCAGAACACTTTAAGAGCTATGTATCTCCACAAAGCAAACAACAAAAACTATGGGGCAAATATATAAAAAGATGCTGATAAGACAAAGCCCATTTCCAATGGTTGTTAAGGACTCCCTGACTGCACCTCCTGTCAGAAGGTGTACACTTGTCAAAGTGGACCTCTATCCACAAAGTCAGAGCTCCTTACTCCCTGGGCTGGAAAGGGTTAAGTTAGTCTCTGTTTAACAGCAGCTAAACTAAACAGCTGACTAACTGTTCTTTTCTATTGATTAATTCCGTAACACTAACAGAACAGGAAAGTAGTCCAGGTGGTTAATATGAAGGACAGTAACGTCAAAGACTGCTCAGCCAGCAGCACAGGTAGCTGATTTCACCACTGGTATTTTAGACAGCTTCGTTTATCTCACCCCTTGCCTGTGAGGTGGCACAATCTGAAACCTAAAATCAAAAATTCTAAGGGTTCTTCCAGCTGCTACTTACCTTGTCATTCAGCATTACCGTATACTATATTCAGAGTTTAATATTCTAAATGTCATAGAGCTACCTAAAGCCAAATATACCATGCATATTTGATATCCTTGCTAAAAAAAAAAATTGGATACTTTTAGTCCCATTTTTTCAGTGATAGAAAGTCACCAAGACACAGTATTATCTTCATATGTCAAAAATTGTAAACAATATAGACTAATCAATGCAAACTGCCTGGCAAAGTCTCATGGTTCATCTGGAAACAGTTACATTTGAATTTAAAAAGTGAGATTGTATTATAGATTGTTATTCATTTCCAAACATGCTTAAAATTCCATAGGTTATATATCCAAGCCATTGCAATCTTATAGATTTGCAATCACTGCTGTGTATGGAGAACCAACAGGGTCAACATACAGAAGCACCACAGCACACTCCTCAAACAATGTGTATTGGACCAACAAGCTCATCAGAGCAGTATCAGATCATTCTGTCTGATGAATAAGACCCCATGGAGAGATTACCCTCTGGGGATCTGTCCACAGACTACTGAGAGACTTGAGAGACTCAGGAGAGAGGAGGAGGAGCGGAGTGTGAACTGGAATTAGAGAATGACTTATTTACCACACAGGGAAAAGGAAGGACACTTCATGGTCTAGTAGCTTTTCTCAACAGTTAATCAATAGTTTGCTTTATCTAACATGTCTTCAGTTGTTCTCTTTCCATCCCAAATTCACGCCACTATCATCTTTCTCAGCAACTATTAAAACTCCGCTCACTGCTTTTGACATTTCTCACCACAGCCTCTGGCTAGGCCTCCACTCTGAAAACTGTACCAGCTGAATTTTGGTGTTACTCCCCTGGCCTGCAGGTTCTCTAGTTTGTCCTTCAGATACTGAACCACGGGACTTACTGATATCAAAGTAAAAATGTAATTCAGTGAATGGGGAACACAAGACAGTTGATAATGGATTTATCTCAACTTTAAATTTTGCAAGGCCCAGCAAAAGACAGAAAATAATTATTTTTAAAAGCAGAAAAGAGGGGGCTGGAGAGATGGTTCAGCGGTTAAGAGCGCTGTCTGCTCTTCCAGAGGACCTGAGTTCAATTCCCAGCAACCACATGGTGGCTCACAACCATTTGTAATGGGATCTGATGCCCTCTTCTTCTATGTTTGAAAATAGAGACAATGTACTCGTATACATAAAAATAAATCTTAAAAAAAAAAAAGCAGAATAGAGCATATTTAAATTTTTTTTATTACAGAAAATACAAGTTCATGAAATTTTATAATGTGACTTATGATATATATTTTAAATGTTTTAGTTTTTCAAGAACTATAGGAATGTAACTCAGGTAGTAGACTACTTATGTAGCGTGCACAAAGGCCTGGGTGTGATCCCCAGTACTGCATTAAACCAGGCATGGTAGGACATGACTGTAATCCCAGCACTGGCAAGGTGATTACAGGAGGGTCAGAAGCCAAGCTACAGTGAGTCTCAGGCCAGCCTAGGATACATGAAACTGTCTCAAATAAAAATATAAAATTTAGACAAAGTAGAAGACTATGTCCTAAACTCTAACATGGCAGGTTAATGCACAAGTCACATACATATTCTAACCTATGAGTGAAAAAAGTACAGCTTCCATTTTAACTATTCTTATTTCCACTTCACTATCTGTGTGTATGGACAAGTGTGGGAAAGAGAAATGGATATGTGCACGCCACAGCATGCACATGTGCACATGGAGGTCAGAGAACTTGTGCGATCAAACGCAGGAAGCGAGGCTTGGTGACAGATGCCTTTATTTGCTTAGCAATCTTGCCAGCATGTGGGACCCATTTTAGTGATGGAAAAAAAAAAAAAAAAAAATCAAGGATTAGAGAAATCAAGTCAATGCTCAAACATAAACGTGCTGTTGTAAGTAGCTACCTGGGAGTTAGTACCTCTCGTTCACTCATCTGTCGAGAACCTCACAAGTTTTTACACATGGAAGTCCTCAAATAATCAGTTTTAAAGGGAAAGCTGGAGCTGGGGAGGTGGATTAGCAGTTAAGAAGAACACTTGTTCTTGCAGAAGGTTCTGGTTCAATTCCCAGGAAGCACATGGTAGTTCACAAGCATCTGTAACTCCAGTTCCAGGGGATCTGACACCCTCTTCTAACTTTTATGAACACCAGGCATACATATAGTGCACACATATACATATAGGCAGACAAAACGTCCGCACACATAAAATCAATCTTTTAAACAATTTTTACATAAACTAATAAAATGAGAAGTCCTTTGTCCTGGGAACTCTCTGTCCCAGGAACACCAAGCTGTTCAGCTAGTGCAATGTGAATATAATCCAGCCCCAACTGATTCTGGAGCCTGGGCTTCCATTATTGTATTCCAGGGGAAATAAGATAGTCTGCCCAACCAAAAGGGTACTGCAAGCTTCTAAAATAAAAATGAGAGCCAGGCACAGTGCCTCACACCTATTATCCCAAGAGACTCAAGAGACTGAAGCAAAAGGAGCATGCTACATAGTGAGTTCTAGGCTCCACATACAAACTACAAAGATCAGGTTACAAAACGTGTTCATTTTTCTTGAGAGCAGAGACGAACCTTACCAGTTTGGCTGCTTTAAGTTTTACAAAATTGGCTATCTTCTTTCTGGGTCCAAGGGGTATCCCCATCTCCTTCAGGTCATCAACTGTACACATAAGCTTTAAAGAGAACCAAAGAACATATTAATTAATCAATCTAGAAACAGATGAGCTCAAAGTAGGACACAAAAATATTAAAAGAATCAACTTCAAGAAGCTTGAGCTTTTGTTTAAGCAATAAATTATTTTAAACGTTACCATGTTTGGTCTCAGTTTACTGGTAGAGCTCTTGCATAGCACACGTGAGGCCATTACTTCAGTATCTAGCACTACAAAGAATTTTCAAATTATCCTCTCCATTAAAAATTCGATCATTTTTAATAGAAAATATGTTTATGTCATGCGAAAATTCTGAAATTATACTGTCAAACATACAATGAATCTCTCCCCTAAAATCTTTCCTGTCCATTCTGGTCCCAACCACCCAATTCTTTCAGGGACAACTGCTAGCAATCGGCCCTCTGCAGAAATCCCTCAGGTGCACACAACAGTGACATCTCCTTCAGAGAGGGAGAGAGAGAGAAAAAGAGAGAGAAAGAGAGAGAGAGAAAACAAATCATGCAGAGTCCTACTGCAGGGCTGCACAACTGAATCGACCAGCACCCTGTCTGTGTGCACTGTGACTACTAAGGTTCCACAGGGTTGAGCCAGTGTTCAGTGAACATCCCTGTAGTATTCCCAGGCATTCTTGTCTTGCTCCCCCAAGGCATGAGGCCACCTGTTACATTCTTTCCTGTAAGTCATGCTCTTGTTTGTGCTGCATGGGAGCCTGCTACATATCATTAGTTTAGTATAGGCTCTGACAATAAAAGCCCCATCTGTCTGTGTGGCCTTTCCTGTCTCTGGCCATTAGGTATTGTCATATTGTACACTACATTAAAATTCTTGTCCACATATAGCTCTGGGTTTTGTCTCATGCTTGAAAAAAGCTTCATACATTTTTCCCCTCAAATTTTAAAAAAAGCTATTTTTATGTATGCGCTCCTGGTGTGTGTGTGTGTGTGTGTGTGTGTGTGTGTGTGTGTGTGTCCCAAGTGTGTGCTGGTACTCAGAGCGACCAGAAGAGGGCACTTGATCCTGGAATTGGAGTTACAAATAGTTGTGAGTCACAATGTGGATGCTAGAAACCAAACCCCAGTCCTCTACAAGAGCAGCAAGTGTTCTTAACCACTGAGACATCTCTCTCCCCAGCCGTCCCCCTCCCCTTTTCTTAACATTTAAGTTTTGGGCTAATATGGAATACATTCTGATATAAAAGTGCTTAAGTTTTCCTTCAATTTTCCAGATTACATAAAGGAAGAATAATTTTAAACAAAATAAATTGGGCTATTATCAGTACCAGAGATTCCATATCAATCTTCTCCTTTTCAAAAGTGCTAATGTAATCAAACAGGCTGAGTGCTTCCAGGGTTCCATGCAAAGTTAGGGGTTCTTCATCTTCAACATCAAGGTCACATGACTCATCTGACATCAGCTTTGACTCTTCAGATATCTTAAAACAAAGGGGAAGGAAACAATGCAAAGCTTAGACAAACTCCAATAAAATGTCTCCTGGTCTACATAAAATCTGAAATAATTTGCTCTACAAATGAACTATGGCTTCAGCACTCTGCCATCTTTCACCTAGATTTTAAAATGATTTACATTTAGTAAATCATTCATGCTCCCATTTCCTATAATAATTTACTTTTAGAAATCCTAAGCCTTCACATTTATTTTATAATCCATAATGGATTTTTAGAGATGTATCTTCTTTTGGTGTTGCCCAGGCTGGCTTTGAACTCATCATCCTCCCACCTCAGCCAGGATTACAGGTGTGTAGTTCAGCTCTTCTGCTGTACCTCTGAGCCTCAGTGTCTCTTAACTCTCAGTGTCAACAGGGTGACTACAAACTTACCTGCTTTTCCTGAAAATTTGAATGTTTCATAACTCCATTAGAAACAGCCATAGATCCCGGAGACTTAGAGACACTCATATCTTTTTGATTAGATAATATGTCAAACAGTATCAAAGAACCTAAGAAAAAGATATCATGCTTTATAACAAAGTTAACCCAAGTATTTTTCAGCACTAAATAAATTCTTTTTTTCAGTCTCTGACAGAAGTCATACAAAGATGAGCTACTGATTAAAATCTAATAATTATAGCCAGCAAGATGGCATAGCCAGGAAAGGTATTTGCCATGCAGAATCAGCAACCCAAGTTGGATCTCCAGAGTCCAAGTGTTTGTTCTTAGGTTTTTGTCAGCTAGCCAGGAGCTAGAGTCATCAGCAAACAGGAACCCTCAACTGAGAAAACATCCCTCCCAGACTGGTAAAGATTCACGCAGAAAGGCCCATCCCTTGACAGGCAGTATCTCTGGGCTGGTAATGCTGAGTAGACTGAGCAAGCCAGGAAGAACAAACCAGTAAGCAACTCCTCCATGGCCTCTGCTTCAGTTCCTGCTTCCAAGTTTTTCTGCACTCAGGAAGCCCTGACTTCCCTTCATGATGGACAACAACTGTAAACTGAAATAAGACCTCTCTTACCCTCACTGTTTTCAATCATAGTGTTTATCAAAGCAATAGAAACCAAACTATGGTTTGTAATGTAATGTAAAGTTGGAAGAAAACTGACCCTACAAGTTGCCCTTTGACCTCCACAAAGGTGCTCTACTACACATGTCCATGTATGGACATGTGAGTCTTGTATATGCTCTAAGTTTTGCAACCAGAAAAACTCAAAAAACTTTGAACAAAACCAAACAAGCAAATTCACATTACACAGGACAGCTTTACCTACACATTTTTTTTTTAAGGGCAACAATATTCCTATTTCATCTAATGACAGAAAAAAACCACATACAGCCTACCAGCTAGAGATGGCTTGGGGGATGAGTGCATCCTGTTCTTTCAGAGGACCTAAGCTCGGTTCCTAGCACCCATATCCAACACTTTACAAGCACCTGCAACTCCAGCTCCAGGGATAAGATATCCTCTTCTGACCTCCAAGGGCACCCACATACACACGGCATACATTCAACAGACTCAAACCTATACATATAAATAAAATAAAAATCTTAAAACAGCAACAACAAAAACGCACAGACTTCCTCTGCTACTGGATTGAAGAGCAAAGGCAGTCTCAACTGCAAACATTGTCCTCTGTTCACAAACCTGAGCTTTCCAAGTTTTTAAACAAGACAAACACAGTGCAACATCTGAACAAACCAAACAGCACATCTGAGACTATGGGGCAGCTTTACCTAAACTGTGGCCAGCAACCGAGACCTTTCCTTTGAAGTTTGGGTTCCGACTCATAAAGAGCGAGTGTAGCCGGTTTATCTCTACTCCCACCTTCTCCACAATTGATTGGCAGTAGGTAGGACTGTTGTAAAATAAAACATCCAGCAGAGTTTCGTTGGTAAAGTGCCGGAACCGACCGATACTTGGCAAAGTGATTTTCTTGATATTCCTATTTTAAAAGGAAAAAAGGAGTTACTGTCAGTATGTACCTTCAACTTCTGAATTTTTAAGTTTAAATTTTTATTTATTAAAAATAAAAGAGTACAAAGTATAGATTATACATTAATTAGTACAATCAACCTGTAGATGTCACAGGCTAGCAATGAGCTAATTCTGTTGGCAGAATAATTCATAAATAGTTAAGATAATGTAAAAAAGTTACCACAACTGCATTCTGAATTTCAGAATTCTACAATGGGCTGCTATGTAAAATATGGCATTAGTGAAGACTTTACTTCCTTTTTTTTTTTTTTTTTTTTTTTTTGTTTATCTTTGTAGTCCTGGCTGTCCTGGAACTCACTCTGTAGACCAGGCTGGCCTCGAACTCAGAAATCCACCTGCCTCTGCCTCCTAAATGCTGGGTTTACTTCCATTTTTAAATAAACAAGCCTACTGTCCCATTTTTCTTTTAACTAACTGAAAATCTGGATGCCTGACAAAACTGTGGCTGAGAGAGATAGGAGGTTGTCACACTTAGAATATGAAAGAAGTTGCCAAAAATAAAAATTCTCTAAGGGCAGCTTGTGAGCATTCACAGAGGAAGCAAGCACCTCACAGCACAATGTGGCCAGAACACTGTCTGCAGGGTTAGCTTTATGAAAGCAGGAGCCCCATCACATCACAATGTCAGTAGCTAGGAACATGCTATTAGCCATCTGTGGCAGTGTAAATACTGTCTGGACCTGTGCGTTCAAAACTGAAGGGGGAATTTCTGCCACAGTGCCTGGTAAATGCTGTCAACATTCACTGGCATCATAAATGGCCTACAGTTTAACAGTTTTATGTATTCCCCACCAAGAAATTAAAAATGTAAGTCCCAAAAAGGGATGATTTTCACCCCATGGGGAAATTTGCCCATCTGAACACGCTTGCTATCACATGGAGAAGATCTGTTTTACTGTGAACCAGACAAGGATGCTGCTGATTCCCAACAGGCTCTTCTTCTAACCCACGGCAGAGCAGGTATCTTAAAGCCAGCTTCAGGGAGAGCTAAGATGTGTTCCTCACATCTGGGAATCTGAATTCAATTTCCAGCATCCAAAACAAACTCTGTCTAAAATTTCCTAGGTCCTTAAATATTTACAATAAGAATAAACACAGATACACACAGGGAACAGCCAGATATTAACAGGCTGCTATTTGCTCATGTTGGAATAAGCCATTTTATATTACAATTTAAATTTGCCTCTAACTTTAGCTATTGTGAAAAACAAGTTATCAAAATCTACAAACCTGTCGACACCCGTGGCATGTCCCCCCAAGGCGCTGTGCCAGTGAACCGGCAGGAACTCCACTCTGCTGACTTTCCCTTCATCCACTGACTTCTTGAAGTGTGTCTGCAGCAACTTGAGAGAAACCACCCTAAAATCATCCACTTAAAAAAAAATTAAGAGAAAATTATCTTAGCTTTGTAGCTAATTAGTTAACTAAAATGAGCTGGATTTTTTTTTAATAAGATAAAGCTATATGTTTAAAAAATAACAACAAAATAGTAAATGAACAAACACTGACTGTTCAGAAGTACTTTTTAAACTTTCATTGTATTTAAGGCCTAAAAAAATTAGTTTAACTACCTCAAACTACCTCCTCAGCATCAGGTTCCAGAACCAACCAACTGTAACAGTAGCACACTTAACTCAGCCAAAGCCTTTCCTCTCCTAGCAATGGAGGTGACAGTGACACAGCCACACCCAAAGGTGTATCTGTGAGGCCGATGATAAAACACATGCAATACTAAGTATTCAGTAAGTGCAGTCCCTAAGCAGCTTCTCAGAGGACCCCCTATGCAGCGGCTCAGTACACAGAGCTCTATGCTGCTGCCAGTGCTCAGCCAGGTTGGCTGTCGGCCAACACGACGAAATGATTACCATGATAACTTCTAATTCTTCAGAATCCAGGATTTTATGCAATAAGAGCAGATCAAACACAGATTAATACTTCCTACTGACCACAGGAATCTCCACTGATAGCCCCGGCCACAAGGCCACAGCTAGGAACCATCATGAAAATGAACACTAAAGATCCCTCTGTCAGCACTCAGAGTCTTCTATGAAACAAAATGTGACTTCACTCACCACACTCAACGATGCTTCTAAAGCGCAGGTCGCACACGGGCCCAATGCCATGCACCATGAACACCAGATGGTCAGCCTGAGGCATCTCCCCTGGTAAAAACACACGGATAACCATCATAAAACTCACAGATGCACAAAGCTGAGTATTTGTTAATTAAATTGCTAAATTCTTGATATCCTTTTTATCATCAACTAGCCAAAGAAATCCATTACCCTCCAAAGCAAATATCTCTCATTACCCTGTATCAAATTAGAATAATTTGTCTAGCTTGGCAAATGATGGCACACTAAATACAGAGATCAAGGAAACATCAGTTCTTCATAAACCTACTGGCCCTCCATAATGTATGACTTTTTTCCAGACCACCACAGGACTGGGATGAAACTGTAGCTCTGTAGTATAAGGTGTGCACATGAACATGGCCCTGAGCTCAATCCCCTGCACAAAAAAAACAAACAAAATCAAACATCCTCCATAGAACACTAAGCCCAATATGGTCAGGGAATATGACAATATAAAACTTCAAAGTCTTTGTTCCCAAAGTAATTCCTCTTAATTGAAAAACACTCTAGGAAGGCCAGCCATGGTCCTGGTACTCTGGAGGCAGAAGCAGGTAGATCTATGTGAGCTGGTGGCTAGCATGATCTACATAGCAAGTTCCAGGCCAATCAGAGCTATACACTATAACCCTGTCTCCAAACAAAACAAAAACCTATAGGTGTATGGTTGAGTAAGAATGGCCACCGAAAGTTCACATATGAATGCTTAGTCACCAGGGAGTGGAACTGTTTGTGAAGGACTGAGACGTCTGGCCTTAGAGGGGTTATGTCGCAGAGTGGACTTTGATGTTTCAAAAGCATATACCAGGCCCAGTCACTCTCTTTGCCTTCAGAACAGAATCTAAAGCTCTCAGCTATTTCTCCAGCACCATGCCTGCTTGCTTCCATGCCTGCCTGCTGCCATATTTCCCACCATGATGATAATGGAAATTAAAAGCAAGCCCCCAATTAAATGCTTCCTTTTCTAAGAGTTGCCTTGGTCTTGATGTCTCTTCATAATAATAGAACAGTAACAGGACAAGAAACATTTCAAGGTTCAATCTATTTTCCAACACTACTTCATGCAGATGTCCTAACACCTATTTATCTTATTTTATTAGACAATGAAATGTCTAGTATCAAAATAAAACTTGTTCTTCAATGGCACAGAAGAGGAAAACCAATTAGTGCAGCAGGAGGCCTGTGATTGGACAGGGAAAAGGGGAGGCAGAGCTAAGAGTTGGAGAGTAAGAGAGATGGAGACAAGGAAGACAAACAGGGTGATTTAGAACCAGCGTGACTTTCAGTAGCCACAGGTAGTTATGAACTATCTTATAGGGTTAGAATAATTAGGATAACTTGTCTAAATTGTGTGGGCATCTTGTATATTGAGATTTTATTGATATATTTAAGTCTGACTAGTTAACTATACACTTTAAGAGTTTTGCTTTTACCGGGTTACTGGGTATTGTGATAGAATCTAACAGTGGGATTGGTGGTTACTGCATGGGCTGTGAAGGCAGTGGAGTGAGTGGGCCTAGGGGTTAGAGCCATGGAGCCGTGGAGGTGGCAGGCAGGCAGGCAGGCAGGAAGGCAGGCAGGCAGGCAGAGGCAGCAACCACACCAGTGTCTCAGGGGCCACGGGCCGGAGGGTCTGCAGAGATGACACCCCGCCGGGCCATGGGACCCGCTGGTGCTTGGCATAGTGGCTGGTGCTTGGCAGTTCTATTTAGTTATGGAATGTAGGACTGCCAACTACAAGGATTTATGGCTGAGAAAGAACTAGCGGTTCCAGGGACAAGTGAAGCAGAGCTGGGAACACAGCGATCAGGTAATTCAGGGACTAGCTAGGGAAAGGAGCCCGGTGGCTGAGAGTTGGCAGCAGTAGAATAACAAACAGCACTTTGTCATAACAACACATATACACATATTACACATAGAATCTGGTTTGTGTATTTTAAACAGAATTCTAAAAACGAAAACATAAAAGTAACACAATTGTGTTCTGAGATGAATGTAATCCAAATACTTGGGAGGTGGAGACAGGGGCAGGCAGATCTCTGAGCTCCAGGACTATACAATGAGACCCTATTTCCAAACAAAAAGAAATGTAGAACTCAGTTCAAAGTGCTTGTTGTTCTGGCAAGGGACCTAGGTTCAGTTCTCTGCACCCACATGGTGGCTCACAACCATCCCTAACTCCCAGGGGATCTGAATCCCTCTGTGCTCTCTGTTGGTACCAGGCACACACAAGGTGCATATATGCATATATGCAGGCAAAACACTGCTACACATTCTAATCTAAAACTTAAAAAGGAACAATAATTTTAAAAAGACAGAACTGTGACCAGCATATGGTAAATTCTGAGCACGCTGGAGTAGTTCTAGTAACTGCTTCTCTCTTCATAGTGAAGGATGACACTAACAGAGCAGTACAAACAGATTTTTCTCTCAAGCACACTAAATATACCATCAGGAATTTCATCAAGGTTGTCGTCAATTCCACGCTTCACAACTCTGGGCCTCGTCTGTCCATCTTGTGTTGTCCCCCACTCATCTGGCACTGAAGAAGGCTGGAACTGAACGATAACCTTCAAGACACAAGATTATGACAGACTCATAGCAAAATTATTTCCTATTATAGGTTAAGCAATATTTAGGGGAGGTGTTTAGTTGGTTCTCAAGATGGGGTCTTAATACACATCCCCAGATTGGCTTGGACCTCATCTAGATGAAGTTAGACTAGAATCTAAAGCCTCCTGCCTCTGCCTCTTGGACTACAGGACTATACCACTAAACCTATTTCAAAGTAATGTGTGTAATATAAAAAACCCTGTGCTTCACAATACAGACGTTATATGAAGTAGAACTGCTCCCAAGCAAACTCTGTAGCGTCCTGCCACCATCAACCATCAAACAGCCTGTCATTACCTCAAATGCTTACACTGGGAAGACACACACCGAAGTCAAAAATAGTACATCGTGACTTTCTTCCCTGAGACTCTCAGCACTACAAGAATGGAAGGGGGTTATAAATGTGTGTGTTTGCGTGTGTGTGTGTGGTGTGTGTGTGTGTGTGTGTGTGTGTGTGTGTGTGTGTAGATAAAAAAATCCCCTTTAAACGGCAAAATTCCCAATTAATTTGCAAATTTGGTTTCAGTGACAAAAATTGAATGATAAAAACAAAACAAAAAAACACTACCTATTTTTGTTTGTTTTGTTTTTAGAGGTAGGGTCTCACTATGTAGCCCTAGCTAGCCTGGAACTCACTATGTAGACCAGGCTGGCCTCAAATTCATAGAGATCTGAATGTCTCAGCTTCCAAATGCTGGGATTAAATGCAGGAAATACCACATTCAGTTAGGGAGAGGCTTTTATTTTTCATGTTACCTCTTCATACTACTTATATTTTTATTTCAGTATCAGTAAGGATTGCACTGAAGGTTTTTTTTTTTTTTTTTTTTTTTTTTTTTTTTGGTTTTTACATTTTCATAGTTTTCTTTAACTTGAACAAGTGTTATGTTCTAGCCTGAGTGATAATGCACACCTTTGATCCCAGCACTCGGGAGCCAGGGGCAGGCTGTGAGTTCAAGGCCAGCCTGGTCTATAGAGTGAATTCCACAACAGCCAGGGCTACACAGAGAAACTGTCTCAAAAAACAAACAAACAAACTACAAAACAATAAGTTAATATTATTATTAATTTTCTATATAGCTATTGATTTGTAAAATGTCTCCCCACCACTGCTCTCATAATACGAGGGCAGAGCTAGGAGGTCAACAGAGAGCAGACACCTTGACTATCTTCTCTAGCCCTTTGTAGGAAGAGAGGGCCCCATCAAACCAAGTGAAAAACTTTACTAAGCTTCTTCTAAGATAATACTTAGCATTAATTAATGTGTCATCCAAACAGAAACTCTGTGAAAAAAAAGTTGAATTTCCATGACTAATAAATTATTTCAAAATACACTTGCCAGGTGTGGTGTTTTGGGCCTTTGAGGCAGAGGCAGGTGGACCTCTGTGAGTTCAAAACCAGCCTGGTCTGCAAAATGAATTCCAGGACATCAGAGCTACATAGAGAAGCCCTGTCTTGATTGATTGACTGAAAAATAATACATTTATTATAAATAAACCACTAAAAATGAAACATTATCACACATACAGCAGAATGACTTTACAGTGGGCCTTCCACCACCTCAGAAAGCACCTCACCTTTGGGTTGTGCATAACGATAGTCTCTCCACTTGGAAACTCTAGTCTGCGATGCCACTGATTTGTGGTTACAGCTTTTTTATACTCGGCCTGCAGAGACAGAATACACACAATGCAATGCAGTTGATCGGAGTCACACCAAGACAAGCATGGAGGGCCATTAGGACTATGCTGGCAGCAAAGCAGTAATGGTAGGTCTGGTTTACTGGTTGCCATACTGTCCCGACATCTGACTAACATAAATTACTCCAGTGTTTGCTCTCACATACTCTTAAATAATATCTCCATTAAATGAGAAAATAATAGAGGTTTACACAGTACATCATTTTCACAGGAATGAACAAGCTGAGTATCGTAAAATGAATTTATTACCTCATAGTTTTTGAGGCTACTACTCCAAAATCAAGGTGACAGCTGGCTATCAGTCCTATGAATCCACATGGATCGCACCCTCCTAACTACCCTTGGCTTGCTACTATCAAGGCCATTCAGTGCTGTAAGCTTGACTCCCACCTCTGCCTTTATCAAAGCACAGCATTCTGTCTTTCTGAACAAGTCTGTCTTGGTGTTTATTATATATAATGACACTAGCTACATGGGCTTAGAGACTACCTTACTCAAGTAATTTCATCTCAAATGATTATATCTGCAACATCCTAGCTCCACACAAAGTGGCATTTGTAAGCATTGGGGGCTAGTACTTCAACAGTGCTCTGGGGTGGAGGGGAGGAGACTGTACATATGTACATATACAAACGCAGTATTTAGCTCTACTGCGTCACTCCTGAGTTTGTGTGTGTGTGTGTGTGTGTGTGTGTGTGTGTGTGTGTGTGTGTGTGTTCTGCCAGCATGTATGTATGTGTACCATGTGTACATCTGGTGTCCTAGGAACTGGAGTTACCAATAGCTATTAGCTGCATGCGAGTGCTGAAAATCAACCCTGAGCCCTCTGTAAGAGCACTCAGTGCTTTTTTTGTTTGTTTTCAAGACACAGTTTCTCTGTGTAGCTCTGACTGTCTTGGAACTCACTCTGTAGACCATACTGGTCTTAAGAGATTTCTCTGCCTCTCCTCTCCAGTGCTAGAATTAAAGGTATGTAAAACCACTGCCTCTGCTTCCCAGCCAATTTGGATTAAGGAATGTGTTACTGTACCTGGTCACTTTTACACTCTTTTTGTTTTATAGCTTCCCTCCATGAAGACCAATTGGGTGTGGGGGTAATAATCTTGCTATATATTCAATAGCTGGGCCTAGAGACTCATATTGCTGTGACCAGCTTATGCAAATCTTTCTTCCCCTCAAAGTTCTGGAGATTAAACCCAGGGGCTTGTGCACACTGGGAGGACGTTTTCCACTCAACTACAAACCTTAGCCCTCATGAGTGTCTTTTATTGAATTTTTTTCTACAAACATTGTAGTTTCCTTGGCATCATGAACAGTATCTTCTATTATGATTCCTAACTGGTTAGTTCTACAGCACAGGAATGTTGCTAATTTACACTGGTTGATTTTACAGAAAGACACTCTCAACTCTTGTATTGGGCTAATGGTATTTTTAAAGGTTCACCTGGTTTTCTATGGAGATAATTGTGCCATTATAAAATTAAAAGCATTTTCAAATCAAAACCACTTCTGCTCTTTGTCCTGGTAGTCACACAGGACACACACCAGTAATGGGCATCATCTAGTTCTCACTTCCCACCTTCCTTTGCCTCCACTGAGGCAGTGGGTTTCTTAGAAAGCTGGGCAGGAGCTTGGGCCTCATGGCGATGCAATGGGCAAGACATGGCTCGCTAGCCCAGCCTAGAGCGGTGTCACCCACAGGCAATATTATCATTACAGTTAAAGGAAAATGCTTGCTGTGGCTGGAGAGATAGCTCAATGGTTAACAGCACTGGCTGTCCTTCCAGAGGTCCTGAGTTCAATTCCCAGCAACCACATGGTAGCTCACAACCATTTGTAATAAGATCTAATGCCCTCTTCTGGTATGTCTGAAGACAGCTACAATGTACTCATGTACATAAAATAAATAATCTTTAAAAAAAAAAAAAAAGTGCTTGCTCTGTTTTTAGATACTCACACATAAACACTGCACTTTTAGCTTCAAAATTATAAGCCTACAATGTTAGGACTTTGGATACTACAGCTACAGCAGGACCCTACATAAAGTACCAACAATTACAGTGTATCTTTAGTGGTTTGCTTACTCAGATTTAGCTCTAGGAATTAGCACCTTTTATATATGTCCCTACTGAACTAACTAAATTATGCTTTACGGGCCACTGGCAGAGAGCTCAGTGGGCAAAGACACTTGCTGCCAAACCTAAATACCTAAGTTTCACCCCCAGGACCCACACAGTAGAAGGAAGAAAACCAATTCTGGCATGTTCTCTAACTTCCAGTCATGTAACATGTGCACGTGTGAGAGCACACACATAAATAAATGCCATAAAACTTTTAAGTTATGCTTTAAGACACCTTTAATTCCAGTACTCAGGAATTCAAAAGTAGGTGGACCTCTGTAACTTCGAAGCCAGCCTGGACTACAGATTGAGTTCCAGGACAGCCAGGGCTACACAGAGAAATCTTGTCTCAAAAGAGAGGCAGAGGGGAGAGACAGAGAGGGAAAGAGAGATGGGAGAAGGAGGGGAGGAGAGAGAGTGGAGAGGAAGAGAGAGAGATTGACTGACTGTTTTGTAGACTGGTTCTTCTATTAGCCCATGGCAATCCTCAGACTCGTGGTACTCTGCCTTGGCCTCATGAATGCTGAGGTTACAGGCAAGTGCTAGCATCCCTACTTTCTCCCTCCATTTGCTGGAAGGCCTGATATGAGCCCCTCAGTAGATGTGGACTGTGCCCTTTCCAAAACATAGTCTTATCCTGAGACACAGGGTTGTGCTACAGGCAGTACTTCCTGCATGATGATACAACTTAAAGATCAATCTCCTTTGTGACAGGATCAACACAGGCCACTTTGTATATAAAGCCATCTCTACTGTAAGTGGTATTCACAGAAACATGTCTTGCATACATGCCTTTGTTTTGTAAAGAAAAGTATAAAGAAATAAAACATTCATACCTCTAGTTTTTCACTGAACTCCTCTGTATAGGGAATAAATCTACTGTCTGTGTCCCCCTTGTAAAACCAAGTACAGCGTCTCACTTCAGCCGGCTCCTCTTCCCAGTACACAGACTTCCTCACGCGATCATAAAGGTACACATCATAGCGTCCGCCATCCGTGCCCAGAACCACACTCTCAGGATCTGGCTGCACTAGAAACCAAGAGGACATTTTCTTCTAATGTTCCCAGGTGCATTTGAGAATACAAATAACATTAACAATAACATTCATAACGCTACTAGTCAATACTCAAAGACAGACAATTCAGCTTTTTTTCTTTTTTGAAAACACAAGATAATCTGTATTGCTCAAAATCATGACATTTATTTAATTATTTAATTAATTATTTATTTATTTATTTGCTTTTGAGGCAGAGTCTCATTCTGTAGCCCAGGCTGGCCTCAACCTCCCAGCAGTCTTGCTGCTCCATCCTCTCATGTGCCGACATCACAGGAGTGAGCTGCTATGCAGCATGACTCTTCTTGAGTAGAAACAAGGAGCCTGGGCAAGTTTTAAAAACATAATCAGGAAACAACTGAAACAGTTTAAGTTTTTTCAGTAGTAATATCAAACCAGATGCACTGCCATCCACCTGTAATCCCAGCACTTGGGATACAGAGTCAAGGAGGCTCAGGAGTTACTGGATAATTACAGCTATCTGGTGATTTAGAAGCCAGCCTGGGGCTAAATGAGATCCCATTTAAAAAGTAAAATAAAGCAGTATCATCAATAACCAAAATGTCCCAGGAAGTACATTGCTAGAGAATACTGACTGATATTTAAGTTTCATAACCAAATAATACCAAGATAAAGAATCATATTTATATGCTGCAAGATTAGAGTCTTACAATACACCTGTGTGGCATCTCTTTCAAGAGGAAGACATGAGAATAATTATTTCCAAAATTCATCTGACCTCAGAACACTTTTTTCACACAGCATTCCACAAAACAGTTCCACAGGAAACACTTCATGCCCCATAACTCCAAATGAGTAAGAGAAATAAGAAAACTAAAACCTGATTATGTAACGACTCTACCACTCTGATTTAAAACAACTTTTTAGTTATGTTTTGTTTTACTGAGACAGGGTCTAACTATGTGGCCTTGGCTGGCCTGGAGCTCACTATGTAGACAGGCTGGCTTTAAACTCACAGACATCTACCTGTGCTGGGATGAAAGATGTGCCACTGTGACCAGCTAAACAAAGAAATTACTAAACTATTTCTTTGAATACTTTGCTCAATAACGCTGGATATATATTAATTAGTACTACCATCTTAAAGTAGAATCTGGAGACCTACACAGACAAAGGATTCTGACAGTTGAAAAGAAGACCATGGATAAATACCCTTCATTCTTTGTCTCAAATGAGAGGGAACAGTGCAAGATGGGTACTTACCTGAATTATAGATCTCTTCAAGATTCAGAGAGTCAAGCACACTGAAAGGCATCCATAGTTGTTTATATTCTACCTCCTTGCAGTAAAACCAGTGTGGCTGAACAGGTTCATACTGGTTCTGAAGTACAAAAGGAGATGGCCCCTGTACAAGAGGTCCTGCAGGTCTGGCAGGGACTTGCTGCTGCACTGGTGACTGCACTGCTGTAGGAAGCTGAAGGGAATTAAGACTGTCACATGTCCAAAAGAAATTCTGTAGCTGCTTCAGACTGATATCAGTGCTAACAATCCTCCATGTCTTCCCAGGTAGCCACTTAGTATCCTAACTAGTGTACTAAAACTCCAGATCAGCTGCAAAGTAAACTAGACTGCTGCATGCCAATGGCAAACTGACACCCACCAATGTCCCCATAATTTTGAAATTTTTAATAAACTTATTTTTCAATTTTTCATACAATATAGTTTGATCATATTCTTTCCCTTCTCCTGACCCCTCCTAGGTCCCCACTCACTCAATTTCTTGCTCTTTTTCTCTTTTAAAAGCAAAAACGAAAACCCAAATAAATAAACAAACAAACAAACAAAGCACACAGTTCATTCTGTATTAGCCAACCCCTCCTGAGCACAAGGCCTGCCCTGGGGATGGAGAGGTGGCTCAGAGGTTAAGAACACTGACTGCTCTTCCAGAGGTCCTGAGTTCAATTCCCAGCAACCACATGGTGACTCACAACCATCTGTAATGGGGTCTGATGCCCTCTTCTGGTATGTCTGAAGACAGCTACAGTGTACTCACATATATAAAATAAATAAATCTTAAAAAAAAAAAAAAATGAGGCCTGCCCTGGAGTGTGGTAGACACACCACACCACTCCATGGGAGACAACTGCTTTCCCTCTCCCAGGCACTGTCACACACAAATGGCTGAACATGTGTGTGCTCCATGCACACAGTCTGCTCTGCACAGGTCCTATAATTTTTAAAATCCTTAGAACACCCAGACTTCTTGATCCAACCATTCCGTTTCTAAGAATATAAATATTTAACTGTTAGTCTAACTAACACATACATAAACACAGAGAAAAATTTCCATAAACATTAACAAATTAGTAGAGAGCTGGGCAGTGGTGGCACATGCCTTTAATTCCAGCACTCTGAAGACAGAGGCAGGTGAATCTATGTGAGTTCGAGACCAGCCTGGTCTACAGAATGAGTTCCAGGACAGTCAGGGCTACACAGGGAAACCCTGTCTCAAACAAACAAACAAACAAACTAACCAACAAACAAAAACTTAGTGGAGAAATCTACTTTAGTCTCTGTAACTGGGCATTCTCACTAACTAGTATAATGAAGATGAGAGGCTGGCACTCTACATTGCCTCGACTCTCCCATGTCCTTAGCTAACATTTATTATTAATATTATACACTAATATCAGAGACTATCAGCGAGTACCTAGGCAATTAAAATAACGATTACTCCAGTAAATAGGTGCTATAAACTTGAATATGAACAAACTTTATATTTATGTATTTGTTTCCTTCTTTGTGTAGGCATGTTTGTGCCATAGCCAAGTGTGGAAGTCAGGGGAAAACTTGTAGGATCAGTTCTCTCTTTGCATTGTATTGAGCCCGGGATCTAAATCAGACCCTCAGGTTTGGAGGCAAGTGCCTCTACTCTAGACCATCTCGCTAGCCTCCAATTAGCTCCTTTTAAAAGAATGTTTACTTCAAAACATGCAGTTTACAAAGAATACCCTCTGTGTCATATACACATAATACCAATTACTTAGGGCTGAGGCAAGAAAGAGTTTGAGGCCAAACAAAGAAATTTAGCAAGATCCTGTCTCAAAATTAAAAGGTTAGCCAGGGGTACCTACCACATTTAACACCCTGGTTTTGACCAGTAACATACCACACTCCTCTGCAAAAACATTTTGTCCTGGTGCTGGAGAAATGGCCCACTGGGTAAAAGCACTTTGCTGGACTTGCAGAGAACCTGGATTCAGTTTCTTGAACCCAAATGGTAACTCACAATGGTCTAAAATTCCAGTTCTAGAGAATATGACCACCTTTTCTGGCATCCTGGGACACTAGGCACACACATGGTGTACAGAAACACATTCAGGTAAAACACCCATATATATAAAATAAGATAAAAAATGTCTTATCCCCATGTGCATGTTAAAATGCACAAAGCTGAGCTAGAGACATAGTTCAGCAATTAAAGACCCAGGTTCAAATCCTAGCACCCACAGGGTGGCTAACACATGTAACTCCAGTTCCAGGAGATCTCATGCCTCCTTCTCACCAAGGCAATTGCATGCACATGGTATATAGGCACACATGCTGACAATAATACACGTACATAAAAAGAAATCTCAAGTTTTTTTTAAATAATCAAAGTTTTTTGAAAACTTTCACTAAAGTTTCACTAAAGAGAAAAGTAGTATGATATTCACATACCGGTGGCAATGGTCCTGGTGGCATTTGGTATGTCTGCACAGGGGGTCCAGAAGGTGGAGGGTAGGAGGGGTGGCCTGGCGTCTGACACTGCTGTAGTTGTGGAGGTGTTATATAGGGATTTGCCCGGCTGCTGACAGGAGTGTGGCGATATGGGTTATGTCCTTGTTGAGGAATCCCCTGGGGTGGGGTCCCAAAATTTGGAGGGAGATTGCTTGGCTGAGAAGGCAAATAGGTACTTGTTCCCATCTGTGAGGAAGGTGCAGCACCATAGGGAGCCTTGGAAACAGATGGTGGAAATGCATTCAGCATATCTTGGGATCCAGTTGTAAAAGGGAGTGTGGCTGGGGGCTTGGGAAGCGTTGAGTGTCCAGCCGACATTGCTGTAGTCGTCAAGGGTGACTGTCCAATGTTCCCAAAAGGATCACTACTGCTTGATACCTGAGAGAAGTAACTGAATGTCTGTGGGGTGGATGTGTGAGTAGAAGTCTGACCAAGGAAGCTATCCTCCTCACCAACATCTGTGGAGTCTTCTGCAACAGATTAGGAGAGCAATGGTGTAAAAGCAATGCCACCCTCTCAGGCTCTGTAAGGAAGACCCAGCAAGTAGACCACTTACTTCACACCTCTAACCTGTATTTCTCCATTGCAGAAGAAAAGTAAAACTTTTTCTTCAAAACTGTTCTCTTAAACGATTTTATTTGAATAAGCTATAAAGGGAGCCGAACATGGTGGCACATGCCTTTAAATCCCAGTACTCGGAAGGCAGAGGCAGTTGGATCTCTGTGAGTTTGAGGCCAGCCTGGTGTACAATGAGAGTTCCAGGACAGCCAGGGCTACACAGAGAAACCCTACCTCAAAGTACCAAAAAATAAATAAATAAAAAAGGAAAAGAGAATAGAAAACATTTTTTGCTCTTCTTACTTTCTATATAAATATTTATTTTGTAAATGTTCATGTTACATAAAGGATTTTTTAAAGAAATAAATTTGTACCTTTTTTTATATTTTGAATTTATTTTATACAATTCAAATGTTACCATATACCTAAACATGTAATTTAACTTCCACAACAATAAATAAGAAGAAACTAAAGTCCAGGCATTAGCTCTGTAGACAAGCAGAGGTGTGAAGGGGTCTCACAAATGAGCACGTGGTATCTGTGCTGACACAGGTAGGTTGTTACCCACTAATGCAATCCTTAAGCAGTGGTCACAATTACAAGTTCAGACACACAGAATACCATGTCACAGGCTGGCAAGACGTCTCAGCAGGAAAAGCTGGCTGTCCCAGAACCACCAGGATAGGATGAGAGAACCAACTCCCACAAATTATTCTCTGACTCTCCACACATAACACACACAATAAATAAATGAATAAAAAATGCTTTAAAAGAAAAAAGAGTCATTAGCAATCTCATTTTTCTAGGGGAAGAGCTCCTCACTTCCCTCTGGCCAGCATCATCCTCACTGTATTCCCCTCAAACAGCGCCGATTCTATTCCACTGTCAAGTAATTTCCAAGGCATCACTTTCCCACGAACTAGACCTTCACCCCACTCTTCCCTGCTCTACTTTGACGAGCAGCTTTTGGGTTTCCCCCTCTTAATCTCTCCTTCCCCTGCTTTGGTCATGCTTATCTGCAACTGTTGGAGGGCCACAGTCCATCAGCTGCGTGGGCCACTCCCCGAACAGCAGGCACACTGTGGTCCCTGCCCTTGGAGAATTGCCAAAGCTCTGGGCAATCTGTGACCTCACAGTGACCCTGCTTCACTGCTTCCAGGCTGTCCCAGTTATACTTCATAAACCAAACTAGTGAAGGGACTCCACTCCACAGGTTGGACACAATTCGAATCAGAATATGGTATCTAAGGCTGTCTTTCTGAACTATGAAAACTATTCAAAAGACATGCCTGCAGTCACAGCTTCTCCAGACTGAGGCAGCAGAACACTTAAAGCCAACCTTAAAAAAAATTTTTTTGTTTTGTTTTTTGATTTTGTTTTTGCTTTTTTTTTTTTTTTTTACCCCCAAGACAGGACTTCACTATGCAGCCCCGGCTGTCCTGGAATTCATGCTGTAGACCTGGATGGCTTTGAACTCAGAGATCTACCTGCCTCTGCCTTCTAAGTGCTAGGATCAAACAAAGGTGTGCACCACCATATCCAAAATTTAAAAAAAAAAAAAAATTAAAAGCAGGAGAAGAAAAAGATTCATATCAGCAGTTTCTTCATTACTGAAGAGAAAATACCTCCTGCCCAAGGCTCCCCTCTGTTTCAGCCTTCTACCTTTCTAGTCCATACTCCAACTCCATCACTCTCTAGTCCTGTGAACCTCAGTAGGACTATGTTCATCCCCAACAATGAAGGGCCTTTTGTGGAACCTCTCACCCAGTAAGAGAACTTGAGACTGACTTGGTCCAAGAAACATTTTTCAAACTAGCACCAATCATAAATCAAATACTGACCTGAACACACTACAAGCTTCACCCTAGGAGCACCTCCTAATGCCATTCTTCTAGGCCACTCAGAGCTGCATAGTGAGACCCTCAACAACAAAAATCCTTCACAGAGTTCAAACCTTTTAGGACAGTCCACGAAGCCCACAGACACCTAGGCCAATGCATATACGCTAGGCATGATCTACTTGAAGACAAGTGGGGGGTGGAAGGACAGGATGCAAAGGACAGGAAAAAGGTCCATTCTGCCCTATACAGAACACTGCCAACTCCTGTTAAGCCTGCAAATTGTTCCTTTATAGATCTTTCAAACACCACTCAGACCACTCTCTTTGAGACTCTGAGGCCTTTAAGGGACACTGTCTCTCCACTCCACCAGCTGAGCTTCACAATGGCCACAGCGGCCAACCCATCCCATCTCCAGCTTTTTTTAACCTGTACTACAACAGTTTATGAAAGCCAGTGTTTATGTGTATGAATACGCTAGTCTGAGGAAGAGGGCATGTCTGTTCCATGCTACCTTGACAGCTGTAACAGGGCCTGACAAGGACAAGCTGCTCGGTTCATTTCTGCTTCCTGTGCATCTCTTCCACTGATATGGTTAACTGTTGCTTTCAAGGAGATGGGATCTCCTGTGTCTCTGGAAATGCTCTGAAGAGATCTCTAATTAAGAAATCTTTAAGTGTAGAAAATACTTGTTATACACTCAGGAGGCAGAGGTAAGTGGATCGCTGTAAATTCAAGATCAGCCTGGTTTACACAGAGTTCCAGGACAGCCAGAGCTACATAACAGAAAGATCCTGACTCAAAAAACAAACAAACAAACAAACCTTGTTATGGAATCGTAATTCTATATGCTTTCACAAAAAAATAAGTTTGCATCTAAGAAACACCAGTTTTCAAGATGGAGCTGGAGAGTTCGCCCAGTGATTACAAGCATGTGCCGCTCTTACAGATGACCTTCATTTGTTTCCCAGCATCCAGCTCAGGTAGCTCACATCCACCTGTAACTCCAGCTCCAGGGGCACCCAAAGTCTCTGGCCTCTGAGAGCAACTACACTCGTGTGTATGGACACAAAGACAGACATACCCAAGTGCACATTTTTACAAATAGTAAAAATAAACTCTAAAGGAATGGTGGCTCATGCCTGTAGTCACAGCACGTGGGAGACTAAGACAAGAGGTCTGTCACAAGTTCTGGGTTACCCTGGGCTACAAAATCACACCATGCCTCAAAAGGTAATTAATAAATGAATAAATCTAAAGATCAGTATACCTATCTTAAAGCTGAAAATAGAAATGTTGAGCTGGAAAAATGGCTCAGTGGTTAAGAGCACTGGCTGCTCTTCCAGAGGTCCTAAGTTCAATTCCCAGCAACCACATGGCAGCTCACAACTGTCTGTAACTTCCAGTTCCAGGGGGTCCAACACTCCCACATGGACACACATGCAGGCAAAACACCAATGCACATAAAATTATACATCAGGGGAAATGAGCATGAATCAAACAACACTCTGGAGGCCAAGAACGATCTGGAAAACCCAAGGCACAGCCTTACTGATTCCTGGATCCTTCCACAGTACTCTGCTCCAGCCACAATTCTTCCCCAAAGCAAGCAACACTTAACCTTTCAGCAACGCTGTGTACATGAGCAGAGGCCCTCTTGGAATCTATGCCCCCACTCCCTCAACAAACACCCACTAGATACTCTGTATTCTGCGTTCTAGGCAGCAGGCTAGTCTCTGCTGTGACAAAGCTTACGCCCAGGCATGATAGGGTAAACAGGCATATGTACATGTCATACAGTTACAAGCACCAGGAAGAAACATGACAGGAGAATCTTCACAGACACAAACTTTCAGTTTGTCTGTCTTCCCTTCTCCAGGAAACTTCCCTTAGTCTTCCAAGCAGGAATTATTTAGTGGGAAAAGTTCAGCACTTAACAAGGACCTATGAGCTAGGCACGACTCAAGACCCTGAAAATGAAAGACGTAAGATGTTCACAGTCCACATGGAGAGGCAGAATACTTAGTTCACAAGTATTTACACAATATGTGTGGGACACTATATTTAGAACTCTACACAAATGAAGACTGGGCATAGTGACGAATGCCTTTAATCCCAGCACTCAGAGGTAGAGGCAGGTGGATCCTTTAAGTCTGAGGCCAGCTTGGTCTACACAGTGAAGTTTCAGGACAGTCAGTACTACATAGAGAGACCCTGCTCTCAAACCCAGGGTTAAAAACATGAAATCTAAGCAGACAAGTAAAATGTCATGCCTGAGGCCACACAGCAAGTAAATGGCAGGGCCAGGTCTGAACATAGTCTGTGCTCCTAACCACCAGTTTGAAGAAAAAAAAGAAAGAAAGAAAGAGAGAGAGAAAGAAAGAAAAGAAAAGAGAAAGGAAAGAAAAGAAAAAAGCAGTCTTCCCTGATAGTACACAAAGCTTAATCAAAAGCAGGTGTAGGGGTCTAAGAGAACAAGGAAAAACTCAAAGGAAGTGATACCTTGAAAAAAACGAGAAACACATTCTGTACCTGTACTTCAGATATTACGTATCAAAGCTAGTAGAAAGCGCTTCTATCCTAGCAGGCATCCTTCTGTAACTGGGGGGTCTTTTACTAGGAGAGAGTTTATAGTACTCTACAAGAGGGGTATTGTCTCCTCTGGGGATAACTTACTGTCTCCTAGGTGATGTCCTGCCCTATCACGAGTGTTTTCCAGTAAGAGGACAGCTTACGGTATTCTAGCAAAGAAAGGGTAACTGTCTAATTTAGCTGCGTTTTCCGCCAGCTCCAGCACACCAGTGGGTGTTCAACAGTTGCGCAATGACAGGAGTTCCAAGCCTCGTCACCTGGGCCCCTCCTCCAGGACCATCCAGTCCCTGGCCCTCTGGAAGCCATGGTCACTGATGACCATGGCAAGCAGCTCAGAGAAGGCGACGCTCCTGTCCCACCCGCCTCCCAGGACACACACTGGCCCCCAAGTGCCCTCGGCTCACTACCTCCGGGTAAGAGCAAGGAAGCCGGGGAGGCAGCGGCCTGCGTGACAGGGATGAAGGGCACGTTGAAGCTGAACTCCGTGGCCGAGGAGGAGAAGAGTAAGTTAGTGCCTGATGAGGAGGCGGACGCTCCGCCACCGTTAGCCTTCCTATCCGCCATGGCTGCAGACCCCCGTCCGTTACGTGGCTCTGCGAGCCCGGTGCCGCACACAGACCGGAAACCGGTCACCGAGGATGCCACCGCACTTCCGCACTTGCGCACGGAGGCCACAGGGCAGCGACTCAGGGACTGGTTTGCTTCCGGAAGCTGACGCCGCCCAAAATCAATAAGGCGGAATCGGCTTCAGACCCAGGCCTATCACGTGACACTCTCGGCCTCGCGAGACTGAGCCAGCCGCTGGAATCACATCATAGAGGGGTGTGGCCGATGAGGGTTCTGAGTCCTAAAGCTAATCGACGCTCAAAGTCGAGATTCTGAGTTGTTCTGGACGCCCTGAGTTTCTCATGGGGTATTTGTTTTTGGTTGCTTGCTTTATTTGCTTGCTTGCGAAGTAGAATCTCGCTATGCAGTCCAGACTGGCCTTTATCCTCCTGCCTCAGATCTCCCAGTTCTGAGCTTAATACCGCCGCACACAGCAATTCTTATATCTTTATGACAGGCAGTAATAAGAATTGGGAGTAAGAATTACTATCGGCTGGATTTTTTTTTTTTTTTGAGATAGGTTTTCATTACGTTGCCTGGAATTCTCAAGAGGTCTGTCTGCCTCTTCTTCCCAAGTGCTTAAAAGTAGTGTTACACCACTCCAGGCTACTATCTCTTTAAATGTGTGCATCAACAAAAAGTGCCTTTGGTAAGGCAGTTCTATGTGGTAGGTGATTTATGTTTCAAAGGGGCAGAGAAAAGATGTATAATTGCAACAGTCTAAGTAACTGCTCTAATCTAGGGTTCAGGGACCTATCTGCCTACTATCAGGTTTTGGCTGGAATGAAAACAGTAAATTCTGGCCGTGTTTAATTTCCTTTGACAAGCATTTCAACGGGGCCAAGGGGTACAGGGCGTAGTAGTGAGGATACTTCTGGTGAGTCAGAGATAACATGGCCTCAAACTGCTAGTAGCCATGCTAGACTAGAAGTTGGTCAAGAAAATTCTCTTGTTTTTATCATAAATAATCAAGGCCAAGAACCGTATACCAGGGAGTGATGGATAAAACAGACCCTAAATCCTTCCTTTTTGAAGTTTACAATCTGGCAAAACAATCAACTAAACACGAAGTGATAATAATAAACTGCAGGCTTTCCTTAAGTGTGTTTCCTGGAACACTGACATCATCAGGGGACAGAGATCTAAACATTCTAGGAAGAGAGCATGTATTTCTCTTCATCAGATCATTAGCAAAAAATAAAAATTTAAAATTAAAAAATTAAAAAAAAAAAAAACCTAACTAATAAAAAGCTTCCCTGAGAAAGAAAAACTAAAGTTGAAACCTGAAAACTAGTGTCTCATCAGGCGGTGGTGGCGCACGCCTTTAGTCCCAGCACTTGGGAGGCAGGCGGATTTCTGAGTTCGAGGCCAGCCTGGTCTACAGAGTGAGTTCCAGGACAGCCAGGGCTACACAGAGAAACCCTGTCTCGAAAAAAACAGAAAAAAAGAAAAAGAAAAGAAAACTAGTGTCTCCTCATGAGTGCAGGGATCCCAGAGGTCCATTCCTGCTGTGGTGTCGCATGTCTTTAATCCCAGCACACAGGAGGTTGAGGCAGGCAGATCTCAGTGAGTTTAGGGCCAGCCTGGTCTACAGAGTGAGTTCCAGGACAGCCAGGGCTATACAAAGCGAAACCATGTCTCTGCAAAACAAGCGCAGAAAATTCATAAGCACGGGGTCTCTTTCCTGATGACTCTCTTATCCATGATTACCCCAGAAAAGCCTGAATTCCAAAACCATCACTTTGCACAATTAACTTCAACATATGATTTTTTTTATCTTAGACCACAACAGGAAGAAAAAACTAAAATAATAATTAATAAGAGAAAAAAAAAACAGAAAAAGACCCAGAATGAGATATACTTTTAAGGGCATTCCCTGAGTGACCTTCTTCTAATCAGGTCCCTTCGTGATTGCACTCTTCCCAATTAAAGATTCACAGATGGTCACTGGACATGTAGCCAGCCTGGGCACATAGTGAGCTCCAAGGAAACCTGGGTTAAATGGATAGATAGATAGATAGATAGATAGATGGTCTCTAAAGCCAGATATTTTAGCACATAGCTTTAATTTATATATTATGAGGCACAGAGCTAAAATATGAAATTTCCTCCATTCAATTCCAAGAACATGGCTACTCTCTCTACCAAAAGAATGGATGGATGAAGTGGTTATATCATCTTTCGTAATTACTTTTCTATTGTTGTGATAAAATACAATGACTAAGAAAACTTATAAAGATTTTAATTGGGTTTATGGTTTTATAGGGTCAGAGTCTATGGTGGCAGGGCCAAGGCATGGTGACAGGGACAGCTGAGATCTCACATCATAATCTGAAAACAGAAGGCAGAGAGTGCACACTGAATGGTGAGAGGTCTCTGAAGCTAAGTCTGCCCCCATGACACATCTCCTCCAACAAGACCACACCTTCTAAGTCTTCCTGAAGAGTCCTACCAACTGGGATCAAGTATTCAAACATTTGAGCCTATGGGGACCATTCTCATTTAAACAACTACATTGTCCTAACCTTGTTAGTTTTCTCAGTTCACAAAAGCCAGACATAAAGTCATATTGAAATGCCAAGTCCCAGTTTCCTCTTTCATCCTGAAGCAAACCAGGGAGTCACTCCAAATCATGCCACTTTGGCATAAAGATTATCTTGAGTTGAAGGCAACTGAACAGAACCACATATAAGAAAAACTTCTCCCTCACATTGTTTATACAAAAGCAGAGTATGGGGTTTCAAGGCATCTTCCCTCCCTTTTCTACCAGAAAACACAGAAGCTAATCACCTGGAAGAACTTTAGATACTCGTCAACCCAGAAGTGGAAAGATTTTATACACTGCACCTACCATGAATCTTTCATATTTTGATTTCCTGCAACTTGTTGCCTTTGGGAATTAAGAGCTACTTTCTTCTGTCATTTCTCTACACAGTTGTTGTTCTTTGTGGATGACTGCTGTAAAACCTCAAATTCTAAGCAATTAAACTACTTTTTTTCCAGTTGTTCCTAAACTGTAGTATACATGTTCATGAACTTTTTTTTTTTTCAAGACAGGGTTTCTTGAAAATCTGTGTAACCCTGGCTGTCCTAGAACTCGCTGTGTACACCAGACTGGCATCAAACTCAGAGATCTTCCTGCTTCTGCCTCCTGAGTGTTAGGATTAAAGGCATGTGCCACCACTGCTGGGCTCTTAATATTTACCTATTTTTTGTTTGTTTTTGAGTCAGGGTCATATTCAGGCTGGCCTCAAATTGGGTGTGTAGCCAAGGCTGACTGTGAACTCCTGACCTTCCTTCCTACATCCCAAGTGCTATGATTTAAAGATACTTTCCCTCCAGGCGACCAAGAAAGACAGAGGGTCGGGTTTGGTTCCCTTTTCCCAGAGGTTTCCAGGTTGAGTCATGGCTGTCTCTGTTCATCTGTTGCCATCTCTCCCTCTTTGATCCCTTGCTAGGGACTAAATCCAGGTGCCTCTTGCATGCTAGGCATGTGTTCTACCACTGCAAAGTTCTTATTCTTTAACTATTTACTTTCTAGATTCCATTCACATCACCACCACCTTTTCACAGCCAAATAGGTATAGATGGTTAAACTAGGGTTTTCTGAGGTACATCCCAAACACAGGGGAAATGTCCTCTTTATGAAAATTTGACAGTTCCTAAATTCTGAAGGTTGCTGTGGAGTTGCCTTTCTGGGTCTGACCTGTGAGAGTATTCTCATCTGTATGCTGTACAGGTATCTTGCTATAGCTCCCTAGTTGCCAGGTTGGAAGCTGGAGGGCATCTGGGTGTTTTTGAGGTTAAAAACTACAGGCTGGGCCAGGAGAGAGTTCTGAGCTCTTGCCAGTTCCTTGGCCATATTGAGAGGCACACAAAGGCTACAAACCCTCCTTGGTTGAATCGTTCAGGAAGAACTCACTGAGTTCGGGGCAAGTTTTTATACAGGATTTTGGCCAGGGCACCTTAGAAGAGTTCTACCACCAGAAACAAGAGGCACAAAGAGACATCAAATGGAGTTTCACCCCTTAATTTTGCTTAGAGATGACTCTCGAGGTTGGCAGAACTTGTGCCTTTTGGTCCATGTGCACGGACTCAAACTTTGAGTCAATGAGGCACCCTGATGGACCACTGTACCCAGCACAATGGCCTTACTCTGCCCATCTCCAAGATGGCGGCCCCGGGCTTGCCCTATCTGTACCCGTCTCCAAAATGGCCGCCCGCCCCGCCCACTCCCTCCCCTCCGAGTGCGCAGCACGCTCCCGCCGCCCCTCCTTCTCCAGCTCCACCCAGGTCGCTGGCGGCGCGGTCGGTGGCCGCGATTTCCCGCCATTGTGAGAAGTGGAGGCTGGGACCGTCTCCCCTCCTCCGGTCGCTGGCCAGCACCTCTGAGGCGCCCGTCACCGCCACCGCAGCTGCCTCTCCTTGAGACGCACGGAGGCTCGTGGCTCGCGACGCTCCGCGCGTGGGAGGGCGCGGACGAGGAGCGGCCGAGCCTCCGAGGAGAAGCCGGGCTGTAAGAGCGCTCGACCCGCAGAGAAGCGCCGCACGGGCCGCGCTGGCCCCGGCCCTCAGCGCCATGCCCTGTGGAGAAGATTGGCTGAGCCACCCGCTCGGGATCGTGCAAGGCTTCTTCGGTGAGTGGCGCGTGGCGAGCAGGGCCGGGAGGGGAGCGGAGTTTGCGGGGCCAGGCCTGCCGCGCGGCCGCACTCGGGACGGCGGTCTTGGGGAATCACTGCCGAGGGCTCGCGTGGCCCCGGGCCTGGCAGCCGAGCAGAAGCCGCCGTCTCGGGCCACGGGCGCAGGTGCCGCCGCCTCCCGTCACCTGCCGGCTGCCCGGCTCCGGCTCGCTGGTGGCGGGGACGCAGCTGTGATTGACGGCCTGGCCCCCGGCTGATGGCCTTCCTAGCCCGGGTGCTGCAGACACGGAGAGGTCCCCTTGCCCACGGAGGGCCCTCAGAGCGGCCGCAGAGAGAAGCCACTGCCTGTGGGAGCCTGCGGGATATTTCAAAACTTCCGGTGTGTGTGTGTGTGTAGGGGAGTGCTCGATCCTTCGCACCGAAGTTCACAATGTTTCACACGTCTCCCTTGACATCCGAGAGAATGCTTCATTTTTTTTTTTCCTGCCCTGTTGACTTTAGAACCCATCTGCTCTGTTACCTGTTCCTCTACCAGAGCTAGCTAGAAATGCTCAACTACTTAGATGAGTTGCTACAGAACGCGAGCCGAGAAGGCAAGCTGAGTAAATTTTAGCTGTAATTGTCATCGTCCACTAGACCTCCGATTCCCACTCGCATCCCTGATTTCCGTGCGCTTAATGACTGGCCAGAGCCGCAGGTCTCCGTGGAATGTGTTTTCTGTAGTAATGCTCCCACAGGATTGGATTCATTTTACCTATAATTCTAGCTAGTCGGGTAGTTTCCCAGGGTGAAACTAAAGCCGGCAGATAGAAGGACTGGGTAGACATTAAGATTATAGGCAGTGAACACACAGTCTCATAAAAAGGGGCAGGAATGTGTAAGCCACGAAAGAGTAAAACATGGGCTTGGGGTATCATAGCTCAGTAGTAGAATGCATGCTCGGTCTGATGCATGGTCGGATGCATGGTCTGAGTACAGTGCCGGTGGAGAGACACAGATTCATACCTAGCAATCTAGGGTGATTTTCAAATGGTATGTGTGAGCGGCTTGCCTGTGATTCTATGACCTGGAAGGCCGAGCCCTTCACTAAGTGCTAGTAATTGAAGTCCAAAATATTGGACTCAACAACTGGCGTGCTGAGAATAATAATGGTTCGAGCCAAGGTTCAATTTTGTATTGAAGGTGCAAATGCATAGATAAATTTTAGGAAAAATGTCTCCATAGTTAAAGGTTTGGGACTTAAAGGGTTAAGTTCCAATGACCAGAATTCCTTACTCTTTACTTTGAGGCAGGTCTGTAGCCCTAGCTGGCCTAGAGCTCATGGAAGTCCTTCTGCCTCATCTTTTGGAGTGTTCGTGTGCCACCTTGCCCAGCCAGAATCTCCATTTGTGAGAAATTTCCCACTACCCCGGTCTTGCTGTAGAAACGAAGTGGTTTTAAATGTAATACAGACTGAATAGATTGTCGTCGTATTTTGTTCCTTAAGTGTGATCCTAAGGTACACATCTCTTTAGAGTACAGGAAAAAATGGAATTTGATTATAAATACTGCAGTATTGTATAAATCTTGTGGAATGTTTTGGAAAGGTCATTGTTCTCTGAATGACTCTTTGGGAGAGAAGTGTAATCTGCTCTGCTCTGTATTTCTGCTGTGTTTTCCTGTTGCTGTGATTACATTGGGCACCCTTATGATGAGAGTATTGAAGGTATTGTATGAAAAGTTGTAGACTTTTGTAGACTGTTGGTCTGTGTTTGATTTTCGGTTTTGGTACTGAGGATTGAACCCAGTACAGACAGGCACATATTCTACCACAAACGCTGGTCTTACTGGCATGTGCCTCCACAACCAGCTTCTGTCTGTGTGTTGTATCAGCTTTAGATATTAAATGTCTCTTGACCCTGTCCAGAAAACTTCATGTTTTAATTTCTGCAACAGCCTCCATGTCTCTCTTGCACTTTCTGTGCCAGAACCAGTGGCTTCCGGTTGCTTCTGAAGACTTCCCCTTGGGTTTTAGTTTCATTAGTATCCCCAGGTTGCCCTTGAATTCTCCATTTTTCTACCTCAGCCTCTTGTGTGTAGAGATTACAAGTAAATCTCACTGCACTCCTGGTGACCTGAGTATATTATGGCTTTAGTATCTGACCTCCTCCCCTCTTCCTCCTCTGGTACCCTGTACACTGTATAGCCCAGGCAGGTCTTGAGCATTAGCCTCTAAATTCTGGGATTATTACACCTTCTCTCTGGCTTTTATCTGTACGTCTTCTGAGGTGTTTTTATATCTACTTGTGTGTTTCTCTGCGAGGATATTTGTACATGGACAGGTGCCTTTGGATACCAGAAGTTACAAGCAGTTGTGAGCCGTTTCCTGTGGGTGCAAGGATGCACTTTTTACTCTAGTTTTCCTCTTATCTTTCATTTGTTTCCTTGTTTTGTTGTGACAGTGTTTTGTGTAGCTCAGGTTGGCCTCCAGCCCACTAACCAAAGACGCCTCTGCTTTCTAAGTGCTGGGATTGCATTCATGTATCACTATGCTTACCCCCATCCCATATTAGTAACTTGAATTAATACCCAGTTACTTTGTGACCAGCTCTTTACCCAGGCTGGTTCAAGTGACCCTCCTTTAGCTTCTAAGTAGCTGGGACTAAAGGCATGGGCCACTAATCCTACCCATAACCACACACGCATGCATGTGAGGACCAGAGGACAGCATGTGGGCATCGTTTCTCTCTGTGCCGTTTGAGTCCAGTGATCATCAGACTTGGCATCAAGTGCTCTCCCTTGCTCAGCCATCCCACTGGCCACATAACTGCTTTTGATTCCAGGCTGCTTATAGCAGGCTGCCTCTTAACTTAAGGTGTTTCAGTTTTGGCTCAGTTTGGTTCCTTGGTTCATTCTAATGGATGAGGCTAGCTAGCAAGCGTGTGAAGGAGGAAGTGTGAGTCTAATCACTAGTGTTTTCAAACGTTCAAAGCAGTGATAAGTAGAAGCTTCTCTGATCTTGTCATCAGTCCACTGTCTTGTATGAAGACAGCTCTTCTGTCTACCACCCTGTTCATCTTGCTAGGCACTAAGAGTAATTTATGGTTAAGCTGGAGCCCAAAGAAGGGGCCTGGGTATTTTGAGGAACCGAGTAGAATCGAGTCCTAGGACTAAGAAGAGAGCAGGCAGCTCTCTGTGGACACTCAGCTCTGTGTATTAACTTGCTGTTTTTTTCTTCCATATCAAACTCATTTGTTCTGAGTTCCAGCCCACACTTACCTCATCCCAAATTCTAGGGATAGAGAATCTCCTTGGCCCAGCATAGAGTCTACTGTCAGCTAACTATTAGCTAGCTCTGTTGGGCATGAGGATTGTGTAGGACAGTCATGGCTGTCAGTGGGGAGGTTTTCAAAGAAGTCTAAATTGAACAGCCATGGCAAAATGTGTGAGTATTTAAGTTGTAAACAGACACTAACAGGTGCTTAAAAGGCCAATACAGAGCTGTTAAGTAAGTTGTTGTATGTTCTCCCACTGCATGGAACTCCTTTTATTTATTTATTTATCTATTTATTTATTTTATTTTATTTTTTAAGTCGGGATCTCACTATGTAGACCAAGCCGGCCTCAAACTCACATCCATATACGCCTGCCTCCGCCTCCCAAGTGCTGGGATTAAAGCTATGAGCTGAAGCTTTTCAACTGTTCCTACTTTCCAGTGGTTTGTGTGTGGCTTTTTAAAGTGGCAAAACACTCTTACTCAGATATAATTCACATAAAACTTAGAATTTAGGAATGTATATTTGATATGGAGGTTGAGGCAGGAGGATTGAGTTCAAGGCCTGCCTGGGCAACTAATAAAAATCTGTCTCAAAATAAAAAAGAAGCCTGGAATATAGCTGAGGATTACTGGATATTATATGGTGGAGCTTTAAGTTTAATAACTACTAAATTAAATAAATATTCAATAATTTTTTTTTTAGTATTTTTAAATTACATTTAGTGTGTGAGAGAGAGAGTGAATAAGGTTATGTATGGAGGTCAGAAGACAACTTGTAGGAATTGGTTCTTTTCCTTCTACTAATGTGGGTGCCCAGAGATCAGACTCAGGTCATCAGACTTGTCAGCAAACCACCTTAACCACAGAACTATCTCTCTAGCCATTTTTGTTTGTTTGTTTGGGTTTTTGTTTGTTTTGTTTTTGGTATTTTTATAATGTACAACTTGTTATTATTTCCATCATCCCCGAAGAGACCCCAAGGCTATTAGCACTCATCCCCCCCACCCCCACCTCCAATGCTCTAGGAACTACCACCCTAAATCTATTGTATTTAAGGAGTCATATGACATGAGGCCTTTAGGGCTGCTTCGGTTTATTTGGTATATTTTCAGGCATCATCCATGTTGCAGTGTCCATCTATACTGCACTTCTTTTTATGGCTAGAGATAATATTCCTCTGTGTGTAATTGTAAATATTCTGTTTAGGGACTGGTGACTGGATGCTCTTCCAGAAGACCCAGGTTGGATTCCCAGCACCCATGTGGCAGTTCACATGTGTTTGTAGCAACAGTTCCTGGGGATATGATGTCCCCCTTTGGCTTCCACAACACTAGGCACACACGTGGTGCACAGACGTACCTGCAGGCAAGACACCCATGTACATAAAAGCTAAAAAATAATTTTTAAGAGTTTTGTTTTTTCATTCATGCCTTCAAGCCTATGTATGGTTTCCTGCCTTGAGTCTCTTCTCTGACCTCCCTGAATGATGGACTATGATCAATAAGATGAATTAAATAAACCCTTTCTTCCCTAAGTTGCTTTTGGTCACGATGTTTTATCACAGCAATAGAAACCCTAACCAAGACACACGCATTCTGACTTCTCCAGATCTTTTCTGGAGAATTTTTCATAATAGCCATTTGGGTGGGAGTAAGGTTGGATGCTGCTGGGATTTTTTTTCTTTAAATATGGAGCACTTAACAAATTTGCATTGTCATCCTTGTACAGGGGCCATGCTAATCTCTATATTGTTCCAGTTTTAGTATATGTGCTGCTGGGATCTTATTTTAATTTCACTAATAACAAATAGCATCTTATATGTTGGCATTTGGGTATTCTCTTTGAAGAAATGTCTGTTGAAATTACATGTGTAGTGTTGAATGCCTGTAATCTCAGCACTTGGAAGGGGACAGGAGAAAGTTTGGTTTGCTGCAGGTTGGTCTGGGGCCAGCCTGGGCCACACAACATAGTGCATTCCTAGACCATCTGCTCAAGTCCTTTGCAGTCAGTGAGTGGGGAGGCAGTATTTCATGTACCCCAGGCTGGCTGTGTAATGCTGAGCAACCACTCACTCTACCAGACGAGCTACATCCCAGCCTATTCTTCTTCCAGTCAGGTATCATGTATTCTTGGCCAACCCCAGACTCACTATGTAGGCAAGGCATTTTGTTTTGTTTTGTAGACAGGGTTTCTCTGTGTAACAGCTTTGGCTGTCCTGGAACTTGCTTTTTAGACCAGGCTGGCCTTAAACTCACAGAGATCCACTTGTCTCTGCCTTCCATTGCTTCCAGACTCACTACCTTAGGCGAAAGTTTTAGTTATCTTTTTTCTTGTTGAATTATGGAATTTTGTTTTCTTCTCTTTCTAGTTCACAAGCATAGCCAAGGATTGAACTAACTAGGTCTTTGTGCATGAAACAGAGAATTTTCTCCCCCTTAGCAATGTGGCCATGAATTTTTAATTTTGATAAAGTCTCATTTATTTCCCTTTTTTAAAAATTTTGGGTGTCTGTGTATTTGCCCATTCTGCTGTGTTGTTTTTGTTGTTTTGTTTAATACAGTGTGAGGTAGGGGTCTGAAGTTATTCTTTTGCATATAGCTGTCCAGCTTTCCCAGTCTAATTTGTTGAAGAGACTATCTTTTTCTTATGATAGTTTTGGTACATTTGTTGAAAACCAGTTGATGGTAAAGTGTGTGGTTTTATTCCATTTCCACTCAGTGGTCTGTATGATCTCTCTCCATGCCAAAACTGTAGTAGTCTTGACTGCTGTGACTTATTTTCTATTTTATTGTTGAGGATGGCGTGTGTCTGTCTGTCTGACTGTCTGTCTGTGTGCATATACATCAAAGGATGACTGGGGTGTCCTGCTCTATCAAGTCAGTCTCCATCTTACTCTCTTGAGGCAGGGTCTCTCACTAGACCCACAGTTTGGCAGCTTTGGCTAAGGGGCCTGCCTAAGCAGTCCTAGAATCTGCCTGTCTCTACCCCCACTGCTGGGATTATAGGCTCCTGTGGCCATACCTAGCTTTTATGTGTGTGCTTGTATTTGCATTTGGGTCCTGGCTTACTCGGTGACCTCCGGGTCAGCAGGAGTCCCTGTTTCAAAAGACAGTTGTCAAAAACTGACACACATTGTCCTATGGGTGCATACACATATACCTGGAATCCACTCAAGACAGGAAGCTGGAAGACCACCAATTTCATGGTCAGCCTGGGCTCCCACATGATATGTATATGTATAGTCAGGTACCACATCTCTGTATAAAATAACATGAATGATTATTTTAAATGTTGTCCTATGACCTCTGTTCACAAGGCCCTGCCCCAAATGTATATATTTTTTAAACAAACAGGCATTAACATGTTATCTTCCAAAGTCCATAGTGTGCACTGCTAGGGTAGTGTGATGGGAATATATTTAGCTTAGTGACAAGCTGCCAGGCTGGATTCTGCTCTCACTAGCAGTGAATGGGAATTGCTGTGTTAACAATCGGACTGCCAAGGCGAGCACTCTGCTGATCTTCATGAATGCTAGGCAGGCACTCCTCCACCAGAGCTATGTCCTCAACACCTAGGATTTTGCTTGCAGTTTTTTCCCTCTGAATGGCTTCCTAGAAATTTTGTCTTATTTTCTCGCTTTCTTTCTCTCCCCTCACCCTTTTTCTGTTTCCTCCTCACCCCACCCCTTTCTAGTCTTATGTAGCCCACACTGGTTTTGAACTCCTTTTCCTTCTGCCTCTACCTCCTAGGTACTAGGATTATGAATGTGAACTGCCCCACCTAGGAATTTGTCTATTTTAATATTGGTCATTTGTGTTGATGTTTTCGTTTTTCATTCCTTGATGTTTGTCCTTTGTTTTATTGCTTTTCTAACTGCATGTATCGATTAGTAGACTATTCTATGTCTGTTTTTTTCTTGGTATTTGATAGACATATTCAAAATTATTTTTTCTCTAAACCCCACTCTCATATTCCACAAATACTAATTTACACAGATTAATCTGTAATCCATCGGAGAAAATTTGGAACTATCCTCAGTTCCCTATAGGTGAATTAGTAGTGTGGGTTTATTTGGGGAAGGAAGTTCATGGTAAGGGAATTGTGGTTTCAGGACTTTCTGTTTTTCTTTTCCTACACATTCCTTCTGGTCAGTGAGCATAATGATACATCTGATTTTCATCGAGTTTTCCTAAATACCTAGGACATAGACATTTTGGGAATCTGTCATACTCTTAAAAAGGGTCTGTTTGTACTGCTAAGAAAGGGAGAATTTTCTCTTCCCCATCTATAAAAGTCAAATTTTTCCTTCTGGCCCCAGGCTTCAAGAATAATGACTCTGAGAATCAAATATATTTACAGATACCTTGGTCATAAGCTTTGGCTGTTGCTCAGTTCAAACATAACTTAATATCTCATTTATTCTAATCTTAAGTTCTGCCACGTGGCTGGTTACCTCTGCTCAGCTCCCATGATTCGGACCTCCTCCGTGTTCCTGGGCAATCCTTCTGCACCTGGCTCTATCCCAGAATCCTCTCTGTCCATCTTCTATTTCCTGCCTCAGCTACAGGTCAATGAGCTTTAACTGACAGGTGTTGAATCCATTCAGAACACAAGAGATTTTCTCTACACCAATCCCAGGTGGTCTGCCTTAAAAATAATACCTATAAGCAACAGTAAATGGACTCAATAGGTTGTACTTATGTATCTATTGACACACACACAACAATGGTAATTAAAGAATAAAAAGTCATAAATCTGAATGAGAGTTGGCTGAAAAAAATAACAGGACGTGGGTGATTTTTTTTTTTTTTTTGGAGAGAATGATGTAATATTGTTTGTGTTGTTTGTTTGTTTGTTTTTTGAGATGGGGTTTCTTGGCGTTGCCCTGGCTGGTACTTACTCTGTAGACCAGGCTAGCCTCTAACCTGGAGATCCACCTTCGTCTGCCTCCCAAATCCTGGGATTAAAGGTGTACACCACCATTACCTGGACAGCCCCAAGTTTTAAAATAGTTTTTAAAGGTGTCCCGAGAAGAAAAGAGACACATGGCTTTGCAGTAGGTCTTCTCATAAGAAGGTATGACATACATGCACCAGCTGAAGAGCTTCAGACCGCCTGCAGGCACTGGCAAGCTGAAGAGAGTGGCAGCCATAGTTACAGGGCCTGCTGCTGCTTTCAGTAGTTAGAAAATTAGTAGAGCTCTTAAAGTTCAGAGTGCCAGCCAAGCAGGCTTTTAGTTCTTCCACCTCCCCACCCCAGGACATGCACTGTCCAAGAGCATGCAGAACTTGGGCCAAGATAAATCATTCTGAGTTACGAACAAGTATCAGCAGACTTCAAAGAAGGGAAATCATTGTGTGTGTTCTGTCTGTAATAAGAGAGGATCGGAAATCCGAAAAATGACAGACAATTCAGATTTGTAGAACACTTATAAACAGTCAGTAGATCAAAAAGAAGTCCCTATGAAACTTAAAGTTGTTCCCAGCTACACAAAAATGGACATGTAAGAACATCTTCTAAGCACAACCAGAGACCGTGCTGTGTATGTATTTGAAAAGAAGGCTTCAAGCATTGTATCCATATATGAAATCAGAAATGCAAACTAAAACCTAAGTCACACGGAGAAAAGGAAATCATGAAGGAAGAAAAGAAATTAAGGATTGAAAACAAGAAAACAGCAAATCACAGTCATCTAATATAGTACAGGCTGCCTTAAAACTGGCTAGTATGTGAAGGTGATCTTAAACTTTCTTACAACGTTCTAGTTACTACGTTGCAGGAAGTTGCAGCACATTGCAGGCAGTGTGCATGTGGTGGTCAGAGGCTTTTGGGGCTAGATTCTCTTCCTCCTCAAGGGGCTGAACTCAACTGATTGATCTTATTGTTGATCCTTTGAGTGTGTATAGGGATGTGTGTATGTATTTTGTGTGTGTGTGTGTGTGTGCGCGCGCACACACACACAGGGGGTGTTATTGGGGATTGAACTACTGAACTAAATTTCTGATTTTTTTTTTTTTTTTTTTTTTTTTTTTGGTTTTTCGAGACAGGGTTTCTCTGTATAGCCCGGGCTGTCCTGGAACTCACTCTGTAGACCAGGCTGGCCTCGAACTCAGAAATCCGCCTGCCTCTGCCTCCCAAGTGCTGGGATTAAAGGCGTGCGCCACCACTGCCTGGCCAATTTCTGATCTTTTATTTCCTTCTTATTAGCAAAACTGATAAACCCCTAGCTAGACTAGCAAAGAAAAAAAAAAAGACAAATTACCCATACCAGGACTAAGGAGGTAATGTCACTGTGGACTAATTGTGCAGGTACAACAGAAGACTTGGATATATGTATTCAGCAATTTATTTACCTTCCTGTTCCAGCAGTAACTTATACCACACAGTGGCTTGATTCATTACTTTACATCTTTAGAGGCCAGAAGTGTGACACGTATCAATGGAATAAAAATCGAGTTGTCAGCAGGATTTGCATCTATCTGGAGGTTCTAAGAACAAATCTAATTCCTTGTCTTTTCTGAGCTTTAAAGAGTCTGGCTACCAGACTAGGAAACAGCTCAGTTAGTAAACTGCTTGGCTTGCAAACATGTTGACCTGAGTTCAGTCCCCAGAATTTACATATAAAAGCTCAGCCTGGAGTGCATGCCCTTAATCCCAGCACTAGGGAGGTGGAAACAGGCAAGGCCCTGTGGTTGTTGGCCAGCCAGCTTACCTACTTGGCAAGTGCCAGGTCAGTGAGAGAGCTTTCCCAAAAAAATCAGTGGACAGTGCCTGACAACACGCTAGGTTGTCCTTTGTCCCTTGTGTGCACACGCGCCCCAATAACCAATACATTGAACTATTTTCCTATCATGCAGTATATGGTCTGGGTTGCTCTAGAACTCAGATGCCTCCTTACCTAGCTTGATGCTTAGCTTCTCACACATATTCTTCTCAGTCTTCCTTCCACAGTGAACCCTCCTAGATAATTTCCTTGTTTTAAGGTTGCTAGTTTTGGACTTAGTTATGGGAAGTAAGCCCAGCCAAGGCATTCCTTGTACCATAATCACAAGCTATCCAACTTGCCTTCCCTGCAGCGTCTCTCATGATGTCTATGCGCTGGCCTAGTTTAGTTCCCACACTGAGTGGAACCGTCCTGTTTAACCCTTCTGTGTGGTTACGTCTTCCTTAGCAAAACCTTTTCAGTGTCTGTTGCTGTTACTCTTAACTTTTTTTCTTTCCTCCTTTGTTTTGTTTTGTTTTGTTTTGTTTTTTTTGGTTTTTTTCGAGACAGGGTTTCTCTGTGTAGTCCTGGCTGCTTTGTTTTTATTATTATTATTTTTTTATGTCAAAGGACACAGGATAATCCACTGGTAAAGGATGTTCGTTGAAATATAACTAAACATTTTTATGCAAAAAAATAGAAGCCTCAACCTACATAGAAACTAATTCAGTTGGTTGTAGATCTAAGAACAAAACCTGAAGTATGGCACCAAGGCTTGTTTTGCTCTTTAAAAAATTGAATTAATCAATACATATAAGTGCAGCTGGTACACATGTGGAGGTCAGAAGACAACTTAGGGAATCAGTTCTCTCCTTCCACCACGTGGATCCTATGGGTTCCACTACAGTTGTCAAGCTTGGTTTAGCTAAGGGGAAAATGTTTGAACACTCTGCTAAAGCAGGGTTTTTGTGAGTGTTTCTGACAGGCTCAGCTACATCTCAATTAGAAGCAAATTCCCCTTATTCGCCATCTACTTAAGGCAGCCATGTGATAAACACATGGCTTGTAGACATGTAGACTAGGGGGTTTAGTCCACAAGAATCTGTGTTCTGTGGGTTACTCCCTCTTTGGTCTTCCTTTTCATTTCCTGTAAGTCCCTCCTGCAGGTGTTTCTTCTTTGTGAGGGCAAGATAATACTGTATGTGTAGTGGAGAATTGACTGCCACTTTGGGTGATGAGCCTCTCTGATAGTGACAAATACACTGTCTCTATATGTAGCACTAGAAGGCTAGAACATCACTTACATCAGTATGATTGGTGTTGAAGGACAGAATTACAATTTAAACTTTTTTCTCTGTTTTGTTTTTATTTTGTTTGATGATGGCTCAAACAAAATACTCAGGAAGTATTTTGAGCTAAGTGCTTTATATACTGTAGCTTTTGCTGCTCTGTCAGCTGAACCACATGCTGTTGCACAGGTGTTGGCTCTCAGTGGTTCATGCCACAGAGCCTGGATGTGTGGTACCCAGCACCCAGCGGGAAGCTCCTTGAATGCCTGTGAATGTCCCTGCTGCACATTTACTTGTATTAGCTATTCACTTTGCATATCACTAACCTGAACATAATCTGGTGGCCTGTGTTGTGCTTTGATGACCATATTTCTCTTTCAGCACAAAATGGAGTTAATCCTGACTGGGAGAAGAAAGTTATTGAATACTTCAAGGAAAAGCTGAAGGAAAATAATGCTCCTAAATGGGTGAGCTTACTGCTGTTGTATGAGTTGGCTATAGTCTCTCTCAGCAGAGTAGACCATCCCACCACCCACTGACTAGCAGTAGAGAAGTGAGCGCCTACAACTCTTCAAAGTATGTGAAAATAAAGGGGCTTTGCTCTGATGCTTCTGTGTTGTGCCTCTAGATGGCAGCAAATGACTGTTCTGAAGAGTAAATTGTGATTCTAAGAGTGGTTGCCACCTTTGTTTTATTCCTTCTTAAAAGAATTGGCATGTGTGAATGTTCAGAGGAACTCATCAAAGCATATGCTTTTCTGATGACTGCAAGGGTTCAGCAGTCCCTCATGATAGTTGATGTTTACAATATGGGGGCTTAGGAGGGTGGCACAGGAGGATCATGACGAGTTTGGGGCTAGCCAGGGCTACTAGTGAGCTACTGCTGAGCTACAAAGTGAGACTGTCTCAAAAGAAAGGAAACAAGGGGACTGGAGAGATGGCTCAGTGGTTAAGAACACTGGTTGTTCTATCAGAGATCTTAAGTTCAATTTCCAACAACTACCTGGCTGGTCACCGTCAGGTGAACCGTCTATATGAGAGCTTATGTCCTCTCTGGCATACAGAGTATTTTATACATGTACATACATAAACAAGTTTTTGGTTTTTCGAGACAAGGTTTCTCTGTGTAGCCCTAGCTGTCCTGGAACTTACTCTGTAGACCAGGCTGGCCTCGAACTCAGAAATCCGCCTGCCTCTGCCTCCTAAGTGCTGGGATTAAAGGCGTGCGCCACCACTGCCCGGCATAAACAAGTTTTTAAAGAAAGAAAACAAAGACAAAATAAAACTGAACCAAAAGAAGGCAGGCAGGGAGGTGTTACACATATTATGTATGCTCTTAGAAGGAAAAGCATCCTGTTAGAGTCAAGTGTTGTCACAAGAACTTGGAAGAATTCAGGGGAAAGTTCTTCTTCCCCAGATGTTATGTTGAGCAGTGAGAGCACACAGCTGGATAGGGCTAGATTTTGAAACTGTCTACTTAACATTTTACAGGCAACAACTTTGCTGACTTGCTTGCTTGTTTTCTCCCAAGGTACCATCATTGAACGAAGTCCCCCTTCATTATCTGAAGCCTAATAGCTTTGTCAAGTTCCGTTGCATGATTCAGGATATGTTTGACCCTGAGTTTTACATGGGAGTTTATGAAACAGTTAACCAGAACACAAAAGCACGAGTATGTATTGCCTTCTCCTGGAGCCGTGCTATCTATAATTTGTAATAGTAATCATACTTATACAATATTTTATCTTTTGTTTTGGTCATAGGTTCTTCATTTTGGAAAATACAGAGATGTAGCAGAATGTGGGGTATGTATTCTTTACAATATTTGAGGCTTTTTTTTTTAAAGCATGATTTTTCTACCTAAAAAGAGGATTTATCTTTCTTTGGTTGGTTTTCAGTATACTTGTCTTGTATGTGAATGAGTTCTAAAAAATCAGGCAGAATATTTTTTTGTCTTTAAGAATTTTTCTGACATAATTTTTTTTACTTATCTTTTAAAGATTTCTGGCAAGATTATAAATGGCACGATTCTTCTTAGTATCTGTGACTAAAAGCACGGTGATTGTTTCTTTAAACAACAGTGAAAGCTTAACTTAGACTTAGCATTTTCTCAGCTGATATAATTGAATGTTTGCATGCTTGTTTGGTAAGGCAGAGGACATCACCGTGGAGTCACGTGGGTCCTAGGGCTCAGACTCGGGTCATCAGGATTGACAGAAAGGGCCTTTGCCCACTGAGATGCCTTATCACTCCTTCCATCAAATACAGTTAAGTCTCACTCTGGTTTTCTAGGGAAGGTCGTTGGGAGTGGATATCAGAGATTAAAGAAGTATATTTACCATTGAACACTATGTCCAACTTAGGACACTCAAATAGGCCCTCTTTGAGTGAGGGTCTTACTGTATTGCCTGACTGGACTGACTTGAACTTGTATCTGCCCTGCTTCTACCTACCAGGTGTTAGGACCACACTTGACTTTACGTCTGGGTTTTAAAACAAAGTTTTCATTGACACAGAGAAGGAATGAAAGCATTCTGCTGTGTATTGGTAACAGTGGAAGCACAGAGTACTGGGTGTCATGTAGCTGTGAAGGGGTGCCACTCTACTGCATGGAGGGTCCCGTGAGTGCTCAGCCCTCAGGGCAGCGTGGAGGCAGAACTTTACAGAAGACATTTGTAAAGGAACTCTAAGCTATCAGTCTTCTGTTCCTTTCTTTGCATTGCTTTTCTGATAACATGAGAAAAAGACTTCATTTTGATACCTGTTTAGCATGTGGTGTCTTAGCTGGGCCTATAAAAAGCTTATTTTTATTTTAACAGTAAAAAAAAAAAACAAAAAACATTAGCATGTCTAAATAGACCAGATAGCTAATAAATGTCTCCTGTCATTTGCTTTTTTTTTTTTTTTTTTTTTTTTTTTTTTTTTTTTTTTTTCTTTCTTCAAGACAGGGTTTCTCTGTGTAACCCTGGCTGACCTGAAACTCACTCTGTAGACCAGGCTGGCCTCAAACTCAGAAATCCGCCTGCCTCTGCCTCCCAAGTGCTGAGATTAAAGGCGTGCGCCACCACTGCCCGGCTAATTGTCCATTTTTTGGAAGAAAATGAGAATTATAGGTGAGGGTTAACCAGGCAGGTTAGTATGAAGGTGAGATCTCTGCTATTACCTTTTCTGGGTCTAGCTCTCTGCTTTATGGACCTAGAACCTTTGCTCCATCATCTTATTTGGGGCTTTTTTTTTTTACTCTTACTCAAATTTCCTGAGAGTTGATTGATAACCATATTAATACCCACTACAATTACACAATTTAGAAGAGTCATTCCTAGTTGAAGGAAGTGCTCCAGCTTAGTGGGTTCATGGAACAAAACACCAGCTTTAGCTGGGAAGCTACAGGGTAACTCCTGACGATGATTTAGAGTAACGGGCTCATTTAAAGCTGCATCTCCCCATCTCACACATGCTTCAGACTCTTTGTCATATCTCTTTTCCTTTTAGAATGTGTCCATAAGACAAACTACCAGCTTAATGGATTGACTTTATCAGCGCTTCTTTAAGAAGCTATAATGTATTGGTGATTATATTACTATTTAAGGTTTCCTCCTCTGTGTACAGAAGCATAAATTACAAGTTGGTAATCTTGACATAACACTGCCATGGGCTCAGAGAGAGTTTGTGGTTATTTTTTATTATTATTATTATTATTATTATTATTATTATTATTATTATTATTGAGTGGGGTGGTGGTGCAGCACAGTCAGGATTACACAGAGAAACCCTGTCTTAAAAAAACAAAACCAAAAAAATCTTAAAAGACCCATTCCAATGAAAGGGACCTTGCCCATAGTGGGAAAAAACAGGCAAAAAATAGTTTGAAGGTGTAGAATATAACATGCTTGCCTAGCATGCATGAAGCACTGGGTTCAATCTCAGCATTTGGGAGTTGGATCAAGGTCATCCTCAATACACAGTGAGTTTGAGGCCAGCCTGGTATATATCAGGCTTGTTTCAAAAACAAAACAAAAAATCAGTTTCCAGGTTAAGTAAATGAGTAAAGTACATGTTACATAAATGAAAATGATGTAATGAAGGTGATTTTATGTGCATGTGTCTGTTAACGTGAGGGACTGGGTTGGTTGGTTGGTTGGTTGGTTGGTTTGGCTTTTTGAGACAGGGCTTCTCTATGTAGCCTTATCTATCCTGGAACTCACCCTGTAGACCAGGCTGGCCTCAAAGTTAGTGATCCACCTGCCCCTGCCTCCCGTGTGCTAGGGTTAAAGGCGTGTGCCACTACTGCAGGGCCTTGTTGTTTTTTTTAATAGTAGCTTGGGGACTGATGGGGTGACTCAGTGGATAAGAGCAATTGCTGCCAAGTCTGATGACCTGAGTTCAGTCCCTGAAACCCACTTGGTAGAAGGAGAGCACCAGCTCCTGCAGGCTGTCCTTCACTTCCATATGTAAGCCTTGGCATGCACATACAAACTCCTCCTCCCCACATACACATAAGGAAGTAAAGGCAGTGAAACTGGAAGTTGTAAAGCTAGGTGGAGTGGCTTATTATTATTATTATTATTATTATTATTATTATTATTATTATTTTGAGTGAGTGGCTTATTATAATCCCAGAATTTGGGAGGCTGATGCAGGAGGATTACCAAATGTTAGAGCTACAGGGTGAGACAACTTTCCCCACTCCCCAAAAAATAATAATAAAAGGAGGTAGGTGTGGAAGCAGAGTGTGTCATGTGGCAGCATGTGCCTTACAATGCTTCCCAGTATTTGGGAGTCTGAGGCAAGAGAATCACTAGTTTCATTTTAGCCAGAGCTATATAAGGAAATGCTTCTTTACTTAATTAATTGCTTATTATTGACATTAACTTGAAGCAACATTTATTATGATCTTATAATGTGAAAATGTATTTTTTTAAACAAAAATTTAAAAATATTTTTCTGTATATTGCAGCCTCAACAAGAGCTTGACTTGAGCTCTCCACGGTCTACCACTTCAGAAAGACAGACCTTCTACTGCGTCCCCGTGCCTGGGGAATCTTCCTGGGTCAAAGAGATATCCTTTATCTGAACCTTACTATTTGCTGCATGATTCTTTTTTTTTTTTTTTTTTTTTTTTATTTAAAGGATCAAAATTCAAATTTTAGATTTGTAGTCTTTTTACTTTGGCGACATCTGGGAAAAAATGTATTCGTATACAAAGTATGTCTTTAGTAAGACATATTAATCACAGAGCAATACCTAAATTATGATATATTCCTGTAGTGGAATATTATTAAAATAGGTTGAGATAGATTTATAGGTAGGTAAATATTACCACAATAATAAATAAGTACGGTTTCAAATTAGAATGTTTTTATATAATTTTTATGTTTTATGTGCATTGGTGTTTTGCCTGCATGTCTGTCTATGTGAGGGTGTTAGAAGCCCCAGAACTGCAGCTACAAACAGATATGAACTGCCATGTGGGTTCTGGGAATTGAACCCAGGTCCCTCTGGAACCACTTTTCTTGACTACTGAGCCATATCCAGCCCCACATTCTAATTTTTTAAAGATTCGTTTTTAGAGAGAGAGAATGTGTGTGGTTTTTTTCCATGGGCACTGCATGCTCATAGGAGCTCATGGGGAAGCTGGAAGAGGTTTTCATGTCCTTTTGATCTGGAGTTACAGGTGTTATGTGGATGCTGGGAACAGAACCTGGATCCTCTACGAGAACAGCCAGTGTTCTTAACCACTGAGCCATCTCTCCAGCTTCAGTCAGCTGAGTTTTTGAACACTTATTTCAGTCATTTAGTTAAAACTTGAGTTTGGGAGGTGGTTGATTTGGTTTGGTTTTTGGTGGTGGTTGTGTTTTATGTGAGGTCTCATACAGCTTCGGGTCCTGACCCTCCTCCAGATGCTGGGGTGGCGTGCACTCCTAGCTTGGCCAAGCTTTGGCCTTTAATCCTTTTCATAGTATTCCACCTCCTTTAGTGCGGGTGGGTTCTCTAGCTTTGCTTCTTTCACTCTTGGTGATGCCACTTTGTTTTTCCTGCCCTGAGCTGTTGCCAGGAATTTGTCAGGTGCCCTGTCTGCCGATCTCTGCTTCCTTTTGTTTTACTTTGTCTGGACTTAGCTTTTCTACCTTTTCCTCTCGGCAAAGCTGAGGTTTGAACCCAGCCCCTTTGCATGCTAGGTAAGTACTCTGTCCCTGAACCACGTCTTCGGTACCAGAGTTTGGTATTTCTGGTTTTTTGAGTGAGACACTCAGTTATGATTTCAGATTTTCTCATATTGGCAGTTAAAATAAATTCCTCTCTAACGTTAGAGCAACAAATCCTCCCTCTAACCACTGCTTTGCTTTCTGTTCTTTGCTTATGTGTGTGTTGTTGTTTTTGACTGAGTGTATGCCTGTGTGCCAAGAGTATGTCTGTTGCCCTTGAAGGCCAAAGGAGAGTATTAGATTCTCTGGAACTGGAATAGGAGTTAAAAACTGTTATTACCCTCTCTGTTGGTGCCAGGGATAGAACAAAGGCCCTTTTGAAAAGGCCCTTTTGAAGCCAGTGCTCTTAACCACTGAGCCAGCTGTCTTTCTAGTTCTATTTTAAACCAGTCAATAAAGTTGTCTATCTGTTTGTATGCTTGTTTCTTCCTTTAAGATGTATCTAGAAGAGGCATTGGCTCCCCTGGCCCTGGTGTTGCAGGTGGTTGTGAGTCCTAGAACTGAACTCTGGCTCTTGACTGCTGAGATGTCGCTCTGGCCCTTGTGTGTTTTGACTGCCACTTGTCTTCTCCATAACCTGAGGGAGAACCCACATCATTTATACTTGTGAAGACATTTGCTATCTCCAGTTCTTTATGTGTATGTGAGATGATTTCCCTGAGATGCCTCCCTTCCCCCTTTTAAAAGAACAGGACTTAGGGAGGTAAATTCCTTCATGAAGGTTCACCTGAAAGTCTTTTGAGCTTCAGTTTTGAATGACATTTTCACTAGATGTAGAGTTGGTGAATGACATATACTCCTCTTGGCTGGTAATGATACAGTGCCATTGTCTTCGCCTCCAGTCTCCTTTGGTGAAAAGTTAGCTATCACGCTTATTCCTCTCATATAACGTCTTTTGTACTCTTACTGCTACTTCTAAAACATTCTTTCTCTTTTGCTTTCAGCCTTTTACTGTGGTGTGCTTGGGTATGGATTTGGGGTTTAGGAGTGTCCCCTGCCCTTTTCTTTTAAAATCTACTTTTCTTAATTGGGTTTTGTTGAACCTTCCAGTTGTGGATATTTTTCAGAAACAGTTTTAGTCATTTCTTCAAATATTTTTTTTCTGTCCCAATCTTAGTATATAAAACACAGACTGAACTGTGTGAGTGCTTGTGTACCCAGCTGGGGTTTATTTGTTAATGCAAGCTCTTGAGAGGCAAGCACTTTATTGACTGAGCTGTCTTCCCAGCCCTTTTTTGGATGTCACACATAATTATAACACAAGTTGATCTTTTCTTTTGATAGCCTAGGCTGTGCTCATTTTTGCTGTTCTATTTCTTGCTTGTTTTTATAATCCTGGTGCTAGAAGTTGAGCCCTAGCCCTTCAAAGCAGGCTAGGCAATCCCCTGCTTTGTCGTTGAGTGTTCCCTCCTCATTTTGCTTTAGTTGAGTGGTTAGTGTTGACCTGTGTTCAATTTCACTGAGTTTCTTTTCTCCATCCCTAATCTCTTGACATCCCCCTACCCCCGGAGTGTGTGTGTGTGTGTGTGTGTGTGTGTGTGTGTGTGTGTGTGTGTTTGGGACGGGGGCAGGGTCAGCAGAGGGGTCATTGTTGTTCCCTCGTTTTCTGTCTTTTATTTTCAGATCTAATTGTCCATCTAGTTCTTTCAGTGTTTCTCTTTCTCTGTGAGTATTCCTCAGCTCTTTCCTCATTCTCTTTCTGTTTTGGAGACAGTGTAGCCTAGCCTAGGCTGGGTTTGAGTTTGGCTTGAATTTCTGATCATCCTACCTCCTCCTCCAGAGTGCTGGGATTACAGGCATGTGCCACCACACCTGGTTTATGCTGCCAGAGACTGACTCGGGGCTTTATGCATGCTAGGCAACCATTCTACCAACAGCTGCAGCTCCAGCTCTGTCCTTTAATATTGTGAGTTACCTTTGCGTTTTAAATTCCTACCCATTAATTCCAGAGTCTTTTATCTCATGGTTTGTTTGTATTGATTTTTAAATCTGATACTAGGTCAATTTTTCTGTTTCTTCACTTAACTGTTTTATTATCTGCTGAAAAGCAACATTGTAGTAGAGAATTGAATTTCCTGTCTTCAGAAGGGTTGAATTTGGTTTTGGCAGTTGGTATGTCGGATCAGGTTGATCTTATCAGGGAGTGGTTTGAAAATTTATCAAGATTATATTATATTACTCCTGTTCCCCAAGGCATGGCCCCTAAATAACAAAATGGGCTGTGTTTAGCTCCGAAATGCCGGGGATGTCCCTCCAGTCCATGTGTGCTCATATGCACAGGCTCCACTTAAGTTCTCTGCTAGGCCGGCAGGAATGACAGAACTTGAGTTCTTATCTTCTGTCTATGTCTGGTTCTTCCTTCTAGATATCCTTTTGCAAACTGCAGCTTTTTCTATAACCCTGAGCTATATAGGCTTTGTTTTCTCCATCTAGTAAGAGATAGGTCTCTACTCAAATTTGTTACAGTTTAAAGGGTCCTCCTGTAACTAAAAGGATGTGGAGTTTTCCCGTAGGTTATGTCTCCATATTCAAGGATCATAACCTCATCCTCACTGTGCCTACAGACATTTGCTTCATTTGTGTTGTTTTGTTGAGGTGGGGCATGGAATGAAACCTCTTACTTTCGCATCTGTGGTTTAAACAGTTATGGCCCCCATAGACTCGTGTATTTGAGTGCTTGGTCCATAGGGAGTGGCACAAGTAGGAAGTGTGGCCCTGCTGGAGTAGGTATGATCTTGTTGGAGGAAGAGTGTCGCTGTTGGGGCAGGCCGTGAGGTCTGCCACGCTCAAGTTATGCCCAGTGTGGAGTAGTCTTCTGCCTTTGGATCAAGATGTAGAACTCTCAGGTCCTTCTCCAGCACCTTGTCTGCCTGCTTACTGCCATACTTCCTGCCTTGATGAGAATGGACTGAACGGCCGAAACTAAGCCAGCCCCAATTAAATGTTTGCCTTGTTGCCTTGGTCATGGTGTCTGTTCACAGCATTAAAATCCAAACTAAGACAATGACCAAAAACCGAAGTCTAGTCTTCTTTCAAAAATATTGTAGGAGCTAAAGAGACAGCTCAGCTATTAAGAACACTGGTTGCTGTTGCAGAGGACCTAGGTTTAGTTTCCAGGATCCACATAGCTGCTCAAAATGGTCTGCAGTTCCAGGTACAGGGAATCTGACACCCTCTTCTGGCCTCCAAGGGTAATGTATGCATATGGTACATAAACGTACTTCTAGGCAAAACATTCATAAACATAAGATAAAAATAAATAAATCTTTAAGAAATATTTCCTCTTAACTGAATTGCCAGATTGGTGATATTTATAACCCTGTAATTAGCCTAATTTAGGATGATTTGGTTCAAGGTGTTTTTCTTCTTAACCTTTCATTTAACGCCTATGTCAATGCAAACCAGGCTCGAGTCAGTCCCTCAACTTCCTATACTCCCAGTAGGCACAAGAGGAGTTACGAAGATGATGAAGATATGGACCTACAGCCTAATAAACAGAAAGATCAACATTCAGGTGCCCGGCAGGCAGGTAATGTGCACCCTCGACTTCCTATAGGTTTGTTTCTAGGATTGTTCTGGATCTGGGAACTGGCATTGGTGTTATAACCTCATTTCACATTCATCGTAACTGGATGGTATTGGTCATGGCGAAGCTCAGTAGTAGAACTTTGGTCTTGAGTATATGAGGCTCTGATTCTAATGCCAGCAACTGGTATGAGTGTGTTATAGACACTTTTGAGCATTTTTACAGTGAGTACTCTTTGGAAAGCTGCTCAGATAGCTTTTAGTCTCAAGTGGTCATCTGGAAAAAAAGATCTTTTTCTGTCTTTATAATTGATAGTTGTTGTCCTGACTCTTGAACAGTAAGAAGCATATAAATCATACTTTACCCTAAAAATGACCTACCTGAAAACATCCTTTCTTGCTTTCTTTTTGGAATCATGGTATTTCTGTTGAACTTGGCAAAGCCAGAAATAGCAAAGGAAAAAATGCAAAATTACAGGATGAATCTGCAATTTTTCATTTTTTCTCCTTTGCTATTTCTGAGTACAGCTGATTCTTTCACTTTGTAGTCTAGGCTGGCCTCAAACTCAGAGATCTGCTACCTCCTGTGCTTCCTGAGTGCTGGGATTAGAGGGCTGTACCACCACACCAGGCTCAAGTGCACATTGATTGGGGGTGGTTTTCTGTAGTGGTTCTCATCTGTTGCAAAGAGAAGTTTTTTAGATGAAGGTTGAGACTACACTTACCTGTGGGTGTAAGGATAACTCAGAGATTGTTGTTAGGGATTATGCTGTTTAGTAAATTAGTGGTTATAGATTCTCCTCCAATAACTATGACTTCACTAACACTTGAGTAGTTAGCTATGTTTCCAGCACCAGACATGGTCTGCCTCTTGTTGAATGAGCCTTAGGTCCAATTAGAGTTATTGGTTACTGCTAAGGTATGTGTGCCACTACAGAATCCTTAGGGTTATTGTGTTGTTCTGACCATTGATTTGGTTCATAAATGTCATAGCTGGATAGGATGAAATTAAACATACGAACTCTTAATAGGATTAAGGCAAGAGGGTGACCCAGACGTCACTGCCAGCCTGTACTGCCAGAGTGAGACCCGGTCTCAAAACAAACAAGAAACAAAGTACCTCTATTATGTTTGGAGTAGTTTGTTGCCATTTCATAATGAAGGAATTAAATATTTTAGGTACAGGTCTATCTTTGTTCTGGTATAAGTCAAACAATATTATTAACTGGACATTGGCCTTTTCAAACTCATAAACATGATTTATGTCAAACTTGAAAAGCTCTTTTGGAATGTTCTTTTCTCTGGGCTTAGAAGTGACTGCATGCAATACTGTTTAATCTAGGAGGCCTCGGGGGCCTTCACTGGTGCGGAGAGCCAAAACGCTTAGAAACTGAAGCTTCCTCTGGGCAGCAGCTGACCTCCTTGAACCTCTCTTCCCCATTTGATCTGAACTTTCCTCTGCCAGGAGAGAAGGGCCCTGCCTGCCTCGTTAAGGTACAGCCTTTCCTAGCTCTATCCACAGATGTTACTATCTCAGAAGTAAAGCATTAGAAAAGCCTCGGCAATTGCCGGAATTGACATTTGCCACAATAACAAATCATTCCAGATTTAAATATTTACAAAAATAAATTATTTTACAAGCTTAGGCCATAAGTCTGACATGAGAACTGTATAAAATCAGGGTATCTGGAGGTTGTTCTGACTTCTAGAGGCTCTAGAAGAATGGTAGGGCGGACAGGATATGGTTTGTTTGGTCTTTTGCCTCACCCAGCTTTAAGAGGCTGCCTGCATTCCTTGGCTTGTGGCTTCTCCTTCTTTAAGACAGCAATACTGCATCTTTCTGACCATATTTTTATAGTCACATTTCCATCAGAAAAAGCTCTATCTTTGACCCTGATCCCCACTTAGATCATTCAGGGGTATCGCCACCTCAGGGTCCTTATGCACACTTCCCAGTTTCTTTGCATTGTGAATAACGTATTTGGCATTCCAGTGGTTGGGCTGTAACCATCTTTTAGGGCTTCTTGTTTTGGTTACAACATTCTTAAAGCCAGTCTGGAGCTTAGTGTGGTGGCATATGCCTGTAATCCAGGTGCTCAGGGAGTAGAGGCAGAAGGGTAGAGAATTCAAACCTAGCCTGAGCTACAGAGTGAGACACTGTGTCTTAGGGTTACTATTGATTGATTGATGAAACACCATGACCAAAAGCAAGTTGAGGTGGAAAGGGTTTGTTTGGCTTACACTTTCACGTTAGTTCATCATCAAAGAAAGCTGAGATAGGAACTTAATTGAGACAGGAACCTGGACGCAAGAAGCTGATGCAGAGGGGTGCTGCTTACTGGCTTGCTCCTCAAGGCTTGTTCAGTCTTCTTTCTTATCAAACCTAGGACCACGAGCCCAAGAATGGCCTCACCCACAATAGGCTGGGCCCTCTTATATCAATCACTAATTAAGAAAATGATCTACAAATTTGCCTACAGTCCAGCCTTAAGGAGAAAAGTTTTTCACTTGAGGCTCCCTCTTGACTGACGACTAACTTGTCTCAAGTTGACATAAAACTGGGGCACACACCTTGTTTCACAAAGCTGGGGGGGGGGGATATTCAGAAGTGGAACAGCTTTTAAATTCATGTCTGCTTCCTTTCTGTGTCATTTTAACTTCATGTTTTATTTTTGCTGTTTAATATTTCTTTTCAAAACTCCATTCCCGATTGTTTTTAAAATAAAATATTGAATGTGGCATCACATGCCCATAATCCCACCATTCTAGAGGCTGAGATAGGAAGATTAAGAGTCCAAGTCTAGCCTGAACTACAGTAGCATGACTCTGATGCTAGAACAATAAGTTAAGCTGATTGTAATGTCTTGTACCAGCAGTCCTAGCACTTGGAGGCAGAGGCCTGAGGATTGCTTTGAGTCCAAAGTCAATGTGGGCCACACAGGAAGTATCAGACCAGCCAGGTAGAACCTTGTAGACATACCTGCTTTTGGTTTAGCTTTGACTCTCCGCCCGTCTCTGTGGGAGTGTCGCTGTTCACATGCTTGCTGATTGAGTTGTCTGGCCAGCAAGAACGTGGCTGCTCTTGCTATGTCATTCAGGGTTAACCCGGTTTTGTGTTCTTATCAGGTCTACGAAGACTGGGATTGCTTCAAAGTCAACGATGTTCTTGAGTTATATGGTGTGCTCTCTGTGGATCCTGTCCTGAGCATACTGAATAATGAAGAAAGGTGAGTCTGTTTGGTAGGGTGTTTTTGTTACTTTTTCATTGGATTTAACTTTAGAACAGTGGCAGATAGTTATAAAGAACTTCCTTACTGTCTTCAGATTTACCAGTTGCCATCACCCATGCCCTATGTGCCTGTTGTTATTGTTTGTGTAGAGAGAGTGGTGATGGTACACATAATTTAAGATCAGTGTATCATTTGAGACTCAGATTTTCCCAGACTTAACTAGTAGGAGCCACTGTGAGCAAACTCTGAGACCTTAAGCTGACCTCATGATTTTCAGTATTTATTTTCTGTCACATTAGGCAACTTGGACCTTGTGTGTACCAGCTTATTATTGTCTTAGTTTTTCAAGGAGCACATTTTCTTCTGGTGAGGAATTTTATTTAAGTCAAGAGTAAATACTGATAATAGGTTGGTTCATTTTTGGATCCTAATGATGGACAGAGCTGGGCGACTGTCAGCATTCTGTCCTTATCCCTGAGATCATCCACTCACAGGGAGAGTCAGCGTGTGGTTCACAGTTGCAGTTTCCATCACATGCACTGGGTTCTTTTGTTCCATATGGAGGTAGCATATCATGGGGGGAAATGGGGCTGAGAAGCAAATACTCATCTAGTGGCTAGGCTATAAAAGACAGAGAAGAAAATCCCCGTTCTATAACCCCCATGAAGGCACTCCTCCAGTTCTCTCAGGACCTCTACTCCTCTCTGCTCCTTCAAAGTTGTATTTTCTCACAGGACTTTTGTGGATCCCATTTGTCAGTTGTTGGTCTCAGTGCCTCCTGAGCCCATAAGTTCAAGAGTATTCCCTCCTTGATTCATTTGGAGTTGAGTTTTGTGTAGGATAACAGATAAGGATCCTTCCTCCCTCCTTCCTACATCCCCCATATTAAAATTTGAAACTGTATTTTCCATAAGAAACTGAGTTTTCTGTGCATGATGATGCACACACATAATCTCAGCACTTAGAAGGTTGAGGCAGAAAGTTGAGTTCTAGACCAGCCTGGGCTACATAATGTAGGAAGACCATTTCAAAACAGAAAAAGCCCTGACTGAGTTTACACTCATTCAGTACAAGCTGTCGTTCTGATTTCCTCCTCCTGTAGTTGTCCGCCCATCACCCTCAGTGTGTTTTGCTCAGTTCTACCATGCACACAGAAGGGACTTAGAGAGTTGGCAAGCAGTACCACCACAGAAAGAACCTCATCATTAGAAGCTCTGTGTGTACCCAATGCCTTTGTTTTCTTTTTCCTTCTTTTCAGACAGCGTGTTACTGTGTGCATCAGGCTAGTCTTGAACTTGTGTCCATTCTCCTGCCTCTGCCTGCAGAATGCTAGAATTACAGATGTACACCAGCATCCAGTACTCTGTTGTTTTAGAGTGAGGCTTGGTATTCAGAGTGCTGCCCTCCACAGTGGCCCCTTTTGATTCTGGTGTTTGTTTCCTGTAGGTTCATTTGTATGGTTACATTTTACTTCCCAGCCTTTCTGCATCCCTACAGAACTAGGACTGTGCTATCCCAGAAGTGCCGAGAATGCCTTTGTGTGTTCCATGGCTCTTTTGGCCCCTCCTGAATTTATGCATAGCTAGCTACCTGTATATTCATCACCATCTCTTTTTTGCTTCAATAAGGGATTGTATATTTGTGTGTTTTTAGACTCTTTTCTTTTTTAACCTAACAAGATGTGATAATGTAGACTTCGTTCCATCTTTCCTTTTGCCAAAGGGGAGGAAGGACTGTTACTTGCACACCTACAGCAGACTTGGTGGACACCACGTGACCATCAGCTTTCTACATAGCAAGAACTTAATAATTTTCATACTTTAAAATATTGGAAAAAGCCAGGCATGGTAGCATGAGCCTTAAATAACAGCTCTCGGGAGGCAGAGACTGGGACCTCTGTGAGTTCAAGGCCAGCCTGATTCTACATAGTGAATTCCAGGATAGTCAGAACTGCATAGTGAGACCCTGTCTCGGAAAGAAAAAAGGAAACAACAACACAAAAATGTTGGCAGATATTTTCTTGTTGTTTTCAAGATGTGTAGCCATGGCTAGCTTGGAATTCACTCTGTAGACCAGTCTGGCCTCTGCCTCCTTAATGCTAGGATCTTAAAGGTGTGTGCCACCACAACCAATAGCTTTCCTTGTAAATTACCTGATTACTGAGGCCTCTTGGTTCAGAGGGGAAGGGCACAGACTGGGGCAGATTTGGAGTGGATTTGTGAACTTGTCTCGTGAGATCTGACAGTTTGTATAGTGTGGGCCTTTGTGCATAATTGAGTTGAAGACTTTACACATTTTAGTCATTTGTTCAGTGACTGCAGAATGAGTATCATGTTTGAGTTGATTAGCAAGCCTGAATGTTCACACTGTTCTAATCACTTGTTCACACTTTCAAGAGAGGTGGAGTATCACATCAGAATAAAATTTAGCAAAGACCATTAGCAAGATAAAAGTGAGTGGTCTCACACTAAGTAATAAAGACACGTGGATTTTGGAGAAAAAGATCCCAGTGTTATGTGCTAAGAATGCAAGGAGCATCTGCTTTGAAATGGTCTTGTGAATGACATCCTCTGTCATGCACAGGGCACCATCCATGGCAGTAAGCCAGACACCTTAGTCTTGGGCAGTAGAATAAACCCAGTGCACTATACACTGACCTGGTAGATGGGAGTGATAAAAGCACTTTAGAGTGAGAGACCACATCCTGCCATTGGGGAATGGAGAATCCCTAGAGTAGAATGCTGAGTCAGTCTACAGAGTTACATGTTATTTTTACTCCTTTGCTATTGGACATCTCTAAACCAACGTGCCCCTCTCTCCCCAGGGATGCCTCTGCTCTGCTGGACCCCATGGAGTGCACAGACATGGCCGAAGAGCACAGGGTGCACAGCCCTCCAGCTTCATTAGTGCCAAGAATCCACGTGATTTTAGCCCAGAAGTTGCAGCACATCAATCCTCTGTTACCCACTTGCCTTAACAAGGAGGAGAGCAGAACCTGTCAGTGTAAGTGTTGGGGCCTCACCTGTGTGGACTGCAGTTCCTGCTCAGCCAGCAGAGGGAGTTTTCTAGTCACGTCTGTGGCTTTGCCATTTCCTCTTCTGTTAATTCTTGTCACTGAGATGAGACCTAAAACAACAATGAAGGGTAGAAGTTGTCTTTGTTCTCACATTTATATCACTTTTTAGTTTTTTAAAAAACTCACATTTACTTGTGGGAAAGAGTAGAATATGCATGTGTCAGGGCACACATGTGGAGGTAAAAGAAGAGCTTAAAAGGGCTCGCCTCTCCTGCTGCTGTGTGGGTCCTGGGGAGCAAGCTTAGGTCATCAGACTTGGTGGCAAGTGCCTTTACCCTCTGAGCCATCTTGCCCCCACCCTGATATTGGCATCATTTGTTGTCTCCAGAACTATAGCGCTACTTCCTGCTCTTATACGAGATGCTCGTGCAGAGCTGGCCTGCACACTCTGATTTGCCATTCCTTCCTTCTGCAGTTGTGTCCAATTTCATGTCTGAGTTGTCTCCAGTCAGAGCAGAGCTGCTTGGGTTCCTCACTCACGCGCTCTTGGGAGACAGTTTGGCTGCTGAATACCTTATATTGCATCTCATCTCTACAGTGTAAGTCTGTGCTCTTCCTGGGAAGTGACTGGGGTGTGGGATAGAAGGGAGCAGCTGTGATGTGTGCCTGTGTGTTTTAGTAGGTCAGCTTTATCTTCAAGTGGACTTACAGATGTTGCACCAAACACAGATTCCTGTTTCTACTTTACGTAGTTTCACATAAAGTGTTTTGTTTCTGTCCTCCAGACAGAGCATGACTAATGAGTAAGATGAGCTGTGCGTTTTTCTGCGTTTATTTTATGTTTTATTTTGTGGTGATGTAGATTAAACCGAGGGTCTTGTGTATACTTTGAATGTGTTTTATCTCTGAGGCTCATCCTTATACCCTTGTTTGTTTGTTTGTATACTTCTCTAGGTTCTGCTTATAAAAACTGTCCTTGTGTACATTTAATTTGTGTATTGACTTTAATACTTCAGCCTTTTTTTTGGTTTGTTTTTTATTTTGTTTTTTTGTTTGTTTTTGGTTTTTTTGGGGGGGTTGTTTGTTTGTTTGTTTTGAGACAGGGTTTCTTTGTTTAGCCTAGGTTGTCCTGTAGTTCTGTAGACCAGGCTAACCTCAAACTCACAGAGATCCTCTTGCCTCTGCCTCCCAAGAGCTGGAATTGAAGGTGCACACCACTGCCACCCAGCTAGTACCTCAGCCTTCAACTCCACCATATTAGGTTTTTGGTTTGGTTTGGGGTTTGGTTTTTGTTGTTTTTGTTTGGTTTGTTTGAGATAGGGTTTTACTGTCTCCCTGGCTATCTTGGAACTCACTCTGTAAACCAGGCTTTCCCTGAACTCTGCCCCCTGAGTGCTGAGATTAAAGGTGTGCACCACTATTACCTGCCAGGTTTTTGGTTCTTTCTTTTTAAAAAGGAGCAGTAAGAAAATTGTCTGCTCTCACGTGAGACAGTTTTCCCTTTAATACTTGAACGTATTATTTTGTTTATGTCCATGTGTACTGTTTAGTAATGTGGGCCAATCAGCTGTGGTTGAGGCACACATCATATCTGCTTTTTACATTTAATATTTAGTTAACCTATCATAATACTTGTTTTCTTTCTTTTTTGAGGTAGGGTATCACTATGTAGTCCTGACTGGAATGTTCTATGTAGACCAGGCTAGCCTGGAACTCCATCGAGATCCTTCAGCTTCTATTTTCTGGGTGCTAGGATTAAGGGCAGGCCGTCACACTCAACCTCCTTCTAAGCTTTCTAATGACCAGATAAATCTGGGCCATAATGTAACCATTTCCCAAATGTTGGGGGGGGGGGGTGCATTTTTCTTTTCTTTTCTTTTCTTTCTTTCTTTCTTTCTTTCTTTCTTTCTTTCTTTTTTTTTAAGTAAATGCTGTTACAGTAAGCGTTTTTCCATCATAAATCTTCCTTTTCTCCAGTGGCATCTAAAATAGTATGTAATCGGTGCTCTGTTGTTGCTTGGCTAGATGTCCCTGATGGAAAACCCTGGAATTCTGGGAAGTCTGCAGTGCCTGAGCCATAGGCATAAGGTTGAAGTCAGACTGTGAGGCAGTAACCACCAGCTCGTAGCAGGCATGCCTAGCCAGTGAAGTGTGCAGATGTTGTGAAGTGTGAAGCACTTGAAGTCTCAGCATTTTGGATAAGGGGTGCTCCACCCGTACTTCAGAGTGGCAATTATTTAACTGCCATTCTGATAGATAAAAATGTTCTTTAAAAATTTTTTTTTTATTTTTACTTTATATGTATGGCTGTTTTGTCTGTATATCTGTGTTACAGATGGTTGTGAGCTATTCTCTGGGGCTGGGAATTGAACCCTGGTCCTCTGGAAGAGCAGCCAGTGCTCTAACTGCTGAGCCATCTCTCTCTGCTTCTGCAAACTTCGTAGTGATGGTGTCTCGGTGTGTTACCCTTGGTTTTGTGTTCTTTCCCTTCTCCTAGGTATACAAGAAGAGATGTACTTCCACTAGGAAAGTTTACAGTTAACCTGAGTGGCTGCCCACAGAACAGCACCTTCACGGAACACCTCTATCGGATCATCCAGCATCTCGTCCCAGCAGTAAGAGATTATGAAGGCTTAGGAGCCTGACAGACCCAATTATTTTCTACTCACCTTGAGTACTAATTTTGTGTTCCTTGTGGGCCTCATTTACAAGGGACAAGACCTGTCAGTTAACATCATTTAAAATGTACTCTAAGCCTTCACACTGACTGACCCAGCACAAATTTGTAAGTCTAGAAGTTAATGCAGTAGCAGTGACTCCCTTGGAATTATGCTTCCAGTCTATGCCAGTTTGTTCCTCTGGGTGCATATTACACCCAAAGTCTAAATAAGCTTTAGATGATACGAGCCCAGTCCTCTCAGCTGAGGTAAGAGAGTGGCCCATCTCCATGTCCCAGTGTCAGTTGCTATTTAGAAGCATCTGGAATACACATTTGTGTCAGGAGCTCAGGTACAGGGGATTTGCTCTAATAACTAAAAATTTTGGCCACTCTGGGACTTAAGAAGTGAAGTCAGATCCTTGTAAGTAGCCTGGTGCATCTGTTTTTCAGGCCCTGCGAAGCGTCCTGAGGACTTTGAGCCACTTATTCAGTGGGCTGTGCTTCCACTAATTTTTGACATTAGTTGGAAGACATGTTGAATAATTCATTAGGAGATAGTGGTAAAACTGACAGTGTTTTGCATTTTGCCAAACTCTTGAGTGTCTAAATTAATAGGAGAGCCCTAGATTTTCTGTTCTGCTTCCACATTTGCCCCTGCTGTGCTGTGTTTTTATCTGGTGTTTCTTGGATGGTAACTTGAGGTGTATGATCTGAAGCCTGTCTATCGGTGGAGTTTGCGCATTCTCTACAGTAAAACCTGCTCTGTCTTAAAACATGTGGCTTTCAGTCATAGACCCTACAGTAGAATCTCGGCAGTTCCCTAGGCCCACATCTCCTGAAATAGCTTCTCAATCCCCATGGAATTTTCTGATTTGAGGTACAACACTAAGAAAGTAATTGCTGGTGTATGCTTTAAAAATTCTTGGCAGAACAGTGAAACCCTGGAAATGGGATAAGGAGGCACTGCCGGAGGACACGTGACCATCTCTCCAGTAGTGTCTGAGACTCAATCTGGAGCAGAACCAGTGGCTGTGGGGGGGGGGGGGAGGAGGATACGGGGGGGGGGGCAGATGTGATGTCCTACATGGAGAACAGGCAGAGTCAGTAAAGAGCAGCATGGCCCTGTAAGGGATGCCAGCAGAGGCTGGTACAGTACAATCTCTCAGACACAAGATGGCATGGGGGAGGGTGATTGGAGGAAGGGGCTTAGAGGTTCACTTTTCCTTCTTGTACATTTGCCTGACCGTCTCTTGTCATTCTTACCACACTGGCACTGGCCCTTCTCAGTGCTCTTCTCCCTCGAATAGAGTCTGCTTTTACTACTTGTTACATGTGGCCAAGTCACGCTCAGCCCCAGCACATGGTCACTTTTTTAAAATGTATATGAGTGTTTGGCTGGCATGTATGTCTGCAACATACACATGTCTGGTGCCTGTGACATTGAGTCCCTTGGAACTGGACTTATGGATGGTTGTGAGCCACCATATAAGTGCTGAGATTAGAACCTGTGTCCTGTGCAAGAACAAGTGTTCTTAACCGATGAGCCATCTCTGCTGCCAGCCACCTTTTTTGACAAGCCCTGCTTCTGGGATTTCATTCCTATTTGTAAATAACCACTGCCCTCCCTTCTAAGAATAATTTTTTTTGTTTTGTTTTTGTTTTGTTTTTTGTTTGTTTTTTGTTTGTTTGTTTGTTTTTTGTTGTTGTTGTTGGAGACAGGGTTTCTCTGTGTAGCCCTGGCTGTCCTGGAACTCACTCTGTAGACCAGGCTGGCCTCGAACTCAGAAATCTGCCTCCCAAGTGCTGGGATTAAAGGCGTGTGCCACCACTGCCCGGCCCTTCTAAGAATAATTGAGCCAAAGTAGAAGATTCTCTAAGCTTCAGCTACATCTCTTCCTTCTCTCACCACATGCTTTTCTGAAGGCTGGAACATGCATGAGTTCCATGTATCTAGAGCAGACAGAAGAAGTTGAGTGTGGTGGAGCTGGAGGCAGGGATGTGGAGGGTCCCTGCTCTGGGCAGAATTGTTGATAATGAGGTCTGCAGTGTCATGCCACAGTCTGTTTTAATTTACAGAGCCTTTTCTCTTGCCTCAGCAACTAGAATTTAGCAGTCTTTGCATTTACTAGCTCCTGTCCCTTAATGCAGTCTTCTGGCTCACTGATGTTTGGCTGTCTACCGTTTTGTATCTCTGGCTGGCCTTACCTCTCCGTTTGCACTAGGTCAGCTGAAACATGGGGCATAAGCAGCTAGAAGGGGGGTGGCCAAAGATAGTTCCTGAGAGTTGCAAAGACCATGTCTCATTTCTTAGAAATGGTATCATTCCATGTGAAACACAAGCATTTTGTCTCTAAATGTGTGTGTGTGTCTGTGTGTCTGTGTGTGTGTGTGTGTGTCTCTGTGTGTGTGTGCGCGCACATGAATAGAGAAGCTTGGATCTTTGCTTATTACAATTTCTGTCTCAGTCTTTTCGTCTACAGATGACTATAGAAAACATGAACCACTTGAAACTCATTCCCCACAAAGACTATACAGCCAACAGACTGGTCAGCGGCCTCCTTCAGTTGCCCAACAACACTTCCCTGGTCATTGATGAGACTCTTTTGGAGCAAGGACAATTGGACACGCCAGGTATGATGTAGATGCTTGCTGTCTTCTCATGTAGCCAGAGCTGGCGATGACTTCTAACGCAAACTTAACATTTAACAAATATTTTTAAAATATGTATTTGACTAAAGCATGTGCCACAAACTGTGTCTGCCAGTTGTTTTGTTGTGACATTCTATTGGTTGCCTATTAGCTCAAGAAAGGATGAAAAAGATTCAGTGTGACATTTTGTACACCCATGGGAACTTGGTAAATAGTTTTTATCGTTTCTGGGGAAAAATGGATCAGATAGTTTAAACTAACTTCAGTTGTGGAACTTGTTAAAGAAAGTAACAAGAGCATGCTGGATCGAGTCCACCTGAAGTGAGTGCAGGTAACACCGTAGAAAGCCAAGGCACAAAAGAGGAGACGGAAAAATAAGGAAGAGTGGGAACGTGTAAGGCAAAGAGAAACATAAAGTCAGGAAAGTCTAGCAGGTGGCGGCACCCACCTGCAGTCCTGTCACTTGGAAGGCAGAGGCAGGAAAACCAGGAGTTCAAGGCCAGTTAGGCTTCATCAAATCCTGTCTCAGAAATGTGTAAATTGGGAAGTCACAACCTTACTTTCTAAGGAAATGGTTTTCCCATCCTACTGTAACCATGACCTAGGAAGTACTGACCTTACCAGAGTTCACATTTGAGTGAGGTTTGGCCCCCAGAAAGTCTCATTTGGCCTAATACTGTGTGGAGTTCATTACGTAGTTAACAGATTTACTGACATTCACCTTAAGATTGTTGGCTCCTGTGTCCTTCAGTTAAGCAGCAGAAACTACATGTCTTAAGTTTATGGTCATCAGACTAATTTGCTTAAGTGATTAAAATCACAGCACTGCCGGTAATGGTCTTGCTTTTCTAGGTGTTCATAATGTAACCGCCCTGAGTAACCTGATAACCTGGCAGAAGGTGGATTACGACTTCAGTTACCACCAAATGGAGTTCCCATGTAATATCAATATTCTCATCACTTCCGAGGGGAGGTCACTACTTCCGGTATGATGGCTGAGGGTTAGGTGGAGGGAGGTTACACTGTAAAGATTATTGTTGTCCCTCTGTCCTTTTCTGTCATTTATATTGTCTGTGTGTACAGCTGCACTTGTACATATATATGTCAAGGCCGGGGATCACCCTCGGGAACCATATACCCTGCATTTTGAGACAGGGTCTCTTAGTGGCTTGGACTGGCCAAGAGTGAGGATAGCTCAGTGGTAGAACATTTGCCTATCTCGAGGAGGGCCTCAGATTCCATCCAGAGGGTTCAAAAAGTTGAAATTTTGAGATTGAAATTATTATTAACAAGAGAATCTGGTATTTTTATTTTACCTCCATGTAAAAATTTATTTATAACTGTCAAGAACCAACAAATCTTAAGATAACCAAAGCCCCTGGCAGGGGCACCTCTCATATCTGAAGTAAAGAGTAGAAGATGGCTTGGGATGGTGGCACACCTTTAATCTCAGCACTCCGGAGGCAGGGCAGGCTGATCTCCAGAGCGAGTTCCAGGACAGCCAGGGCTACAGAGAAGCCCTGTCTCAGAAAAACAAACGAAAGGGAGTAGAGCTCATTCCCTTAATAACCCAACTGCTGTTCTACTTACTGTTCTTACTTTATCTGTCCCCATCCCCCAACCCAAGTTATATAGTGGTCTGTGAGGTAGCATAAAACTGATTCCGAGTACTGTGAACGCAGAGGCCGGCCAGTCTCGAGTTGGAGGCTATCATGAGTTATGTAGTAAATTTATTGTTTTAACGTTTCCCTCTTTTCATTCATTATTTGGGGTTCGGGCACATGTACACCAGCTGCTGTTTAAAGGTTGGAGGACAACTTGTAGGAGGTGGTTCTCTTTTCGTCTATGTAGATCCTCGGAATCAAGCTCAAAATCACATTGCAGTGATTTTGTGTCTTTTATGATCCAGACTGACTGAACACACTAAGATTTTTAAAATATCCCCTCCTCAAATTGTGTTTTCTAATTCCCTTCCACGCTGAGGGCTGCCTCCGATGAAATGTAGGCAGTTGCAGGAACTTGGGAATCGTTGATCTTTCTCTTTCCAGGCAGACTGCCAGATTCACCTGCAGCCCCAGCTGATACCACCCAACATGGAGGAATACATGAATGGCCTGCTCTCAGCTGTGCTGCCATCCGTGCTCAACAAGTTCCGAATCTACCTGACCTTGTTGAGGTTCCTGGATTACAACATATCAGACGACATAACCAAGGTATGCCTTAGTCAAGCAAGAAGTCCTGGTACGTTCTGGGGTTCATGCACCTTACTGCAGTTACTTGTTAGGCAGGGTTAGTGTTGGGTGACTTTAGTCTTCATTATGATCTTCTGTTTAAGAGATTTCATTTTTTGTCCTTCTTTCTCTTAGCGACCTCCTTTCTACTGCATTTCAATTGTGTTTGGTTGGTTGAAGTATTTTCACCACTGGGGATCAAGCCAGCTCTTTTGTTACAGTGCAGCAAGCGTTCTTTCTCACCTCTCCAGCTCCTACCTCAATGGTAGTTTTTGAGCCTTGTGATGTACTCAGGATTGACAGATGGTTTAACTACATTAATACAAAGTCTGTTCTTCATCCCTCATTCACAGTGTTGTTTCACAAGTTCTAGCCAGTGTCGTATATCCACAGTGCACTTGGTGTGTCGTCTTACTAATTATCACTTTATGTTATTGTCTTTCAAACCAGAGGGGAAAGCTGAACAAGAAAAAAACAGTTTCTGTTGCTTTTCTGAGTTGTTTGTGGTTTTGCTGTATAGCCTAGACTGACCTTAGACTGAGAAGAAATACAGGGCTATAGCAGACATCATGCACAGCTTCACACTGGTCAGGATTTCCCTGTGCAGCTGCCTAGACGGAGGTCGTGTCTTCTGTGACAACTTCTTCAGCTTTTTCTGTGACCATCTTTTATTGTTTTGTTCATTTGTTTTATGATGCTGGGTTTCACAGCCAAGGCCTTCACTGTGCAGCACCTGCCGCTGATCTCTCGCCTTCTCTCTTTTTTTTTCCATACATCATGATCTCACTGTGTGGACCAGGCTGGCCTAAAAGTCAGAGAGATCTGTTGCCTCTGCCTCCTGTGAGCTGGGTTTTTTTTTTTTTTTTTTTTTTTTTTTTTTTTTTCCAGAGCTGAGGATCAAACCCAGGGCCTTGCGCTTGCTAGGCAAGCGCTCTACCACTGAGCTAAATCCCCAACCTGAGAGCTGGGATTAAAGCTCTTAGATATTCCATGTCTGTTTCCTGCATGTTCTGCTTTTCTCAGTTCTGTCAGCAGTAGCTGCTCCTTAAGAACATGCCTCCAGAAACCCTGTCTCAAAAAAAAAAAAAAAAAAAAACCCCAAAAAAGAACATGCCTCCAGAAACCCTGTCTTGAAATACCCCCCCCCCCCACACACACACACACAAAAGAACATGCCTCCAACACCCAGAGGAGTTGTCAGTCCGGGTTTCTATTGTCTGTCTGTCCTACTGCAGTTTGCTATGCTTCTTAATGTGTGCATTATTTTGGTCAAGTCTTTAGCACCCTACTGTAGAAATTTTTAATCCCAATCTGGGGTTTCTACCTGGCCTTAATCATTTAGTTCCCAATAAAAGACTCACACAACCCTTACATTTACAATAAGCCTTAAACAGCACAAGAGCTGGACAGACACCCACCCTCTAAGCCATGTTTCATCTGGGCCGCTCTTAACTCCAATGGCCAGTCCTCAGGGCCATGTTTTCATGACTCACCTAACCCATGGCGGCTTCTCCTCCCGTCACCTTCTTCTCTCCCTCCTCGTTTTCCTCCCACCCCAGGCCTGGGAACCCTAAGACCTGCCTGGGCCTCTTCTGCCTGGGAACCCTAAGACCTGCCTGGGCCTCTTCTGCCTGGGACCTAAGACCTGCCTGGGCCTCTTCTGCCTGGGACCTAAGACCTGCCTGGGCCTCTTCTGCCCAGCTATTGGCTGTAGGCACTTTTATTCAGAAATAACTTGAGGGCTAGGTCACATAGAATCACTTGGGTCTGTGTGCTTGGACTCTAGGACAACCAGATCTTGAGGAACCAATGCTAGCCTTAGAATACAGGCAGCATTGAGCCAACCCACTACATACTGAAGCCTTCAGGTTTTTAGGGGCCATCGTTTTTGGTTTCCTAACTTCATTTCCTTCCTGCTGCTTTCTCTCCCACTGGCCCTTGATCACCCTCACGTCAGCGCATTTGATGGTGAGCTGCGGATCTTTGAAACTTTGGTCATTTTCCATTATTTTTTTGTTTCAATCTAAAAAGGCTTTGTTCACCTATCTTGAGGTTTGACTAACTTTTGTGTCTGCTCAAATTTTCTACAATTATTGCTATTAATTGCCTTATTTTTTTATTTATAGAATTTCCTGTTTACTTCTTTTTCAACATTATTTTCTTATTGATGTTCTCTGCTTGGTGAGGCACTGTTCACATAATCTCCTTTAGTTCTTTATATAGTAGTCATCCGTTTTCCAAGAGTGATGCATGCTCGAGCCCCAGGAGGTGCTTGTAACTGGAGCTAGTACCAGGTCTCATGCACTATGTAAGGGAAACATAATGGTGTGTGTATAAATAATCTGTTCCTGGAGCTTAATTTATATAGCAAGGTATTAGTGGTAACAGCAGTAGAACAGCTATAACAGGCTTCAAGTTAGATTAGGAAAGGCAGCCTTGCAGATCAGAGCAGCAGTGCAGGAACTCCAACCCTGCCTAGAGGACATCACCTGAGGGGTGTGGAGATCGAAAACAAGCTCAAATGTCACAGGCTCAACACTCTTATCAAAAGCCACTGTTTTCTTGCATAAATGGTACCCAAGTTACTGGAAGTCTCCATGATTTTGACAGAGCTGAGTTCAACCATTGTACTCTGCTGTATTGGACACAGGCAGGTCTTTAACTTGCGGTCCTTCTCCCTCAGCATCCCCAGTGCTGGCATTACAGCTGTGCACCATCACACTGTAGAGGATGCTGGCTTCTGTGCTTGTTTGGCATTCTCAATGGGGCTAAGCTGAATGTAGAATGTTTTCCGTGTTGCATTTTGTAATGGGGCTGAAGTTTTGGTTTTTCCTCTTTTTACCTTTGTTGCTACCATTTGTCTACCATTATTTTTACCTCAGTCAAGGACCATGTTTCTTTTTCTCTATAAAAAAGGAAATTGTTTTGAAATGCATGTAAAAGGTTTTGAAGGAATACGTTTACAAGTGTATTATTCTTCTGATACAGGCAGTTGAAGATGATTTTGTGGAAATGCGTAAAAATGACCCTCAGAGTATCACAGCAGATGATCTCCACCAGCTGCTCGTGGTGGCTCGGTAAGTGTGCTCACCCATATCCCCTTTGTGTTAGCCGTGTGCACTTCTGACTTACTCAGCAGTATCTGAGGCAGAATTCTAAAAACAAAGGAACTTTTCCTTTCAAAAGCATCTAGGATTGAACAGATGGACAAAGCTTTTGTCTGAAGATTGACATTCAGACCCTGTGTATGTGTGGCCATAGCCATGAGGAATCCAGGGCAAACTGGCCTGGTCATGCCAGCCTGAGCTCATGAACTAAGAAGGAAGAGAGTGGTTGAGGGAGATTCCTGATGTCAGGCATAGTCCACCATGAAAACACAAGACATGAAAAGACCCACCCAATGAAAGTGCCTACTGAGAGTTACTTAGCAGGACTTTAGCAGTAGGACAGCCTTGCTCTCTAAGCCAGCCTCCCTCTAACGCTGGCTCCTCAGGGATTTGTGAGGTTATACTTGGCCTTTGCTTATGTGTACCAACCATATACTCTTGCCTCCTGATAGGCTCGCAAAGCTTCCCTGGTTTTTTGTTTTTGTTTTTTAAGGGGGGATGAGGTAGGAGAGTGAGAAAGAGAGAAAGGGCGCACACAGAGAGACAGAGAAGAGGAGAAGAAGAGAGAGGGCACTTTTGTAGTTCTTAAAACTTTAAGCCAACCATCCTAACTCGAGGTAATTTTTATTTAAATCAGATTTCTGTCTCTGAGCGCCGGTCAGACAACACTCTCAAGAGAACGATGGCTCAGAGCGAAGCAGCTGGAGTACTCCAGGAAGAACAGGCTTCAGCAGCAGAAGAGCGTGGGTGTGAACGGGAACGAACTTTAGAACCCTGAACTTGCAGAGAATGGCAAGCTACAGCCTCGTGCTGTACAATCCAGAGTCCTTTATACCACATTGTTTTATAGATAATTTGTATCCAAAAAAAAACATGACTTTTCCTGAAATCAAGTCTGGTGACACCTAAAGTTTATATGATTCTCTGTAAGGGCTTTTACCTTACTGGTTTTATGGAGTTTTGGAGTTTGTTTTATAATTAGTTATGATGTACAAAAATGTATTTGATATTAAAAGTTGAATAATAATGTTGCTGATCATACCATTTCCTTAGCCACAGCTACATCCGAGGCCAGACTGTGAAAGTGCCAGCTTCCTCTGCAATCATTTGAAGAACTGTGTCAATTTAGAACAGGTCTGAGTGTCAAGCTCGGGATGTGACTTCTCTAGTGTCATTTTCTACACATTTGCCACAGAAGGGATTTCCCCACTTCCCACCTGTAACAGCTCGCAGAACTAGGCTTTCCCATGGCAGCGGTTCCCAGCTTTCAGATTTCATAGACTAGTAATGCCTTCCTGGGTTAGGATTGCCAATTGATTTTGCCAAGTCATTTGAGAGAAAAAAAGAACAAAACACTGTGATCACAATTTTGTTTTCATAAAGGACACTCTCCAAACACAAGAATCTTTTAATGGAATAAATGCAGCTGTGTGAAGATCACCACATTGTCCTTAACTTTTCTCATCTCCTGCATCTGTCGTCTGCAGCTATCGCTTTATGGGACTGAAGGGGACACTGCTCCTATGGAACCTTGTCCGAACAGGAAAAAACGCTACTTAGATAGGAAAGCTTGAGGAAGAATCTTTGGTGCCGTGTATGGAACCCTGGCTTCTCATACATGCTGGAGAAGTGTTGTCTCGGTTGAGCTACATCCCAGCCTGTGCAGGGTGGGGACTTTTTTCATTTTCCTCATTGCTTAGCTAATTTGATGAATGTACTGGATTTTGAGCTTTTAATATAAGTAACATCATTTATTAGTGCAGTAAAGGCCCATACAGTTATAGATAGGATTTCCTTAGACCAGTTCATTTTGATACGTGTATTTTCAAATGAACAGGAGTGTTAGTACTTTGATTTGCAAGTTAATGTAGTATTAATGGTGATTGTGGCAATGAGAATCTTCAGAAAAGTTAGAACCTCGCTGATAACCTTATCTGCTGTGTATATGAAGATGAATTCAGCTGGAAACGGATGGGATGAATGCAATGGTTCCTTAATTTTTTCTCCTGCTAAAAAAAGGCTTACATCGACATTGCTAACCAAGGAAACAGGGTTGGCCTTGATAAAACAAGGGATTAGCCTGACAAAAGGAAGTACAAACTGCTAGTTCAGCATTCTTTTCCTAACCTCAAGTCTATTTTTATAAGTTAATGTAAATAATGTTCATACTAGAATTCTAACTGGTTTTCATTTTTATAACTGGTAGACAGATCTTCCTTAAACTTTTGAAAATAAAGTGTTCACATAGATTTTTGAAAATGCATTTTCTTTGTCCTAGAACAAAGTTTTTAGTTTATCTTGTCAAACTGTACCAATGTAAACTGTAATTTACCAAAGAGAAGTCATAATTTTGCTTGGTCTTACAGAAAAGTTCCTATAAAATAACCCTGTCTAGTAAATAAAACTTGCAAATTTCCAGTGCCGTGGGCCGTTTTTCATGAGTTAGAAATACAGGACAGCGTCTCCTCCAGTTGAACTGGAAGGGATGGAAATCTTCAGCCTTTGAGACGCCATCTCGCCCGCGCCCGCATAGGTGCTCACATCTCGCCCGTGCCCACACACAGGTGCTCACATCTTGCCCGTGCCCACACACAGGTGCTCACATCTTGCCCGTGCCCACACACAGGTGCTCACATCTCGCCCGTGCCCACGCACAGGTGCTCACATCTCGCCCGTGCCCACGCACAGGTGCTCACATTTGTAGCTCTGAGTCTGGACCGGACATTAACCCTGAGCAGGCATCTGGGTCTCTTTGGAAATAATCATTGCTTTAACTTCTGTTGTCAGATCTCTTCATGGGTCGTCTCCGCAGAAAACCAAACATGCATTATTTTCCCATCTGACCTGGCTTAATACTTAACTACTCTGAAGACCCTAAAGACAAATAAGGGAAAAAAAAACCAGACTGCAGCATTCAGTTTTTAATGTTTGGGATTTAAAATACAGTTTTCATTTTTAAAATAGAAGAACACTTTAATTGAAAGTTCAAAACAAGTGTTTGATTATAAACCGTTTATGAATTCTTTGATTGAAAACCACTTTTACTATTAAATGCTATACAAGAAATTCTCACACACTGATGCTTTGAATTACAGTAGTACTTTAATAGTCACAAGACTTGACACTTCTAATAAATAACAAAATCGGAATGCTTATCAGAGTTTTAACAGACATAATGTTAAACTGAGAGTCAGTTAACTGGAGTAAGGCTCTAAAGGACGCCAGAAACATTGATACCTGCTAGAATGTGCCCTACAACTTAATCTTACTCTGGGTTACAGAAGAGGTTCTTGGTGGTTAGTTACTGCATAAAACCAATTTAACCTGTACTTTGGCTATGTTTTTCCATCGTTATAGAACCTACGAGAGGTGCTAAATGTCCCTCTTGAAAGAGTTCAACTTTTCTAGAGATCCCTAGAGTCAATAAACATGATCTTATGTTCCTGCAGCAAGTTATTTTATGATGGGCAAGCCCATATTTATTTAAGACTTTGAGAAAGAAAAAAAAAAAACATAGGGAGAGATTGGGGTCAAATGAAAATACATTTTCACCATTGTTAATTCTCAACTTCAGAAAATGGTTAAGCTGCATGACTACTTTTTAAATTTTAGATGCTAATGCACATTAGTATCACTAAAATGAAATGCATAATTTCCTTTATAGAAGCAGAGGGATGAACTGATAGAGCAGAGAAATACTCCTTAAACGGGTGTCCACACTACATCTGCTTCAGGGCATCTTCTCCTCCAGACAACAGCTTGGTTTCTTTCCTGCTCCGTCCTGAGTGACATGCACAAACCACTCTAGTGTGTTTGCTATTCTGGTCCATAATCCAGGATGATTGCTTGTAGTCTTGGCTTACATATCTGGAAATTTGTTAAGGTTCAGACTCCTTGTAAAACAGTTGCCAATAAACATAATTAGAATTTGAAATCCCTAAACTCAGTACAGGTTAAAGTAGCCTGATAGGTGAAAACTTCATTTTGAATTTTTAAATAAAAGACAAAGGATTGTGACTAGAATCTAAATCTGAATTATTCGTGTCTGGCATTGTGTAAACATATTTTTCAGTTCATTTTGTTGAATTTCGTTAACCACTTCGGGTTCTGCTGGACTCTTCTGAACTTTAGCAACTGCCAAGTTTATCCCATGAGTTAGCCCAGCTTGGGTGATATTAGCAACTTGGACCATGGAGCTGCGGATCTTTGCAAAGGGAGAGACTGCTCTGCTGCTGCTGCTCTCTGAAGAAGGCGTTACGCAAAGCCCTGCCTCAAGCTCCAGAAGGCTGGACCCGGAGCTGGGGGTCTTCTGAGACACCACTGGATGAACAGAATGTTCAACTGACAAGAACTGCGGGCCTGTCACAGAGCAAGAGACATTTAACTGAGAGGGCCGAGAAGGCATCTGTCCCACTGGTTCTGACTGGGCTTCTGCATTAGAAACATGGGTAGGCTTGTGATCTCCTTCCTCACTATTCTGAAATACAGACCTGTCCTCTGACAGCTCGTTCATTTTGTTCTGTGCGTCCTGCACAAATCTCTGGCAGTAAACATCCATGGGCTTTGCAAAACCAGTCAATATGTGGACGTCAGCAGAAGGGCTTTTCTTCAAGGGAGACTCTGGGCCTTTTCCAAGCTCACTTCCATAACCAACAGTAGCTTCTGAGGGAGCATGAATGCTGATATCGGTGCTGCTGGCAGACTGGGATCGACTACCTAATCGAGGTGCTGAAGCAATAATCCCACAGCTCGGGAGAATGTAATCTACTGGCCCCACACTCTCTAAAGAATTGGCTAGCTGCTTGTCTTCCTCTGACTTAGAATTTGTAAGGAATTCATCAGAGTGGTACGAGTCATTATCTGAAGAAATGTCCCCATCAGACTCTCCCTGGACCTTATTATCCATCACTCCTGGGTTTTCCATGGTCTCAAGACTACTGTCTGACTTCCAAAGATTGACTTTTAAGTTTGGTTTTAGAAAGTTAACTTTCATTTCAGGCTTTGCAAAGTTTCCTAATTTTCGTAGGTTGCTAATGTTCACATTGGATTTGGTCTGCTTTACTTTTTGATTTAGAGATGAAAATTTGCTCATTAAAAAGCTTTTCCCCTGGGCCAGAGAGCCTTGGTTTTGAGATCTGACACCAATGATGTCCTCATGAGGCTTACTGCTTTTCCTATAAGTTGAAAAAGAAAAAAAAGTTAATTCCTTATGGAATCCAAAATACTGGAAGCCGGGTACTGCTAACTGATAAATCCAAATAACTGGACTTGACACTAAAACCCCACCATCCAAAAGGTGTTGGGTGTTGGGTAGTGTTTTCAGTTAGAAATATAACTACACCTCTACAGATAAATGAAAAGATTTGTATCTTTTTTTTTTTTTTTTTTTTTGCACCAGGTCTGCACAGTGGTCAACTGGGACTGGTTACATTTCAAAGGCCAGAGCCCCTCAGGTAGCATGAGACAGCCATTCTGAGACGCGCAAGGCTAATGCTGCTGAATGCCATCTTCACTCTTGATACTGACCTCTCAAGTTTCTTTTCAATTATGGGAACATCCAGTCCCATGGCTTGCTTGGTGATCTGCAGCATCTCTGCAATGCACTGAAGAGTGTCTGAAATCCAAACACAGCTCTTACCAGTTGTCCCATATAGTGGGAAATATAAAAATGCACCATCCCATGTGGTGGATAGCCCTAGCCTCTTGTTGTCATGGTAACTCCACTCCTGGGAGGGGCTGCGAAGTAGCTAGCGGCTACTCTCTGGCACCAGTGGTCTTGCCGCCTCCATGGCTAGCCCACCGTTCTCTTGTTACAGATTAACCCAGTAAAATCAAAACTCTAGAGGCTTGTGATTTATCAGATTTATCTTAGTAAATTCTCAACCCACAAAACACCTGCACAATAAACTCAAAACTCAATTGATATAAACACAAGCTATACCTCTAGATGGGGCAAATGCACCCTACTACTATTTAATCAGCTATCTAAGAAATCCCCAATACTTAAGACTCCCAGGACTGTGTGGTTCTGGCTCCTCCTCCTCTCCTATAGGTTCCATCTTTTCTTCTTCCCTTTTCTCTGTACTCTCTAAAATTCTCAGCCCGCCTTCCTTTCACTACCCAATCACAGGCTCTCACCTTATCTTGTGCTTGCCCTCACCTGCATATAGACAGCAATCCACATTTCCCCCTTTCTGTCTAGTTAAAAGACTCTTTTATCTCAGATATAAATTGAGCACAACTATTACAATTGTGTAATTTATCAAGTACAAGATAGATCTAACACCCAGTCCATCATTTTTGCCAATTAAATAGAACACTGTCATCTATTCTAACTTAAAAGACTTAATATCCTGGTTTAGCTTGTATAGTATCTGAAAACTATCTTTTCAAATATATTTTCTCAATGTAAATAGCTTGGGTTGGCTATGAGACTGTAAGCAGTCTTTCAACCTTGTTAGAATCTGATAATGACCATCATTATCTGAAAATATAGGAAGTCTAACACGGCTTCCAGAACTGAGACAAATTGTAGAGACAGCTGCCTACCCATACAGCCCCAGTAGGTCAGGAAGTCTTCAGCCTTTTGGCCCAGGATATTCTGACCGACCTTGAAAAAAAGGAATATTAAGGACTAGCTTATTCTTTCTCGGCAGAACTAAGCTGTCCTAACCCTTAACTTGAGTCTATTCAGGCCTGGTACAGGTCTGCAGGAGAGATAGGCAGTTTCTGCCCAGTGGCCACCCAGCCACAACATACAGCCTCACCTGGAGGTAGAGGTGTTCAGCAGCTTCTCTAAATCGATGAATGGGGAGCTGTTAGGAGCAGACTGTCTCAACAATAAGTGAATAAATAGCCTTAAATGTTATCTTTTGTGGATTTCTGACATTTTTGAACACCAACTATCTATGTAAAGTAATCTAGACTATTGTCTATTAACTACCCTTAGCTATTTATAATTAAAACATCTGAAAACACTCTAACAATAAACTCAGAGCCATGAATTTGCTATCTGGCCCTGACTCACAGGCTTAAACATCTCAGATCAGTTTGTAATGGCAATTAAAGAAGGACTGAGTCAGCCTTGTACTTTTTAATTTTTTATATCAATAGAAGAAATTTATACCAATGAAAACCTTCATTCTGTATCAAGATAAATTCTGTACCAAAATAAGAAATTAAGACTTTAACTTAGTACTGTTGTAAAGATTTCTACCGAAAGAGACTATGGCTGTACAACCCACATCAGCTATTTCCTCCCTGCTTAAATTACGACCATTCCAGAATTCCGTAGAAAGATAACTAAAACCCCAAGTCCAGGGAACTGGGGTGATGACTTCAAAACATACAGCCTCAAGTTAATTTGTGGCCACAGATTTAAATGCTAGTTTATTGCCTAAAACTTAGAGAAAACTGTTACTTGCTCCACATTTTCTAGATAGTGATTTTTTTTTAAAGATAAAGTATTTCTGTTTTATTTGGCTTTGCCTTCTCACAGCTAATGCTAAAAACAAAGGCCATGTACTTCCTTTGCCAGTGCACAAGGCAAAAGCAAATAAGCAAATAACCCTGCAGTTCTACTTCACTTATAATTTCAGGATGAAGCTAGCACAAAAAATGAATTGTGTATATTATACCACTTAAATCACAAACAATGCCATCAAGCAGAATAAACATTATTGCTATTTTTACTCAGAGTTAACTGGACCATACATATGAAATGGCCCCATGCTCCAAGAGGGCTCTACTGAAGAGTCACCTGCTTACAAGAGCTGCTCAAAATGTCCACAGAAGCTTTGGCTTTTTTGAGTCTGATTGGTTCCTTCAGGGCAGCTTCGCTTACATCTTCAATCTAAGGTTCAAAGTACTCAGGCATTAAGCATGGAATAGGAGGCTCAGCTATATCCTTTGGAAATATTTGGGGTGTGAATTAGTAATAAACCTTGCTGCAGTCTCTCCAGACTTCTTTGCCGACAGAAACACATGAGACTCCGTAGCGGAAGCTGGTGTAGAGGGAAGGTCATCTTGAAACACAGAAGGACCCTGTTTGCTGCTGATGCAAGCACCTGAAGAACGGCCACTCTATCCCATGTTTTCTTCTGAAATGACTACTTCTTCATTCCCTGTCACATCTGTTTCTCCAGCCTTTGGAGGAATTCCCTTCTAGGATAAAATCTGCAACAGAGCGCTGGTTCCTACCCACCCCCCAAGTGGTCTGCAGCAAGACAAGCCTGCTGAGGAAGGCAGACTGTGAGCTGCCCCACTGTTGCCATCTTTGGACTCTTTGCAGAGCACATTAGATGATGATTATTTAACAGATTAAGTCAAGAGCAAAAATCTAATGAACAGCAAGTAAACAGCTTAGATCCCTCACAGGGATCTGAGCACTGTGCCAGGTGCCGGAGCAACACCCAGGAACAAGTAGCAGCAGCAGCAGCTGCCTCTGGAAGTAGGTGACAAACACTTCACAGCCGCTTGCCAGCACGATACACCCATTCAAACATGAGGAGAGGGCTCGAATCCCAGCTACTCCTGAGCCATCTTTCTAGAAATCAGTTGTTCTATAGTGTTCCATGCAATGGACTTGTAATAAAACAAGAAGCTATCACTAGGTATCTCTGACAATTTCACCGTTTGCTCTTCCTCACCTTTCCCATCTTCTTCAGGACTGCGTGGTACAGCTCTCAGGGTATGGAAGTAACCACTTGCTTCTTTGCACCTGTAGTGCAGCCGCATGCAGGAGAACTTTGGTTTGCCGAAAAGAGTAGGTTCAGGACCTAATACAAATGAGTGTGTTTAAAGTTGTTTTTCAGGTAACATTCTTTACTTCACTATACATATACTATCACTTAACTGTGAGCATATTTCTATTCATAATTTAAATAATGTATAAACTTATGGCCATTTATAAAAATGTTTTCATAGTGTGTTAATCTTAGGTTTCATTATAACATTTCATGCCTGTGTGTATCCTAACCATAACAGGGCATCCCTGTGTTACACCCTCTGTATTATCATGAAACATGATTTTATGAGGCCATAAGGACACTTATTCAGTTGTAATTGTTTAAACTTTTTGATCACTAGAGTTCTCCTCAAGAGGCACAAGATAAAAGCTATCATACCCATTTTTAGTCTCTAAAGAAGAGGAGGGAAGTCTGCCATCACAGATGGCTTGGACATCCTCTTCTGTGGGTCAGTTAATGTGCTAGCATTTACCTATTTCTATTTTTTCCAGGTCTTCTAGGCTCAGTCGTTGATACTGGTTCACTTTATCAACTTCATCATCATAGCTAGGCAAGGGAAATACAATGAAGGTTAAAAGCAAGTGTTCATCTGGCTCAGAGCTGAGGTATCATGTTACAAGCTACCACATGCACTTAAAAGCTTTCCAGCATGCATTCCAAAATAAAGTGAAACATAAAAAATATCTATAAAATAAGCGGGACAGTCCAGCACTCAGGAGGCAGACGCATGTGGATCCCTGTGAGTTCCAGACTGGCCTGGTCTACATAAAGAGTTCCAGGCCAACCAAGGCTATCTAATAGAGAGACCCTGTCTCGGGGGTGGGAGGGTGGGGGGGGATAATAACATAATTTAACAACTAATGGAGAATTTTACATACAAAAGGAAATCAATTATGAGGCAAAAATAATTTGTTTTATAAACAAAATGAAAACAAATCTAATTAAAATGAAAACAATATACATTGAAACACTTTAGCTAAGAAATATACAGCACATGGGTCTGAGACCCCAAATCAAGGAAGAAAACTGTCATGACCTGTGCCAAAGGCATGTGGAAGGACAGGAAAATGGCAGCTTAAACCAAGCTGAAAGTAAAGGGGATATTTTACTCAGAAAATACATTAGGCCTGCATCTTGGGTAGCTCATGGAACAAGCACTTCCGCTTTGGTAATGGCACAGATAATTGCCTTTTGGAGACGGCGCTAATAAACCACCAAAGTCACATAATTGATCATATGCTTGTAACCAAGGAGACACTGAAAGTCACATAATCATACGCTTGTAACCATGCCAACACTGACATGCGCACATACAAGCTGTGCATCTGCAGAGCTGAATCATTCAACGGCAAAAGCTGCAGGGAATTCAGTGTCGAACAGTGGGAACTACAGTAAAACTAGCCACGGTACGTGGCCTCCATGTTTAAAAAGAAAAAGTGTGTGGAATGCCCAGATTTTGATGAATTCCAAGTAATACTAAGCTAAAACAGTAATAAATAACTCAAATTTTGAAAGATTATTTAAAGGGCTCAATGAAATCTCATATACACATGAAGACAAAAAAATGTTAATAATTCTCAAAAGCAAATGTTTTCCCAAAACAAACTAAAAGCTTTAGATCAATGGCGACTTACTAGGCCACGTAGTAGGCAGCGTTGGAGAGCAGCAGCAGCACGTCCACATCTCTGTGAGCAGCGTCAGTGAGGCTGTACAGATAGGATACCTGATAAATTAATTTTATTCACAGTTTTTGCAAGCATATTTCTACTTACAAGAAAAGACTGCCCAGAGGAACAAATGAAAATAAAATGATTGTACTTCTCAAGTTAAATTTAATACAAAAGCAATCTATATCCATGGGGGTGGGGGACCCTTAACATCTCTCCCTATTCCCACAATTAGGAGGGAACAGATTTAGGTAATGAAGAGCCAGAGCAGAAGGGGGTCTGTTCCAGACATGACCAGAAGGGGGTGCAGTTCTCAAAGGAAAAGGTATAGTGGTGATAGATAGGGCTACTGGGACGAAGAAAAACGTAACACCCAGAGGAGAAATCATATGTTAACTCGCATTTGCCAGTATTCAAAATAGCATACTAGACACTGAGGATATTTTTGCACTACTAGAAAACAGCTATTCTGAAATAGTCTCAGATAAACGAAACTGTTGTGAACATGAAGGCAAGCCACACTCCATTTTTCTCACTATAGATTTCACTTGGCTTTCAAGGAATGAGTAAGTACTGCCTTATGGCCATTGTCCCATTAACCCCCCTTGCGTGCGCGCTCTCTCTCTCTCTCTCTCTCTCTCTCTCTCTCTCTCTCTCTCTCTCTCTCACTCACACACACACACACACAAAACAACCACCACCACCAAAACATATTAGAATAGAATTCAGGTGAATTGTTGAACCATTTTAAACCAAGACTATAGTAAAATGCACATCTTGAGATTCTTCTAATAAAGAAATGGCCAAGGATTAAAAGATACAAATAATCAACAAGCAGGCATAACCCAAACTCGGATGAAACTTTAACCTACTTTCTAATCTGGCATGGGCAGCCTTTCCAGCCAAGTTGATAACCCCCAGAGTCTGACTGTTAATCTTCCTGCCATGGGATCTGAAACCCATCTGCTGGCTCTTACTATTATAAAAACAGTAGCAAAACCAAACAAACAAAAGACCCAGATAGGAAATATCAGTTATAGGTGGAACTTAAAGCACTACTGACTAATGGGAATGAGGTCACTGTTAGAGGGCACTGCTGAGGATTATGTTTTCACCAAAACCTTTACTTCCGTTTTCTGCATCAGCACCACCTTGTTGCAGCCCAAATTCAACAGTTTTAATTTGAAATGATTTCGTCAGTTTTCGCCTATACTCTAGACCTCAATGAATGAACAGAAGCACCTAATAAAACACGAACTGATTCTGGCTGCCAGTATCTGCGTAAGAGAAGGCCATGAATTCAGAGTCCTGGCGGCATAGCAGAAAACGACGTAGAATGATATGATGCATGGAACTGAGCTTTACACGTGATACTTGCTGCTTAAGTCAAGCCACGCCACAAAGATTACATCACAACACAATTTTTACATACACAAAAAAATCTAATTTACAGTGTCACTTCCACACTGGCTGCCTAATCTAGAGTTAGTATTTACATCAGCCATTACGTCCTTATCTAAAAGCATTTGGCACAAAACAAGCAGTCGAATGTTGTCAGCCCCTTTCCTCCTCCCACCCCATTTTTACTGCAGTCTTAGGTGCAGTAAATAATCCCCTTCCCGGTCCATACGCCAACCCCCTTACCCTTTTAAAAAAGAAAAAGCGCATTTGATATGAACAAGGAAAACAAAACCCCTTATGTATAACTTATATATAACTCCCCCACCCCCGAATTGCAGCTCTGTGCTGCTGCCATAATCATTTCTGTAGTCCCGCCACTGTGGCAAGCCTTCCTTCCCACACTATAAAAAGAAAAATTGCTAAAACCACATGTAGCCCAACCAGAGACTACTGTCGCATAAAAAGGCTGTCTCCCAGAGACATTAACATCAGGCTTTGGAAAAGAAGTCATTATAGGAAAAATACAGCCCCACTGGTACTTTAACCATAAGTCCCGCAAAAAGGAGGCCATCGAACTGAGATTCCACAGCACTGGCAGTTGATGCGCAGCTGGTGGGGTGGGGGGTGGGGTAGGCTGTCGATGGGAGCGTGGCATCCTCGGTCAGTACCGCACTTCGCATCTGCAGAGATTGGGACTCACGTCTGCTGTGGCAGGCTGCCACTGCGCATGCACATTGTATCCTGAGCATCCCAAGCCCTTGGAGAATAAAGACCCCAGCCCGTGGAGCTGTGGTTGGAAGGCTTCTGGCTTGAGCCTTTACCGCAGCTTGATGGGCGTAGGATTGCCAAGCTGCTGTTTTTGCCGCGCTCCTGCTAGTTGTAACACCCTGCCAAGGATAGATGAACATGGCAGAATTGGCGTTTCTGCAGGTGCTCTGGTTCCTGTCCGCAGCTCTCCTGGTTCCCTTCAAACCTAAGCTGCTTTTCAGGAGCTAAAGTCCAGCTGGTCTGTGGCAACTGAGGTGGCCAAGAGCGCAGGCAGGAAGGATAAGCAGTTGAGGAGGGCTGCTTCTATCCTGTGGCTGCGGGAATGGACTGTGAAGCCGGCTGAGCACTGCGTTGCCGCACTGCGTAACCTGCTGCGGCACCGTGCCGCTCTGGACAGTTCCCACTGCCACTTCCGGTCTCCGCTGCATAAGGCTAAACTGCTTTCCAGACAGTTTTACATTACCGATACCGCAGTGAATGCAGCAAGATCTGTTGCACTGTCCTATAACAGTCCTTAGGATAATGCATTACTGCAGTATTTTAAAAATACAAATAGGCCCCCAATCTCATAGAACCCAGAGAAAGCGGGCCTCCCAGGGGCTCTAACCCGGGCAGTATCTTAGGTAAGTAGACGGCAACCCCAGCCACAAATGGAGTAACTGGGACCCACTAGGACCCAGGAATTCACTCCTGGCCCAGAGCACTGGTTCCTTCCAGTCTGGGCCCCAATACTGAGCAGATCCCGGGCGGCAGCTCTGCCCCCAATCACACAGAACCCAGAGGAAGCGGGCCTTATAGGAGCTCTAAACTGGGCAGTTTCTTAGGTAAGGAGAAAGCAACACCCGCCCCAAACAGGGAGTAACTGGGACCCACTAGGACCAGGGAACTCACTCCTGTCTGTGCCTGAGCAATGAGCAGATCTTGGGCCCCAGATCTAACCCCAGTAGGAACACCCACCCCACACAGTTCTGAAACAACCAAGATAATAGGAAAGTCAGGCTCCAGTCAGAAACAGGGCAGGTAGCGCTAAGGAGAACCAGATGGCAAAAGGCAAGCCCCAAAACATAAGCATCAGCAACCCAGGGTACTTGGCATCATTAGAACCTAGTTCTCCCACACTAGAAAGTCCTGAATTCCCCATATCACTAGGAAAGCAAGATTCAGATTTAAAATCCCTTCTAATGATGATGATAGAGGACTCTAAGAAGGACATAAATAACACTCTCAAAGAATTTGAGGAGAACACAGGTAAACAGGTAGAAGCCCTTAAAGAGGAAACACAAAAATCCCTTAAAGAATTACAAGAAAACACAACCAAACAGGTGAAGGAATTAAATAAAATTATCCAGGACATAAAAATGGAAGTAGAAACAATAATGAAATCACAAAGGGAGACTACCCTGGAGACAGAAAACCTAGGAAAAAAATCAGGAGTCATAGATGCAAGTATCACCAACAGAATACAAAAGATAGAGAAGAGAATCTCAGGTGCAGAAGATACCATAGAAAATATTGACACAACTGTCAAAGAAAACGCAAAATGCAAAAAGTTCTTTACACAAAATATCCAAGAAGTCCAGGACACAATGAGAAGACCAAACCTAACCGGGCAGTGGTGGCGCACGCCTTTAATCCCAGCACTTGGGAGGCAGAGACAGGCGGATTTCTGAGTTTGAGGCCAGCCTGGTCTACAGAGTGAGTTCCAGGACAGCCAGGGCTACACAGAGAAACCCTGTCTCGAAAAAAACAAGACATAGAAAGAGAGAGAGAGAGAGAGAGAGAGAGAGAGAGAGAGAGAGAGAGAGAGAGAGAATGAACACCAAACGTAAGGATAATAGGTATAGATGAGAGTGAAGATTCCCAACTTAAAGGGCCAATAAATATCTTCAACAAAATTATAGAAGAAAACTTTCCTAACCTAAAGAACGAGATGCCCATAAACATACAAGAAGCCTATAGAACACCAAACAGACTAGACCAGAAAAGAAATACCTCCCGTCACATAATAATCAAAACACCAAGTGCACAAAACAAAGAAAGAATGAAGTAAGGGGAAAAGGCCAAGTAATATATAAAGACAGACCTATCAGAATTACACCAGACTTCTCACCAGATACTATAAAAGCTAGAAGATGCTGGACAGATGTTATACAGACCCTAAGAAAACACAAATGCCAGCCCAGGCTACTATACCTAGCAAAACTCTCAATTACCATAGATGGAGAAACCAAGATATTTCATGACAAAACCAAATCTACATAATATCTTTCCACAAACCCAGCATTGCAAAGGATAATAGCGGGAAAGCTCCAATACAAGGAGGGAAACTATACCCTAGAAAGAGCAAGAAAGTAATCCTCTTCCAACAAATCCAAAAGAAGATAGCCACACAAAGATGATTCCACCTCTAATAATGAAAACAACAGGAAGCAACAATCACTGTTCCTTAATATCTCTTAACATCAATGGACTCAATTCCCCAATTAAAAGACATAGGCTAATGGACTGGATACATAAACAGGACCCAGCACTTTCCTGCATACAGAAAACCCACCTCAGTGACAAAGACAGACTCTACCTTAGAGTAAAAGGCTGGAAAACAATTTTTCAAGCAAATGGTCCTAAGAAACAAGCTGGAGCAGCCACTCTAAAATCTCCAACTTGAGAACACAAAGGGAGGGACTCATGGCTCCATCTGTATAGGTAGTTGAGGGTGGCTTTGCCAGGCATCAGTGGAAGTGGAGGGCCTTGGTGCCTGAAAGTTTGGATTCCCTAGTGTTGGGAAATTTGAAAGCAGGGAGGTGGAAATGAGAGGATGGTGGGAGCACACCCTCATAGAAACTCCCAGAATTATATGGATTAGACATGACAGAAGCAGGCCGCCTGAAGACTAGATTCCAGAATTCAAACAAACAATTATCTTGATACTAAAATTTGTTTTGAGAATTGTATATTGCAGAATACACAGCCTTGGTGTATCTACTCATCAAACAAGCTGAGCAGACCTGCTCGAACCTCTGATGTCCTGGATTTCCAGCTGGATGCAGTGAAGACACAGTGTCAGAGGCTTATCAATTTGCTCTTCCCCCTGCCCCTCTTCTAATATCTCAACACACACAATCAGCTTGAAGAAGTTAATGAAGAGTCGATGCCCCTATTCCCTGGGCTTGGGGACTGTGGTGGTTAATATTGGGCTGTCTTTCTAGGGAAAAGTAGTGATTTTGTTGGAACAGGGAGGATTAGCTAGGATTTATTGCATAGCCATAACCTATTGGTAGAAATATGTATAATTGTTATTAAGATGAAGTTATAATTTCTTAAATGGTACAAAATTTACTTCAAATTTAAGGTTTTCATTGGTACGAGCTTCTTATTGATATAAAAGTGAAATTAATATTGTTACTCTCATAGGCATTGTGCCTATATAACACATTTAGGAATACAAGGCATAGACCCAGTCCTTCTTTAACTTTTTTAACTGATTTGAGATGGTTATCCTGTGAGTTAAGGGCCTATAGCAAATTCATGGCTCTGAGTTTATTGTTAGGGTGTTTTCTATATTTTCTTTAGAAATAGCTGAGAGGAGTTAACAGACAACAGTCCAGATTGCCTTACATAAATAGTTAGTTTTCAAAACATCAGAAGTCCACAGAATTGACGTTACAAACATTTCTATATTAATGTTCATTTTGATTAGAGACCTGTCTGCTCCTGACAGCTTCCTGTCTTGGATTCTAAGAAGAGATTGAGCATCTTTGGAGTCACCAGTTGTGGTGAGACAGCCACTTAGGCAAGAATTGCCTCTCATCATCTACAGACAAATTACTGTCCAGAAAAAGACACACTTGCAGAACAGTCGACTGATTAGATCTGCCAAGACAGAGTAATCAGCCCTTAATAATTCTGCAGCACTAAGGTCTGTCAGATGATCCTGGACCAGAAGGCTGAAGATTGGATGCTCCAACATTTTGTAGTATCGGGACTGTCCAGGTGTTCAGCCATCTCTTATTAATTGACTAAGTTTTAGAAGCTATGCTTTGTGCTTCCCATAATTTCAGTTAACTCAATCATTCTGGATTTCTGATGGGGTTGAAGACTTATAGTCTCATAGCCAATCTATACTATTTACTTTGAGAGAAAAGATTTGAGAGAATGGTTTTCAGCTGACATTCATTCTAAAGCCAAGAAAAAAAAGCCAGGTTCAGAACTAAGTCTTTTAGATAAGAGAGATGACAGAGGTTCTGGTTAGTCAACAAAATGATGGACTGGGTATTAGGTCTATCTTGTACCTTACTGACACAAATTGGTATAGTTATGCTCTAATTGTATTTTGAGAGAAAAGTTTTATTTTAACAGAGAGGGTGATATGTAGGAGGAGCTAAGGTGGGAGGAGTAAGGAGAGGAAGAAGAATAAGGAGAGGAGGAGCTAGGAGAGGAGAGGAGGAGCTAAGAGAGGAGAGGAGAGGGACATGGAGGCAAATGTTCATGTGTCTCCACCAGTCATAGATAGTTGATATATCTAGGTTGGGTATTGGGTTACACTTCTGATTGTATGGGCATCTTGTTATTGAACATTACCAAACTTATAAAGCCCTTGATTAACATTTTGAAAAATTGTATAAAAGTAAAAAGGAGGAGGGGGGATGGGATAGGGGTCTTCTAGGGAGGGGAAATGGGGAAAGGGGATGGCATCTGAAATGTAAATAAAATATCCAATAAAAATAAATTTAAAAAAATACAAATACCACAATAGCATAGAGAATAAAACATCAAATGTTTATGTAAAGACACCCACTTCTGCATTTGCACAGTCCTGCCTTACTCCCCAGTCCCTAGTCCTAGCCCTGGTCTTGAAAAAAACCAATTATTGCTCAAGAACAAAAAGACAAAAGCACTGGCATTAGTACATCCAGAAATGGCACTTGCCATGCAAGTCTGAAGATTTTTCACACAGGCACAGTCATGTATAAATGGACACATACATACATGCACACGTGCACACACACACACACACCAATAAGGAGGAGGAGGAAGAGGAGAGAAGAAGAAAAAAATGCATTGTTGATGGCGTCACTGAGTAACAAATTCCCTAGAAAAATCAGACTGATCTCAAAATCACTTTGACCTACCTGCCTCTGCATCTCAATGCTGGGATTTAAGATTATGCCAGCACATCTGGCCTAAATACATTTTTTAAAAACAAAAGCTACCGAAATAAATTGGGTGCTGGAGGCACACACCTTTAATCCCAGTGGATCTCTGTGAGTCCAAGTCTGTTCTATAGAGTGAGTTTCAGGACATCCAGGGCTACACAGAGAAACCCCGTCTTGAGGTTGGGGGAGGACTACCAAACTATACACTTCAAATAGGTGAACCCAAAGCTTTATAAATTACATATCAATAAAATTATTTTAGGACTGGGGAGATGGCTTCATAAAATGCTTGTTGAACAAACATAAGGACCTGAATTCACATCTCCGCATCCACGTGCCTGTAACCCTAGTACTTTAGGTGGCAGCTGGGGGAGACAGGAGAAAGACTCTAGGTAGTCAGCCAGTCTATCAAAATTATAAACTCCAGGTTCAGTAAGAAACATTGTGTCAAGGGAGAAGTCAGCTGCTGAGACAGGGTACAGGTACCTTCTACTAATCCTGACAATCTAAACCCAATGCTTGGGTCCCTGTGACCGAAGAACTGCTTCCCAAAGTCGCCCTCCAATTATATGCACACTATGGCTTACGTACTTGCACAAAGACACACGTACACAATAATATTTTAGAAGTCAGGGTGGTGGTGTCAAATGCCTTTAATTGCAGCACTTGGGAGGCAGAAGCAGTTGGATTTCTGTAAATTCAAGGCCAGCCTGGTCTACAGATTGAATTCTAGAACAGCTACAGGTACACAGAGAAACCCTGTGTCAACCCATCCCCATCAAAATTTTTGTATTTAATTTTAGAAACCCATCAAGGAATGAATAGTTGAGGCAAGCACATGGTGACTGCTGAAGCCTCCGAGCCCAATGCCGTGCAGCCACTCCCACAGCTACCTTGTCGTCCACCAGGTACCCAGCAGTTCTGGATCTGGTTCTGCATTCAGTTAGCAAGCATACAATGATTCTATAGAAAACTCAAATGTCCAGAGCATGTTTCTCATGGAGAAAAAGGGGAAAACATAAGCACACACACACATACACACACCCTTAGAGATGAAAGAAAAACGTCCAGTGGCACATTTAATGAGACTGCAGCATCAGGGGATGACATCAAAAGGCAGATGACAAGAATTACTAAGAGATATCGAAAGCTTGTTTAATAAGATGGTGGCAACTAAACTCTCAGATTGGCATCTCCATGGAGAATGATCCACCAGAATGAGATGTGAAGATGTTAATGATCCTGCTCTCTGAGAAAGTGCCACCTCAGAACAGGCAGAAGAGAGCAATGGGAACCATGCTGGGACACCCTCCTAAGTCCATAGCAAACCTAAAACCTCCTAAGCCTTCAAAGAAGTTCTTATGCCCCCTATAAAAAAAACAGGAAATAAAACAACAGAGGGATGGGCTTTATATAGCTCAAGTGGCAGCGTGTTTGCCTGTCTAAAGTTCAGGAAGCCTTAAACCATGGGCTTGGTTGTATATGCCTGTAGCCCTAGCACCTGGAAAACAGGAGGCAGGAGGGGCAGAAATACAGTCTCTACTATAAAGTGAGTTTGAAGCCAGTCTGGGATACATAAAATACTATCACAAACAAACAAACAAACAAACAAAAAACAAAACAAACAAAAACCAAGCACTCAACCTACTAGAGCCAAATGTGATCAAGAAACTACTGCTCTAAAATATCAGTTCACTTTCTTCCCATCAGTCCCTCCATTCCAAAGCCTCAGAGAAAGCAGTTTCTAACAATGGTAACAAATGGGAGGAGAGGGGGCTGGAAAATGGCCAAACACCTCAGCCACTTCTGCAATGCAGCCTGTCTAGCAGAGAACTCCTGGTACGCCTCTATCAACCCAAGGCACACTAAAAAGCTGACAAACACCCAGTCTGGCTTAGACTAATGTCCTAGAGGAAAGAGGGAATGACAGCAGGAGCTCTGGCCAGTGAAACAGCAAACGCACACTCCCATAACAACTTTTGGTGACTGACCATCCAAGGAAGAATTAGAAGACACACCATTATTATCAGGAAGAGAAATAAATCTAATAATGAACTAGAGACTAGCCAGGACACCTGACCAAGGCCTACTCCTGAAGATGACCTAAGGGACAAGAAGAAGTGTATTGATGTCTGGTGACTGGTTCAGGAAAATGAAACAACAGAAGCCTAGTATGGATCTTAAGAAGCCACCAAAGGCTAGGCTTTGGGAGTCTTCCTGCCTCAGCCTCTCAAGTGCTGGGATCACAACTGTCAATTACCATTCCAGGCATAATTTTTTTTTTTAAATCGAGAATCATATTTATTTTCAGCACCCCTTAACTACATACTGAATGTGAGTGTGCCTTGCACTGAAACTGCCATGCTTGATGCAGTCAGGTCCACACAGTATGGACAAGAGCCAGTGTTAATGGTAACAACTTATCAACCCAGAAGATGAAGCAGGCTGCGTCCTAGACTACCGGAGCTCACCTGGGGTCGCAGTCCATCAGGGCCCAGCCCCCGTGGAATTTCTCATCACCGGGCAGCAGCAACTGCATGTGACTCTGTAAGAGCTGGCTGATGAGCTCCTGGTGGCTTCTCTGGTTCTCCTTATGCAAAGCTTCATGCTCCTTCTCCTTGGTAAATATGGAATAAAGATCTTCTGTCACTGGAATGCCTTGCATCAGATCTAGGGTAAAAGTGTTAACACTGTCATTATCTTAGCTTTACTAATGCATCTTCTAGAAAACAGAGACTCTGAGACCTAAAACAACTGAACTCAACTGAGAAAGCAGAGGCTTAAATCTTTTCCCCCTTAAAGCAGGCTCCAGTTTTTAGACTGGATACCAAAAATATATCTAACAAAAGAAAAAACAAATCAGATGTTATCAAAATTACAAACTTTTGTGCTTCTGGAAACATTTCATGGGTGAGGAGACTTGGCTTTCCCTGGCTTCCTATGTGTTGTCCCTGGAGTCTGGTGACCATTAGCCATGGTATCAGCCACAGCCTACTCTGTACCATGTGCAGCACTGTGTATGTTTCTCATAGGCTGTGCCTTATTTATTTCTCTCCAGCCCCTGCATGTGAGGACAAATATTTCAAGATGAACCTCATCTCAGATGTAAACTTTATACTGTATACTTGGGTGATGTGTTCTGATTGGTCACAGCTAGTGCCTAATAAAAAGATAGTAACTGGGTAACAGCAAACATAATCCCCCAGGACATAGGCCAGTTGGAATAGCTAATACATAGAGAGCATATGGGACTAAGGAAGATGAAGCTTCCACTGACAGCAGCCTACCCTCTGCTTACACACCCTGCAGAGAATGCTGCTCATGAGGCTGCAGGTGAGACCAACAGTCAGCACAGACCTGATGATGAAGGGACTGGCCTTCTGGGTCTCATGAGAAGCCAGCTCGATTGATGAAGTCATGCACATCACCCAATCCTCAGTGGAAGATACTGTCCACCTGCTAATGGAGGGGCTGGCTCCTGCCTGCTCAGAGTGCATCTTTAGTTAGTATAGATTTGAGGGAAACTAGGGAAAAGCTCAATGGAAAAGATCTTAAAATGAATTCAACATTATTTTGTGTATGTGATTTTTTTTAATGAAATTTAAGTTTTTCACAAATTGCACTTCAAAATGCATTATCAAGAAAGTGAAAACACATGAGAATATTTACAACTGTTCATCTTGCGGGGGGGGGGGTGTTGCATACTTAATACACAAAGAACTCCTAATAGCTCAGCAAAACAAAGTATATCCAATTTTTAAACAAGCAAAAATTTTAATAGATGAGCTAACTTCCTCCCTATGGGGTATGCAGCTAAAGCTATAATAAACCACAAGAGTCCATTCCTTATGGACATTTTGGATGTTGAGATCTGAGGCAGCTTATGGGAAAGAAAATCTGCTGACCACTGACCTCACAGACTCAATGAACTTCTACTGCTAATGGCCTCTCCCTCAATCTTGAGGAGACAGAACATCTGACCAGACCAAGATGAACATACAGCTGAACTGAGACAGGCACAGAATCCAGGTTCTTTCTCAGTGACATAAGTAAATAGGTACATTAGCCAATGGAAGCAAGACATCTCCTTTTCCCTTTGAATATACTACTAAAATCTAAGTCTCAGACAGATGTGGTGCACACCTTCATCAGTCCCAGAAATCGAGAAACAGACAGGTGGATCTCTGAGTTTGATATCAGCCTGGTCTATGCAGCCAGTTCCAGGTCAGCCAGCAATATAGGGTTGAGATCCTGTTTTAAAACATCTAAGACACTAGTTACACTATGTACTTCTTATTTCTGACAAATGAGTCAGACTTTGTTTTATTTATGGAGATTAAACCCAGGGTCTCACATTTGCTAGGTAAGTACTCCAAAACTGAATTACAACCCAGTTATGAATGTACCTCCTTACATTAGATTTTCTACCTGGAATGTGGCTAGGGTTATTTTACATGTGCTAAAATAATCGGTGAAAGAAACAGATTTTAAAAAATATTCTTAGGGACCACAGGTCATCTATGTCATATTTGTTTCTAATCCAGAACATTCTACTTTCGCTTCAATCCTATAAAATAACTTTTTCTTGAAACTTAGATAAACACGTTAATGTAGGAATTTTATGGGCAATCTACCATTCTGCTTCCTCTTCTAAAAGTAGTGAGTTGGTTAGGATAGTCAGTTATTCCTGCTAAATCATGATTATGGAAAAGGATGGTGTATGATAAATGACCAACAGGGAAGGAAACTCCTATAATTACACGGCTTGAGCAAGCAGAGAATGAATGAGCATGAAGAATGCATGCTGAGAGCCTGGGTCCTGCAACCCACACACCTGCAGCCTCAATCCTACTTTTCCATTACTTGAGTAACTACTGACTAATACATACATAATTCTATGTTCCTTTGTTGCTCCAGCCAAAAACATTTGTCAAATGCTAAGCTTGTAAAAATTTGAATTTGATATATTAGAGACACAAGTACATTACAAAACATGGTAAATGCAAGAAGCATAATTCTACAAACTATCACTCACAGAAGGAAAGAGCAGCCCTCTGGTCCCTTACCTATGACAGCTTGCCTGTAAGCATCCTTGAACCGACTGAGGTAGTACCTATTGGCCGAGTTAACTCCATCTTTCATAACTCCTGCCAACTTCCTTTCTCCTGTTCTTGTAAAGTCACCCTATCAAAGAAAAGATAATTGTGGAAATTTATTCAAATGTAAGAATGTTCTCAAAAATCATTTGGAACTTTCAGTTTGAGACAAAAATTCCTCAGGCTTCCAAATTATAAATTTTAAAAGTCCTAAGTATTTTAGTTATATAAAATATGTACTAGTATTTGACTCTGATATAAGTTTGTCAAATAATTATATGTAATATTTCTTCATAGCATCAAGTCTTCCATTAGATGGCCCTTTAGGACAAAGCTATTCCTTGCAACTTGTAGAATTTCTGGAATTTCTAAGTCCAAATCAATTATGTAACAAATACCAAAAAGATAAAAAAAGATTTGTCAGGACTCATATTGGTATAATATTCAAAAAAAAAAAAAAAAAAAAAAAAAGAAAGAAAGAAAATTCAGGGATAAGAAAGGTTTTGAGACAGCTCACATGTAACTGGCCTTACTCTGTAGCCAAGAATGACCTTCAACTTTCAATCCTGCTGCCTCCACATCCCAAGAGCTAGGATTACAAGCATGTACCTCCATAGCCAGCTTTCAAACACTTTCATGATGGTGGGGACACCATCATGATGATAACAGACTAACCACCTCTGAAACTATCAGCCGGCCCCCAATAAATACTTCCTTTTATAAGAATTGCCTTTGATCATGGTGTTTCTTCACAGCAAGTTTTAGGACACAAGTTTGTTGGAAATTTAGGAAAAACATATTGCCAACAAGCTGGCCACTTTCAAAGAGTTCAGCAACATGTACAGATAGAAAAAGCATGCATGTGAACTCCAGAGAGTTCTAACTCAGTGGAAGAAAATAAGATTGTGTTTGAATAAGGATTTATAGAGCTTATTTTCCTTAATTATTAAAAAAAAAAATGTTTTTTTGAGCCAGGTGGTGGTAGCACACACCTTTAAATCCAGCACTCAGGAGACAGAGTCAGGCTAACCTCTAAGTTTGAGCCCAGCCTGGTCTACAGTGAATTCCAGGGCTGACAGGGCTACACAGAGTCACCCTGTCTCGAAAAACCAAAACAAAATTTTTGTAGGGCTGGGAAGATGGCTCAGTAATTAAGAGGACTGGCTGCTCTTGCAGAGGGCCTGGGTTCAGTTCCCAACACCTACATCACATGGCTCACACACGCCTGTAACTCCAGTACCAGGGGATCTGACATCCCTTGGCTTCCTCAGGTACCTAAATGTATGTGATTCACATAAACTCACAGAGACACACAGACACACTCCAAGCCAGATGAGATGGCTCACACTGGTAATTCTAGCTGAGGGTGTACAGTGCCAATATGGCCTACACAGAGGCCCTGTTGTAAAAACAAGACAAGTTTTTAATATTTATTACTCAACCAAAACCTACAGAAGCTGATGTCTGCTGAGCCCTTGTCCCACTTATTTTGTTTGGTTTGGTTTTTGCTGGGAATGAGTTTCAGGCCTCACACATGCCAGGTAAGTGTGCCACCAACCAAGCTACACTTTGTTAGAAGAGATACAGCCCCAGGTCAAATAGGCTCTTGAAAGGAAATCAACTTAAACTTAATTTAAACCAACTCTACCACTTCCTACTGCCCATAAAGAGTATCCATAAATTGAGAATTTGTTACCAGGGACTATATTTACATTTAAGTTTCTATAAAGCTTTGTGGGCTCTTAAAAAAATTTAATTTATAATAACAAAAAACTGATAAAGCATTCCTTCAGTATACAGTTAATGTCAGGAAATAGTCCCAGCCCTTATAAGCCTATAACAATATGTCACAGAAGGCCTGGTATTTTCCACTGAACAACTAGTGGAACAGAGTGGACAAGTGACTGCCCAAGGTTATATTGAGTAAGAGGCAGGCTTAAGAGACACACTCAGAGAAGACAAAAGTATCCCAGGATAGGTCAGGTCCTAGTAGACATGTTTGGTTTGTATGCAGTTTTAAAATGGATGCACAGCCAGGTGTGGTGGCGCACAGGGAGGCAGAAATAGGAGGGTCTGAGTCTGAGGACACAGTGAATTCTAAGACAGCCAGGGCTACGTAGTAAGGAAAGACACTGTCTTGAAATAAAATAAATGCACATAGGACTTCAGATTTCCAGATTCCCTTGAACAACTAGAAGATAAAGCAACATAGGACCTCCTCAAAAACAGCAGCCTTCTCCAGAGACAGAGCACCCCTGCTCAGGCCTACACAGGCTACCTACACCTGATCTAACAGCAGACTCCTGTCATAGTCAGACATTCCAGAAAGAAATCAAGTACGCAGAGATAGTTACCTTTAGAGCACGCAGAGATAGTTACCTTTAGAGCGGCTGTCCCAGCATACTGCCTGCTAATGGAGTCACCGTTGTTAGCCCACATTATCTGGTAGGTCCGATTACATTTCACAGGTAGTGGCTGCTCTGGGGGCATCACACCTAGTTTTTTAAGCTAAAATAAACACATTAGTGGGTAAATAACATATGAGAAACCATAACATAAACTATGTACTATAAAAAAAGAGGAAAAACTGACATAATTTAGGACTCTTGTATAAAAGAAGTATTTTCAGATTTTATTTCTTTAACTATAGGTTGAGAACATGGAGAGATCAGAAAACAACTTTCAGAACTCACTTCTCTGCTCCTACCATGTGTGTTCCAGAATCAAATTCAGGTTTTCGGGCTTGGTGGCAAGTGCAAGCCATCCTACTGCTTCCCTCAGGCTTTATTTTTGAGACAGAGTCTTGCCATGTAGCCAAGGCTTGCCTAGAGTTCTGGACCCTCTTGACTCTGGCTCATGAGTGCTGAGAAGACAGAAGTGCACCAACACGCCCAGCTCAGACATGTTTCTAAAGATAAAGCACTGGCAGATGTGGTGGTGCACACCTTTAGTCCCATCACTCAGAAGACAGAGGCAGGTAGATCTCTGTGAGTTCCAGGCCAGGCAGGGGTACGTAATGAACCCTGACGATAAATGTAATATTTACAGTTTTTTTTTAATGTGTAGGCCAGTACTACTATATTTTGCCTATTTTAAATGTGCCTAAGAAGTGAAACCAAATACCAGAACCACATGAACAAATAAACATGAGCAGCAGGTGAGTAATAAGTGCCCAAAGAATCATAACCGCATGCCAGGGCAGAGTTCAAAGGCTGTTGTTGGTAGGAGGGGGGCGGGAGGCTTGTTTGTTTTGTTAACATGAGTTATCTCATTCACTCATCACAACAACAACAACAACAACTACCGTGGGGCAGTGGGCTGTGAGAGGCAGCTGGGTACTTGGTCAGGCACAGGCTTTAAATACCAGAGACCCTCAGGGATGGTGGGACTTTGGCCATGCTTCTGGGTCCCTGGCTCCTTTCACATAGCTACATCCCCACAAATCCCCCAGAGAAGTCTGTGGCCATCAGTCACACAGGAAGAGCATCCCAGGCCCACCCACATGTGGATGAGCTCTCAGACCAAGCCAACAGGAGGTACCTTCTGCCAGACCCTGACCCACCCCAAAACTGGATATAAGAATCCTATCCGGAAGGAATAAAGGTGTGTGAGAATTACTCTGTCATCTGAGGGCTTCTGTCATAAGAGCTGTAACACTGCCACTTGGGAAGAGATCTGCTCTCCCAAAACACCTTCAGGAGCTTCCTCACACTCCTTGCTGGCTAGTCAGCCTCTCGCTGGCTTAGCAGGGCCCAGCTCAGCGCAGAGCAATGGGTGCACACTTGCCCAGGTCAGAGATCTCCGTGGAAAGCCTCTGGTACACAGGACCACAAACAATAACAACCACCACCTTGTATTAAAGTTGTTAAGACTCAGGTTTGGGGAGGTTTCCTGGAGTCAACACCTTCCACATGGTGAAGACAGAGCTTAAAGTCAAAAGCCTTACTGACTAAATATACTTTAAAAGATAGAACGAAGTCCTCCAAGAATTGTCACAAGGCTCTGTGGGGACAGGGAAGCATGCCAGAACTACAGCATGTGTGCCCACCTTGGGCTGTAGCACAGGAAGTTGGTCACCAAGTGTTAGAAGACTGAAAGGCCTACAGTGGAGCACTGAGGTACCAACCAATCAGGGGAGCAACAGCCGCCACCCACAGAGCTGGGGACAGGGAAGGGACCAGTGAGCCCCAGAGAGTCATCCGCTAACAGGGGTGCAACAGGCAAAGGGCTCTATGGCTTCCCATCCTTGATCGCAGTCTCCTCTAGTTCCTGCCCTCCCAGCCCCACCCCTACCTCATACTGCCAGGCCTGGCTAAGGCCCTGTGCAGACTCCCAGCCCAAAATACAGGGCAGGTTTGAAATTCAGAAGACAATGGAAAATAAACACATAATATCCCCAACAGACTTAAAATGTTTGCAAGTTGAATACTTAAGAAAATGCTACTCACATCTACTTACTTCTAAGTTACATTTCTCAGGTTTTTATGTAACAAGAATATTTGCATGCTAAAAAATGTTCCACAAAATATTTGAACTTTGAGAAGATGTTTCACTATTTACTTACACATGAAGTTTAAACTATTTTAAATTTTCAAGTGAATATTTGGAATCAAAAGGACTCCAGATTACCTGCTGTTCCATGACCACTCGAGCTATGGCAGCTTGGACCACGTTGGTGCGATCCAGGCAGTCCATGCAATTAACTCGAAAAATTCCTTCTTGCTTACATATTACACCAGCTTGATCAACCCTTGTCAAAAGAAGCATGGGATTAATTTACAACTTCAAAAAAGTTTTCAAGAAACTCAACTCTTAAAACTATGGTGACAGCAGCAGCATTAACTGGCAACTGTGTAGGAACATCCTTAGATGTGAGACAGTGCTGAGCGCGGCACACACTATACTGTCGGCTACAGTAACTTGGCAGTGAGGTGGTGTTGTCCCCATTTAAGAACTGAAAAGTCAAGATATGAGAAACTGAGAGAGTAAGTGACTTCCCTCCCTCTAAAGACGGCAGAGCTGCCACAACCCCAGGGCAGTAGGGTTGCACACATCATAAACATTTTAAACCCCATTTTGTCTTCCCTTTCTAACTCCAAGTGAACCTCTCTAAGACACTAACTAACTTCCAGCTGCCAAGGAGTCATGCAGTGAGCCTGTGCCCTCTAGTCTCTCAGGCTATCGTGCAGTCTTTATATCAAATTGAATGTTCTCTCCTGGCCTCTAAGACAGTATTTTTTTTTTCTCCTTACACCTACCTCCTAGAATCTGAACAACTTTTTCTTCTCTGTTACTTATAAAATGCCTAAAGTTTGAATATCTTTAAGCTTCTCTTCCCACAGGAGAGATGACAAAAAAGAAAAACAAAATGGAAGCCACAGATTAAGAGGAATACGCTTAAGTCCTTCAAGAGCAGCTGCCGCATTCCACTTCATCCCCCCCACCCCCCCACCCCCCCACCCACCCCCACCCCCCACCCCCCCCCACCCCCCCCCACCCCCCCCCCCCCCCACCCCCGCCATCTGACACCGGGCCCTGCTCACAGGCAGCACTGTTTAACTGTGGTACTCACAGAAAGGAAGGAAATGGAGCAGAAAACACATGACTTCACAGACCAAAAGTCAAAACAAGCTTTTGTGAGATACTATGGTGGTTTGAATAAGAATGCCCCATAGGCTCATATATTTAAACGTCTGGTCCCCATTTGGTGGGGCTGTTTGGTAAGGATTAGGAGGTGTGGCTTTGTTGGAAAAAGTGTGTCACTGGGTGGGCTTTAAAGTTTCAAAAGCCTACAAACGTCCCAGTTAGTTCCCTCTCTCTCCTCTCTGCCATGTGCTTATGACTCAGATGTGTGTGCTCAGCTACTGCCCAGTACCTGCCTGCCTGCCGTTGCCATGCTCCCTGCCATGGACTCTAACCCTCTGGAACCATGAATCCCAAATTAAATGTTTTCTTTATAAATTGCCTTGGTCACAGTGTCTCTTCACAACTGTGGAAAAATAAGACACGAATACCTACCAACACCACTTCATGTCCAGGATGATGTCGTGAATGGCATCCGTTAGGGTTTGAACATTCTCAAACTTCATTCCTCGGCTAAGTCCCATTCCCCAAACAAAAAACAAAGAATGATCTTTAGTATTACAACAAAATTATTTTCTAATTTACTTAAGATAAAAGGGGCTGGGGCTGAAACTTGGTGGTAGAGCAGTTGCCTAGTGTACACCAGTTTCAATCCCCAGCACTATCAAAACAAACAGAAGCTGAGTGTGGGGGACACTCCTTTAATCCTAGCATCTGAGAGGCAGAAACAATCCTGTGAGTTTGGGCCAGGGCTTTATAGTAAGACTCTATCTAAAAAATAATAAAAAACCTTACTAAGATAAAATTTTTTAATATTTCAATCACATTTTATTTACTTACTCTCTGTGTGTACATGCTTGGAGTAAGAGAGGTACACATGCCATGGTGTGCACATGTGGAGTCAGAGGACAACTTTCAAAAGTTGGTTCTCTCTACCATATAGATTTCAGGGATCCAGCTTCATTGCAGATGTCTTTACCCACCCAGCTATCTCTCCAACTCCTTAGGATCTTTAGTAAGTAACTCAAAATTCTTAAGACGAGTAAGTATAGATAATTCTATATTTATTTGCACTTGAAAGCACACATACAAACACACTGAGGCAATACACAGATGCCTCTTTCTCCACAACTCCTTACAACCTAGGCAAACTCACAGGCAGAATGAGCATTGTGGCAAAAGGATCCTGCTTTCAGAATAAACATAAATTAAAGGTGTCAGCAACAGGATTCACCTTTTGCTGAACAATCAGAGCAGACTAGGAGTTATCCTAGGAACAGAGATGTTGCTAACAGCAGGAAAACAGCAGGAAGGATAACTGTGGCTTTCAGCAGCTGTGATTATGTGTCCCAATACATTTTGCAACAGACAGACCGTAAATACTTCAGCAACAACTTAAAGGCAAACAACTTAAAAGCAAAGCCCATGGGCATGAAGAGCAAGTAAACATCACATCCTTCCCTTCTAAGCAGAGAGGAAGGGACATTTTCCTTCCTAAGAAAGAGCAAAGAAAATTAAGTTGCTTCCCTCTGGGGAAGCCCCTTACCAGTGCTCGTGGAAATCAAAGGAGACATAGGTGAGCTTGGGGTTGTTGAAGAGCAGCACCTGCTTCAGGTAAGCATCACCAATAATCTTCTCCCTTCCAGCCTGGTCTACTAAGTTAACAATAACCTGTGAGAAAAACAAGCAAGAAAGAAGCAATATTAACCAGACCTCAGAATTGTAAGGCGAGTGTACCAATTCATTCACTTGGAATTACATTATACAAATATAGCTGTGATTAGTTAGAAAATAATCCACTCAAGCACCAATTTTCCCATAAAATCAAAATATTTGTTATATAAATTTAGCTGCATGAAAACAGTTGACATCAATGGTAACAGTCCTATAAATTTGCAATAGCCAACCAAAACACAAAACAAAACATGCTTCTTTTTTAACAGCAAAGTCTTTTTAAAATTTTTTGTTTGTTTGTTTGTTTGTTTTTTGAGACAGGGTTTCTCTGTGTAGTCCTGACTGTCCTGGAACTCACTCTGTAGACCAGGCTGGCCTCGAACTCAGAAATCTGCCTGCCTCTGCCTCCCAAGTGCTGGGATTAAAGGCGTGCGCCACCACCGCCCGGCTCTTAAGATTTTTAATTGTGTGTATATGTGTGAGTGTGTGTGAGTGTGCCTGTGTGTACACCCCTGGGGGTCAGAGGCATCAGATTCCCTGGAACTTGAGTTACAGACAGTTGTGTGTAGGTGTGGGGAATTGAATCTGGATCCTCCTGGACCTTCATGGTCTTGACTGCTGAGCCCAGCCTAAACAGTGGGTATTTTGAATAAGCAGAATAAGTTTAAATAAAAAATCCTACAAACATCATAAAATTACTGAAATATGTAAAAGGAAATCTGAATAGACATAAATATGTACCATGTTGCTGAATCTCAAGGTCCAATATTGTAAAGATTCCAAGTCTCCCCAGTTAATCTATATACTCAACAATCCCAATCAAAATTCAACCAGGATCTTTTCATGGACAAGATAAGTTAATTCTAAAGTTCATCTGAAAGAGTAAATATTTGGAAAAAAATTGAAAAGCAATAAACATCGAGAAATTTGCCCCATTTGGAACAATTCTATATAGTCTATGTAGCAAGCAAGCCTGTGAAACTAGAAATAGGCAACTGACAGAAGAGAAGAGGCTGAGGGCCAAAGACCTGAGTCCACTGAGGCATGAAGGGTAGGTAGCTAAGCACACCTCTGTGGGCAAGAAACAGATGACCATCAGGAGCGCTGGGACAACTGTCTGCCTACAAGGAAAAGAGACTTACAGTAGCTCCCTGCATCTCTTTAATAAAACACAAAATAAACTCTAGATTCATTAATGACCTAAATGTTATTTTAAAAAGATGAGAGAGAGAGAGAGAGAGAGAGAGAGAGAGAGAGAGAGAGAGAGAGCCACAAGAAAACTTAAGAGTAGTTTTTCCACAGCTGTAGGTGGAAACATGACCTCCCAAGCATAATATAAAAAAATCAGAAGACAAAGATGAACAGATGTGACAACAGGAAAAACAAATCTGTGTACAAGTGACATTATCAGCAAAGATTTAAAAGAATAAAACAAAACAACAGGAAAACTAAACAAGGAACTCTCATGAGATCGTACTTGCCACACAAAATCAACACTTTATAGAGTGCCATAAATAGAATAAGAAAAAAATGGGTACATTCACAAAAGAACCCAGTAAACAAGATGCTACAGTCCCATTAACAGTAAATTGCAAATGTTAAGATATAAAAGAGGTTTTTACCTACAGACAGGTAAATTTAAATACTAAACAGAGTCAGCATTGGTGAACATGGGAAAACAACAGGGTCTCACTGTTTCTGGGAATATAAACTGTGATCTCTTAAAAAATGTTTTTAATTCACTGCTGTTTGTGTTGGGTAGGTAGGACAAGTTTGAGGAATTTCACTGATTCTGGTACAGTATCTCTGAAGGCAACAGAATGCTAAATATCAACTTGAAATGTATATGCTGTTTAATTCAACAAGTTTGCCTTCACAAATTTATTCTGTAAAACAAGTGCACTAATTCTTGGACTTTTAAAATTGTCTTTACAATTGGGGGTACATGAATAAGCCAGGGTACAGGGGGGAAGTTAGAGAACTTTATGGAATCTGCTCTCAAGCCCCACCCCCTTATGTGGGTTCCAGGATGAAAATGTACACATGTGTGGTCAAGCTTGCCCATCAAGTGCTTGACCTGTTGAGCCACCTTGCCAGCTCTTCACTTTTGTTTTTGAGGCTGGATTTCACTATGTAGACCTGGCTGTCCTGGAACCTGCTGTATAGACCAGGCCAGTGTGTACCACTATAACAAATTTGGTTGGTTTTTTTTTTCAAATTGAGTTTTTATATAGCCCAGGCCTTGAATTTACTGGATAGTCTAGGCTGGACTAATCCCCTCCACAACCTCTACAGCCTCCTCCTGAGTGCTAGGATTATAGATACACACCATCATTCTCAAGTCTCTCTTTTTTTTTCCTGCCAGCCTCTGCCTCCTGAATGCTGGGATTAAAGGCATGCGCCCCCACTGCCTAACCTAAGAGTTCTGGGGGAAAGGCTAACAGCCAGAGACTTTACTGCAGAAGAGTATGTGCACACAGCTCTTTGGGAATGTGCTGGTGTCAGGTGATTCTTGCTACAAACAATAGATTGCTAACTCAAATCTCAAAACAGTCTGGAAGCCACAAGGCTGAGTGCAGTGACTTCAAAAACCACTGAAGACTCCAGTTCTTTCTGCCTTTTTCCTCTGCCATTCCCTCATTGCTTCTCCCTAGTAGCATACTGGATAAATGCCCAATTGGTTCATTCACCATCTTGAGACAGATGTAAAAGTCCCTGACATCAAATCCTGACAAAGCAGCCTCGGGGGCACTGTGGATTCTGGTATATCTTTTATTAGCGCAGGAAGCTTTTCCCACATCAGACCTTCTGTCAAACAGCCCCAGTCTAAACCAATTATGAGTTAGAGCAATGCAGCCACACGGAAGACTCACCCTGACCATGAGCCCCTCACTGCAGAAAGCAATTACCCAGGAGAAGGACACAGATAACACAGATAAATGAACATTGCCAGGCTACTGCTGGAGCCAGGAGGTGTCTGCTCAGCACCAGCCCCTAGATATTGACGTGAGTCAACAGGGAGCAGGAAGCAGGAACCAGTGTGGGAAGAGGTTATTTCCTGGCGTGCACACCTCAGTATTGTTCCTTTTTACAATCTGTGTTGCATTTAAATATAGCTTATTCTTTCTAATGCTACTTACAATTAGGAATATCAATAATACATGAATCAATATAAATCAATACATTATTAAGGAACTCAATGTAAAATAAGACCAAATCATTCCTGACGACATTCAGTCCTTCAGGCCTCCCTCAGCAGCTGCCTGGTTTGGATGCTGCAGTGAGGTTCTTGCATAAGCACCATGACTAAGCACACTTGTGGTCCTGTTTTTTCTATTTAAGTGCTAATTGCTCTGCATCCTTTCCTATACTTGATGCTTCTCAGTGGTTTCCCTCAGCCTCCCCAGTGTGTGAGTCATGGCTTTAATTTGCATTTCCCTGATAATTAATGAGATGACTCACCAGCTCTCATGGATTTGACTTTATAAAATATCCTTGTACATAAAAAGCATGTTATTTTGTCCAGTATTTTGGACTGTACCTTCTTTTAAATGGATTTAGAAGACATTTAAATGTGCTGTAAGATAACAAACCAAATCCTAACTATTAAAGGTTTATTTTATGTGTTTTGCCTACATGTATCTATGTGTACCATGTGTGTGCCTGTTGCCCTCGGAGGTCAAAAGGAGGTGTCAGGTTCCCTGGAGCTGGACTCACCGTTGTGAGCCACCATATGTATTCTAGGGATGGAACCTGAATCCTCTACAGGAGCAACTAACCCTCCAGCACCACCCCCCCCACACACACACACTCTCTGAATTATCTTTCATTCTCTTCATAATGCCTTTTTAAAAAGTATTTTAAACTATTTTATGCATGAGCTTCTATTGTGCATAATCAGAAATAATAAATAATAAAAAATGTAAAGTAATGCCGGGCAGTGGTGGTGCACACCTTTAATCCCAGCACTTGGGAGGCAGAGGCAGGCAGATTTCTGAGTTCGAGACCAGCCTGGACTACAGAGTGAGCTCCAGGACAGCCAGGGCTACACAGAGAAAGCCTGTCTCAAAAAACAAAACAAACAAACAAAATAAATAAATAAAGTAAGAATCAAGTTACTCCTTTTCCATTACGGTTAGTGTTGTTGATTTGTACATGTGTGTATCTTTGTAAGGTAAATGCACAGTATAGCACATGTGCAGAGGTCAAAGGTCAACCCTGGATGTTGGCCCTTGTCTTCCATCTTGTTTGGGGCAATATCTGTATTGTTTAAAGCAAGCTGGCCTACAGACTTCTAGGATTCTCCTTTCTCCATGTCCAAGCTCTCCTGAAGAGCTCTGAGATTACAGACCATGGCCCTGTGCCTGACTGTGTATGAACTCTGGGGACACACGCAAGTCCATGTCACACCTGTGCGTCATATACTTTACCTATGGAGCCATCTCCCCAGACATTACTTTTATTTTTTTAAGTAACTATTTTTGTTTTGTTTATTGAGACAGGGTTTCTCTGTATAGCCCTGGCTGTCCTGGAGATCTTTCTGTAGACCAGGCTGGCCTCAAACTCACAGAGGTCCTCCTGCCCCTGGCTCCGAGTGCTGGGACTGAAGACATATGTCATGTCACCACTTTTCTTCTCTTTCTTTCTTTTTGTGTGAGTGGGTGCTGGGATCCAAACTCAGGTCCTCTGCAGAGCAGCACATACTATTATTAATCCCTGAGACGTCCCTCCAGCCCAAAAATAACTATTTCCTGGTTGGGCATTAAGTAACTAATAAAATGCGATAGACAATCATACATTTGAAACAAAGAAAGAAAGGTAACTGCTTTTATAAATCCTGTTCATGACACTATGCTGTCTTCTGAAATCTTCAATATTTAACCTTTTACATTCAGATCAAGAGTCTTTCTCAAAAAAAAAAAAAATATATATATATATATATATATATATATGAATGAAGTGGGTAGTGGGTGTCAAAAAGAAAAGTATAGTTAAGTATTATTATGTTTTATTTTAATTGATAATAACATTCAAAGTACCTATACCAACTTATACTATTGCTAGCAATATTTGAGTTTCTATTTTTAAAAGCAAATATCTGCTTTTATCTATTATAAAACTATGTAAATTTTGAATATGATTATTAAATAATGATTGGGTTTTTTTCCTGATTTTTTTTTCTTCCTGTTGCCTATGAGACTCTGACTGAAACTACATGAATCTAGATACTAATCTGGGAAAAACTGAAGTCATGCAGCACTGAGTCTGTCCATTCCTGAACCAGGAACTCAGCATCTTCTCTCTTTCTCCTTTCCTTTATTTTAAGACAGGGTCTCACTATATTGCCTGGCTCGCTGGCCTAGAGCTCTCTATGTAGACCAGGCTAGCCAGGAAAACAATGACTCCCATGTCATTACACTGTCAAACCAGTCATTCCTAATAGACAAGAACAGTACTGACTTTCATATATTAATCTTGTATCAAAATTATTGAACTTGTTTTCCACCTAGAGGTTTTCAGTCCATTCTGCCTTATTTGACTGTACTCCATATGTGAGTACACGAGGTCCTGAGATGCTGTGACACGAGGTGCTGTGACAACTGACAGCACCTACTCCATTTTCTCCAACCAACTAAAACAGCTAATTCCAGAGTATTCTTAGCTTACTTGTCTTTAATTTTTATGCTAAAAGTGGCTGTTTAATTATAAACAGTACATGGTTCTTTTTTTTTTTTTTCATGGAATTCCATATGTAAGGAAATTACTCTTCCTACATACTAAAGCCTACCTGTTTTTTGTAAATTTTCAGTTGTTCTTCGAAATGGGCACAGAAACAGTCGACCGTTTCCTTCTCACCTGCAAAGAAGCAATACAAAATCTATTTCTCCTTCCAGTGCTGAGACAGATGAGTGTCTACTCCAGCTGGTTTTTTTTTTTAAAAGATTTATTTTATTTATATAAGTACACTGTAGCTGTCTTCAGACACACCAGAAGAGGGCCTTGAATCCTACTACAGATGGTTGTGAACTACTATGTGGTTGCTGGGAATTGAACTCAGGACCTCTGGAAGAGCAGTCAGTGCTCTTAACTGCTGAGCCATCTCTAGCCCCACCTACTCCATCTTTATTCTTACTTTCTTATTTTTTTTTCAAGATAGGGTTTCTCTGTGTTGCACTGGCTGTCCTGGGGCTCACTCTGTAGACCAGAGATTCCCCAGCCTCTGCCTCCTGAGTGCTGGATCAAAAACATGCACTACCATGGTAGGGCCTACTTTTTAAAAAATTATTAACAGTTTAAATTAATATTTCTTTTTTTTTTTTAATTAGACTGAGCTGAAATATATCTGAAAGTACCAACTATAAAACTATAAACACACATACAGGCACCTATATGGATGCACATGCACACTCACACATGCACTCATACACACCCTACCCTTCAGTAAAGGTTTCATGTGACTTATAGTAAGAAAATAAAATGATAGTTTGATACTAAAGTTAAAATATTCTAAGAAAATAAATCTTAAATGTTTCAAAACACCCCGTATCTCTCCCTGACTTCCTGCACACTGCTGTTTTGTTAACACACTCCCTGCTTCTACAGACACTGGCTACACTCATTCTTCCCCAGAGTTAAATGTTCCAGAAGAGAAGCTTCAAAGCCACAGCAGGTCAGAGTCTGTGAAGTGAGGCTCTTCATCTGCTAGCTGAGAAACTGCAATACCCAGGAAAGGACTCAGTCCTGAGGCTACTACCTCACCTCTGTCCCCTGTGAGGACACATCACAGTGGGAGCCTTGGCTTTTGTTGTGTAGTTTTTAGTACAGGGATTGAACAGGGCTTCTAGCGGGCTGGTCAGGAAACCATACCTCAGTCACATCCCAGCCCTGAGAGTTATTGTTTTAAATGAAACAAATTTATACCTATCTGGCACCTGATTTTTTTATTTAAAAATTCTCATCGAACTCTTCACTTGCAAACCAAATAACTGACATGCTTACTTTTATCTAGCCGAGGCCGTGGATTATAGCGATACCCAACCTGGCTCCAAAAGACTGGCACAGAGCCTCGAGTCTGAATAAATGACAGGGTATGATTATGAACATGGATTAACTGCTCAGTCTCCACATAATTAGCAACATTTCCATTTTTATCCACTCCCCTTCGTTTATACCGCATTCCTGGAAGAAAAACAGCAGCAACAGTTAGAAAAACACGTTCAGCGTGGCTTCGTACTTGATATTTCAATGTTCTGCAGGCTGTGGCAAGAAAATTCCAAGTTCGAGGCCAGCCTGGGCTACATAGCAAAACTCTCAACAAAACCATCTGATTAGATCGTGCTTCCTAATTAGCTATGTACAGAACACCTGGGAAGCCTACACACACTGACAGGTTATCTACAGGAAAGCCTGGGAAGCCCACACACACTGACAGGATTGGGCTTCCTAATTACCTACCTACAGGAAGCCTGGAAAGCCTACACACACTGACAGGTAAACAACATCTACAGGAAGCCTGGGAAGCCTACAAACAACAACAACCTACCCAAGATCACAGCTGTACCCATCACTGCTAAGTTGAACCCTCTGAATGAAAGACAACGGTTTTCCCAAAGGGGCTGGTTAGCACTCTGAAAGGATTTATCACTGTGACACAGGCTTTTAGTTGGAACACTGTCCTCAGACACATCCCAAGTGACTTTCTTATCATCTGTCTGCAAGCCGCCTGCTCTGTCTGACTTGCTAAGTCTACCCTGCTCTTCCATTGCAGAAATAAGTCTCTAATTCCATCCCAGCTGAGTTTGGAGCTAACTGTGTTTTCAAGGCCATGATTGCCATTTGCATTTCAGCATATCTGCAGCTCCTCCAGGCCTGCCTGCATTTCATTTGCATGCTCTTACTCACCTGCTCTGTGCCTACTTCTGCGAGATATAAGAGCCACTAGAAATCGTGGATGAATGTCATCTACACAAGTGGAGTCCTGAGGGGGTGTCTCTGGGCTGCTCTTGTCATCATCAGACGACTCGTTGTAATTAACCACAAGTTCTTCAATCTGCACAAACCCCTGGATAATAGGGATGATCCAGAAGTCCACATCCGGAGTCTAGGATGGGAACAAACATTGTTGTTTATATTCTGCACAGCACTGCTACTTACTTAAACCCAAATAACTGAGCGCAGCCTACAGTCAGCCTGCCACAAGCACAAGCCATCTTTCAACTCCATGGTCTACTTACAGGATGTCGGGGAGGATGAGGACTAGAGGCCTTCCCTTTCCTTTACAATGATTTTCTCCAGACCTGACTGACAGGGAACACAGCCTGAGTGGCAGACTGTTCCACACAAACTCAAACTCCACTACCTGACAGAGTGCCTCACTCCCCTCACTATGCCCTCTATGCCTCAATGTCCTCCTCTGTGATATGGGACTACTAGGGCCTCATAAGGCTATACATAAGTATGTGTAAAGTAAAACACACTGTCTGCCATAGACTAGTTAACAATGGAGCTCTTATAACTGTTCCTTTTGGTATAGGAAAGCAAAGCTTTAAAGCTGAGTTTCAAAGTTCAATTGCATTAGCCTATAACAAAATGCAATCAATCCCAATCATTCATTACAAAACAGTTTACTACTTAAAAATAATAAATAAAAAAACCACTTGTTGCCGGGTGGTGGTGGCGCACGCCTTTAATCCCAGCACTTGGGAGGTAGAGGCAGGGGGATTTCTGAGTTCAAGGCCAGCCTGGTCTACAAAGTGAGTTCCAGGACAGCCAGGACTACACAGAGAAACCCTGTCTCAAAAAAACAAAACAAAACAAAACAAACAAACAAAAACACTTGTTTATTATTATGTATATGTGCCTGCTTGTCTGTATGTGCACCAGGTGCATACAGTGCCTGTAAAGGCCAGAAGAGGGTGTCAGATCCCCAGAAATTGGGGTTACCAGGGATGGTGCTAAGAACGAAACCCAGATCCTCTCCAAGAGCACCCAATGCTTGTACCTGCTGAACCATCTCTCCAGCCCCCTTTTACTTTGAGCAGAGCTTCACCCTGCAGCTCAGACAGGCTTGGAATGTTAGGTGGGGCCCTTGCCTAAGTTCCCAATTAACAGCTGGCAGGCACATGGTTCCTCTACCCCCACATACTGGGTGGCGGGCACACACTACCATGCCCAGTTTTGTTGTTGTCATTTGTAAGGCTGAGATCAAACCCAGAGCCCCATACATGCCAAGAAACCATTCTGCAGCTGAGCTCTGTCTCGCCCAGCTTTACTTCACATTCTGCTTTAGAGAAACACTTTCTTCACTAGCTGAAAATTCAAATAGTAAATGAACAGCAGAGAGTATTTCCATAAATGTCTCATTTTAAAATGTCATCTAACTAATTAGGAGAGTCCTGTTCGGAGAGTCTTCTGTTCTTTTAAACTAAACACATTCAGAATTTAAATGATGCACTGGGAGGAAGACACATGGCAGGAAGTTCACTGTCATCCTTAGCTATATATTAAGTTTGAAACTGGACTGAGTTACATCAGATCCTGTCTCAAAAACAGCAGATTAAGACTGAGAAGTAGGTGGGTCTAAAGTACTTGTATGTTAAAGTCAAGCCAGGCATGGGACAAATGCTTTGTGGCCTAGCGCTGGGGAAGTAGAGGTAGGTCAATCCCTGGGATCACTGCTTGGCTAGCCTAACCTACTTGGTGAGCTCCAAGGCAGTGACAGAACTTGTCTCTAAACCAGGTGCCTGAGGAACGACATCTGAGGTTGCCTTCTGACATCCACAGATAAACACACAAATGTGCACTAATGCACACATGCATGCATGCATGCCCATGTATACACACACACACACACACGTTTGCTTTGAGACAGGATCTCCCTGTGTAGCCCAGGTTACCCTGTATCAGCTTCTGGAGTGTGGAATTACAGACATGCGCTATCACACCCCTCTTCAGAATTAGTTCCAAATCCACCTGCCCTCTGTACTGTGCACTGTGGGTACCACCTGCCCTCTGTACTATGCACTGTGGGTCCCACCTGCCCTCTGTGCTGTGCACTGTGGGTCCCACCTGCCCTCTGTGCTGTGCACTGTGGGTCCCACTTGCCCTCTGTACTGTGCACTGTGGGTCCCACTTGCCCTCTGTACTGTGCACTGTGGGTCCCACTTGCCCTCTGTACTGTGCACTGTGGGTCCCACTTGCCCTCTGTACTGTGCACTGTGGGTCCCACCTGCCCTCTGTGCTGTGCACTGTGGGTCCCACCTGCCCTCTGTACTGTGCACTGTGGGTCCCACCTGCCCTCTGTGCTGTGCACTGTGGGTCCCACTTGCCCTCTGTGCTGTGCACTGTGGGTCCCACCTGCCCTCTGTACTGTGCACTGTGGGTCCCACCTGCCCTCTGTACTGTGCACTGTGGGTCCCACTCATTTCACAGCTCAGTTTCACTGTGTGTTCTCTGTAAAGCAGAGCTTCAGAAGGTTGGTGATGGCAACAATAAGGTCAAGGGTTGGCCTGCATTCATCATTTTACTACTATTCTCACTACTTATACTTTCGGTCTAGTAATAAATCTAAGATTCTTGACAGGAACATAGAAACATATGCTGCCAAATGCCATCTTTATCCCAAGTCAACAGCTTTAAACAGTAATGTGAAAGTATCTGACAAAAGCTCACCAAACACTGGAATTCCACATTGTCATTATGAAGACAAATACTCATTATAAACACCCTTGTTTGTCCCCTGTCACTAAGTTTTGAGGATCACAGCATGATCAGTATCAGAAAGCTAAGAACAACACATGCCTCAACTTCAATAGAGACAGTAGGTATCTGGCTGAAGATATATTAGATAAGATGTCAGTAACTGCTATGAACCATCAGTACAGGGGAAATGGGGAAAGGGAAATAGCTGAAAGGCTAAGAAAACTAACAGATGACCTCATACCATTACTTGTGTCTAGTGTTCAGTGTCTGAAGCACCACACAGCACACAGGAGCCCTCAGGCATAATTCTCCAACATGTGTGATAGGATCTGATGGCTAATCTTCAGGCACCTTAACTGGACTCAGAATCATCTAGAAGAAGAGTCAGATCTCTGGGTGCATCTTTGTGTGTGTTTCTAGAACTAACTGCAAAGGAAAGATGCACCTTGCACATGGGTGGTATCATCCCACCATCTGAAGCCCAGACAGCATAAAGGGGAAAAAGTGAATGTCTGTATTCCTGTCACCCTATTGCCTGGCCCACCATGGCAAAATGCTTTCCCCAGCATGATGATGTACTGAAATCATCAGCCATAATAAACCCTTCTTCCCTCAATCTGCCCATCTCAGACATCCTTTTCACAGTGACGAAAAGTCACTGTACTCAAGCACTTCTGCACAAAGAAAAAGAAGAAAGTAACAATCACTCCAGAAAGAGACAGGCAAGACTCAGAGGGCAAAAGCAGCTGCCAAGGAAGCCCAACAGCCTGACTTCAATCCCTGCATGCCACAGTGAAGCGACCTAACTCCAATTGTTGTCCTCTGACATGCACGTGCGCACACACATGTACACACACACACAATAAATATAATGTAAAAACAATTAAAACCAGAGAAAACTCTATGCAGTCATGCCACCACACCCTGTAGTTTGTGGTCAGGCCTTAAAGATGCATCTGCTCCAAACCCCAGAAACTAAACCAAAGTGGCATCATTACAGAAAACTAGGCTTCTGCATTCCCAATGGATGTAAAACAAAACAAAACAAAACAAAAAATCTTTACAGAAACTCTATGGGCATTATTGGTTCCTTGGGCTTACTATGTCCTGACTCCTCTTTTTCTGAAGGTAGGTTTTACTATATAGCCTAGGATGGTGTTAAACATACTTACAAAGCTCAGAGGACCCAACACTTGCGACATGTCTCTTACAGTTGTATGACATCACATTCATCTAAAAAAGTGCTGTGGGACTATGAACTACCTTCATCTCCCTTAGTTAAATGAGTCTCCTTAGTGGGGGAAACTCCTAATAAAATCTCAAAATTCACCCTAATCAAGTGACCTTTGCTTAACAGTAGCAACTATAATGTTTTAAAAGCATCTACTCACACCAATCTCAGTGAGATCCTGGATCATGTACTTATTCCAGAAAAATCGGTCATCAACCTAGAAAGGCAGAGGCAAAGATCAGCTCAGGAACACTGCAGTTTCCTAGAAAAGGCAAACTGGCACTGGCAGGAGCCAACACTGCTCTGCGTAGGGAGCATACCTTCTGCCACAGGGGACGGCCATCCCTCTCCCCAGTGCTCTGCCTCTGCACAGAGTTGGTCAGGTCATAGGTCAGGCTATAATAGAAGGACTCTGAGTCCATGAACATCTTCAGCAGCTCCTCAAGCAAACGCCTCTCCAGTTTCTCCTTCTCTTTACTTTCTTTAACCTGTAAGAAGTCAATCTGTAAGTCAGGGACCAGATGAAAAGTTAATAGATAATGTAAGACTTCAAGTAAGGACAATCCTCAAAACACAGGACAGTCTTCTGATACATGAAAGAAAAAGAAAGCTTCCAGATAGATTTATTTACCCTCAACTTACGACTAATCAATGATGGATTTAAAGCCCATAGCAATCAAACTCTTACTTTCTTTTTGTTGGGCGCAGACACGTTGGATTTGATATTCGTAAATGTCTTCAGTAGAAACTTGGAGTCATCAGGAGATGATATAATCTTCTCAGGCTTGTTAATTCCAAAATGATGCTTCTTACAGAGCTAAATAATTTTTTAAAAGGATGATTCATTATCAATTATTATCTGCTTTGGATATTCAAGTATAAGTACAGCTACTACTTGGGCATTTGGGTTAAAAGTAGACCCTAAGAATTAGTGAAATGACTAAGCAGGCAGAATATAGCTATGGTTTCAATAATTAGAAGCTGCACTACAAATAATTCACGATACAGGCAAGGCATACTTAGGGTTAAAGGCAGCAAACCCAGGTTCAGAGCATAGTTTACTCTTCTCTAACATGTCCAAGAGATACAAAGTACTGTTCTGGTCGAGGTTATTAATGCTTTGAAAACTGGCATCTAAGAGAAAAATATTGCAAAATACACATCTGCTATGCCTCAAGGTCATTACAAACATCTATGTTAAGTATTCATTTATGCTAACTACCTGAGTGTTTTGGTTGAAAAAAATGCCCTGAGTCTGCTCTACTGGGAATCTTAAAAGCTGGACCTTTCAACAGTCTCTCCTATCTTTATACACAATACACAATACACAATAATGAAATCAGAAAATACATGATCTGGGTCCAGAGATTGGTTAAATTTAAAGAGCAGTAATTATATATGTGTGTGTGTGTATGTGTATGTGTGTGTGTGTGTTTGTGTATGTGTGTGTGTGTGTATCTGTGTGTGTGTGTGTAATCCAACTGTCAAAGAAAGGAGGAAAAAAAACATGTTTAGGCAAGAATGGGAGACAGACCATTCTAACAAATGATAGCTAGTAAGACAATTAAATGTTTTATTTTATAAGCTGCCTTGCTCATGGAGATCAACAGGTTAACAGAACGGTAACTAAGACAATTATCTTTGTTTTTATTTCCTTCATTTGCTTTTATCTCAGCATGGAGGAGAGTTTTCTTGGGCCTACTATCCCTTAGCTTCTTATCAGAAAACCCAAAGAATTCCTGAAAGCTGAACATTTATTAAAATTTCATTTCATAGGGACTGGAGAGGTGATTGAGCTGTTAAGAGCATTTCCAAAGGACCCAGATTTAATTCCAAGCACCTACATACATAGCTGTTGGACACTCCAGTCCCAGAGGATCCAAAACCTTCTTCCAGTCTCCAAGGGCACCATATATCCAAATGAAACACAAAATATAAGCAGGCAAAAGAAACATACACATAAAAATTTTTTATTAAAAAGAGTTCATTTATAAGCTATGCCCTGAGAATACACGACAGCCATCATTTACTATTTAGCATAACTATTTATTTATGAGTATTTAGTATAAATAGTCATCTGATTCTTCAGGAAGTATTAGTGTCTTGTGAGACAAGGCTTCCGACTCAGTTAGGAATAACTAACTACATGCAATGAACTTTCTGATATATTTTGAAAGAGAAACACCCTCCATTAGCTCACGTATTTGAGCTTAGTCCCAACTGGTGTCATTGCATGGGAAAGTTCTGGAAGCTCTGGGAGGTGGTGACTACTGGATGAAGTATGTCACTGGGGTGGGCCTTGAGGTTTTACAGCCTTGTCCCCTTCCTGCTCTCTCTCTCTCTTCCCTCCTCACTCTCCTGGGTGAGGATGAAATGGGATCAGCTCCTTGCACCTGCTGAAATGCTTTACCTGTCTGTCATTATACCTTCCCCGACATGATGGACTATCACTCGGAAGCCATAGCCACTATCAGACCTTTTCTCTTCTAATTTGCTTCGCTTATAGTATTTTATCACAGCAATAGAAAAACAACTAGTATTCTCTCTCTCTCTCTCTCTCTCTCTCTCTCTCTCTCTCTCTCTCTCTGTGTGTGTGTGTGTGTGTGTGTGTGTGTGTGTATTCTGAGGATAGGGATGACAGACAGACAGACTGACTCACTCATTCCCTATGTAGCCCTGGCTTATTTGCTACTTGCTATAAAGATTAAGCTGGACTTGAACTCACAGAGATCCATCTGCCCCTGGCTCTCAAGTGCTGGGCTTAAAGGTGTGTGCCATCATGTCTGGCTAACTAATACACTTTTTTTTCCTAATAAATCTTTGATATTACATGCAAGTCTGTGTACAAAACCAACTAAAAACAGAACCGTAGAAGTATGGATTAAAAACATTTAGATAAGAAGTACAGATCTATGGAACAAAGCATAAACTCACTAAACTACCTTAACCAAAGGTCACACTAATGAATATTCTACAATCTTCTATATAATTACTTTTAGAAAAGACAAGTATAAATTACTATACTTGTTATGATGAGCTAAAAGTCAGCCCTATCAGAAAATAGTGATAAGAAAAATGATTTCTTGGGAACCCTTCCAGCCATAAAGTATTTTGTTTGGACGTCATCCTTGGATGTTGACACTGTCTTCCCTTCCCAGCGGCCTGTAAGTTCTCTAAAGTGTATGATAGGCCCTTATTACAGCTTTGAGTGTTTTTTTTTTTTTTTTAATTTTACTACCATAAACTCCCACAGTTTTTTTTCTTCTTACAAGTTATATTTCACAACCAAGATTAAGAGCTGATGTTGCTGCAGGAAAACAAATGGTTTTCCTTTCAATTGTGTTATCTATATCCATTCTGAGATAAAATCTTAAGCTGCTCTCTGATGGGAAAGTAGAAAACGGCACTGCTCTCTGTTACAGCAATGAGATACAGCACACATGGTATGCAGGCGGGGAACAGAAGCCTTTGACGCTCTAAGAGTATTTTTTCAAAATGCATAATGCATGTCTTCTCATTTTTTGAGCCCTAAAGTGCCACCCATAACCATATACATACATATTTTTCAAATGATACGCTATATTGGAAAACAGTGTGGCAATTCTCAAAAAAGTTAAGCAGAATTACCAAAATGACCCAGGAACTCTATACTCAAAGGAAATGAAAACCTATGTAGCTTTGTATGGTACAAACTGTTTACCACGGCATTATGCATAATAGTTTAAAAATGGAAACAACTCAAATGTTCATCAACTGATGGGAAGTTAAACAAAAAAAGCACACTCACACGGTGAAATATTATTTGACAATAATAAAGAAAAGTACTGATACATGCTACAAGTAAACTGGCAGGCAGACATACCACACCCACCTCAGTTAAAGCACAGCTGAGGCAGAAACTTAAACTCTAATATTAGAATCTGCAATAAAACCACTTCTGCTCCAATTACAGAAGAGAACAGGGCTCAGCAAACTAAGGAGCTGCCCTGACAAACAGTAGGTGCACTCTGCTGGGAAGGATGGCAGTGGTGGCTTACACAGAACAGTAAGCAGTATCAAATCAGAAGGCGTGCTGCAGAAGAAGGCATGCGTCGGCTTCACCTAACAAGTGCTTACGTGTATGACCAGGAAAGACGACAGGAGTTAAGGGGGAAGCTCCTCTGAACTGACTTTACATGAACAGAAGGGAAGGAGGAGATGACAGACTTAAATTAATATTAGAAGGTTAGAAGAAATCTTATGATTATCAGCATAGCTATCCTTGCCTCTTCTGCTACTCACTGTTGCAAAATTCCTTTACTGTGATATAAATTAAAAGGAAAAGGGGCATGATAATAATTTCTAATATATTCACCCAAGAAATGGAAATACTTTCTCTATAGTTCTGCAGTGGTTTAAATGAAAACCATCCTCAAAAAGTTCTGGCATCTGAATACTTGATCCCAGCTGGTGGTGTTGTTTTGGGGAGGGCTGGGCTATGTAGGGAGGGTTGGGCTATGTGGCTGGGGCAGGCTTTGAGGTTTCAAATCCATGTCATTCCCAGTGTATGCTCAGCACATGTGGTGGCTTAAGGAGTTCTTGGCATCTGTTCAAGCCAACACTTTTTGCCACTCACTGCTATGATGGACTCTTATCCCTCTAGGGCCATAAATCCAAATAAACTCTTTCAGTTGCACTGGTCATGGTGTTTTAGGTCATGGTGTTTTAGGACAGCAACAAAAAGTGTCACCCTTTCCCCTAATTTGCACAGGTCATAACATATATTCCATTCCTAACATGAAGTATGATCTTTGGTGATCTTAATAAAAACTATAGTTCAAATAACCTGATCATTCTAAACACATTCAGTTATGCTGGGCAGATGGCTCAGTGATGAACGTGCCTGTCGCACAACCCTGAGGGCCTGGATTTGAATCCTCAGCACCCACGTAGGAAGCCAAGGATGGAGGCATGTGCCTGTAACTCCACCACCAGAAGATAGAAAAGGCAGACCCCTAGAACGTGCTGGCCACACAACAGTCTAGCTGACCTGTCATCACTAAGTTTAATGAAAGACTGTCTCAAGAAAACAAGCGCTAAACTGGTCATGGGAGCACATGACCATGACATGCCTTTAATTCAAGCACTCAGAAGGCAGAGGCAGGAGGACCTCTGTGAGTTCAAGGTTAGCCTGGTCTACATAGGGAGTTCCAGGGTAGCTTGGAATACACCCTGAGACCCTGTCTCAAACCCTGACATCCCCCCAAATGAAAACAAGGAAAGTAAGTGGTAGAAGATGATACCTGATGTTGACACGCAAGCACTTTCATGAGCATATGCATGCACACATTCATACACTCCCCTCTTCCACACACATGCACATGTAAAAACCAATTATGCCATGAGCGAGGCCTCATTTTCATGTTATTTAAAGATATCTTTCCCTCAACCCTTAAAGTGGCTCTGCTTCTGTCTTATACACTATGATACAATGGTCCTGAAGGGTCTGCTGCTAGCTCGAGGTTTGAAGACACAAATTACATGTCTGCTATCACATCATCTGTGACAGTCCCCTTGATGTCACCTTACCTCCAGCTCAAGCTCCTGAGGTTCCATTTCAGAAAGTGACAATACAGCAATCTTGGTGACTTTACAGACCTCATGGTCTCCTGGGAGTTTGCCCACCAACGCTTTCTGCCGAATTAAAATAAGCCACCATGGAAGATCTGAAAGAAAAAAAAAAAAATCTAATAAATGGATGGTGTACATAGAGTGCTGCTGCCCTGGGGTGAATGGCTCAACAGTAACAAAATGTAAAATTCAGAATAAACCAAAAGCCCCTTAATCATAAGATGTCCAGTCTCACTCAGAGCAATATAAATTATCCCACAATCACTTGTGGCTAGGCCATGGGGAAACAAGAACTCTTACACAGCAATATTGGTAGGATACCAATGTACACAACTGGAAAAACAACTTATGATACCTACAAAAAGTAAAAGTATTTTATGATAAGATGATTCGTGCATGTAATAAGTGAAAAGCTTGGGTGTGTTACTAATGTACATAATATAATATAGCTGTGCTACACTGTGAGATGCATCAGTGACATGGTTCTATAAATTATAACGGATCTGGGAAATTCCCACTGCCTAGTGATATAATGGCACAGTGTGCCATGCTTTTTGATTTGATCTAAACATGTTTGTAGTGATGAGGAATTCTGGTATAAATAAACTTACTATGTTGTCAATGATATAAAAGTATAATATACAATTATATTCAGAACACAAGACTTAACTGAATATACAGAATGTGTTACATTTGCCACTGATTTATCAGAAGTATTTGCTTTGGGGCAGTGATTCTCAACATATGGGCTGTGACCCCTTTGGCAAACCTCTATCTCCAAAAAGATTTGTGTTACAACTCATAACAGAAGCAAAATTACAATTATGAAATAGCAATGAAAATAATTTTATGGTTGGAGTCAGCACATGAGGAACTGTGTTAGAGTCACCATCATCTTAAACTTACTCTCACACCTGCTTCTCTTGCAGAAGACTTGGGTTCAGTTCCCAACACCCACACAGCAGCTTGTAAGTGTCTGTAACTCTAGTTGCAGGAATCTGATACCCTTCTGACCTCCACAGGCACCAGGCACACATCTGATACATCCATACATACATACATACATACATACATACATACATACAGGCAGGTAAAACACACAATAAAACAAAATAATCTAAACATAATGAAACAAAAGTTTATAAGCTTGCTATAAAATATCACATCAAGATAATGCTGGCAGCATCTCATACATCACACTTCTATATCATATTTATCACAACTCTGGACTGAATCAGGAGGCTTTTTGTCAAGTGATTTGATTTATATCTCAAAAGGCTGGTCTCTTAATAATGGTCCTACAATGATGAGGTCACTTTACAACCTGCTTATGAAACATCCCAGTTATTAAGCAACACACACTGCATTATGATAATTTAAGATATATTTTATTAAACCAAAGCACACAAAAATGCAATAGTCCCTCTTCACTGGTAGCTTTACTTTCTGTAGTTTTAGTCTCCTGTGGTCAACTCTGGTCTAAAAGCACCAAATGGAAAATTTCAGAAATAAACCATCAGAATGTTTTCAGTCATAGGTCATCAAGGTGGGCATGGGGGTGGTCTGTAACTCCAGCTGCTCAGGACGCTAAGGCAGAAGGACTAGGAGTTCAAGGCCAGCCTGGACATTTCATGGAAGGAAGGAACCAGGGGACTGGAGAGATGCCTCGGTAGGTAAGAACACTCACTGATCTTGTGGAGATCCAGTTACTAGTTTTTGCATGGCAGCTAATGACCATCACAATCCCAGTTTCAAGTGATCTAAACCCTCTTCTGCCTCATGAACACTGAAGGGCTCTAGCAGGCCAGAGCATGGCAAGCACGTTTTCTCTTCTACCTTCTCCATTCCCTCTGCTTGCTAAACTGTTAAGGTTCCATTCCTAAAGCTATCACCAAGGTCTAATCCCTTATCTGGCCACTTCCTCCCCCTGGACACTAGATACTACCAAGGTACAGCTATCAAAGTACTGAAGTACAGCAATTAAAAGCCCCCTTTGGAGTACTTAATTAATATGCCCAATCAAAATTAGCCCACTCAGACAGGCAGTGGTGGTGCACGCCTTTAATCCCAGCACTTGGGAGGCAGAGGCAGGTGGATTTCTGAGTTCGAGGCCAGCCTGGTCTACAGAGTGAGTTCCAGGACAGCCAGAGCTACACAGAGAAACCCTGTCTTGAAAAACAAAACAAAACAAAACAAAACAAAACACAACACAACAACAGCAACAACAACAAAATAACACACTCATCCTAACAGGGTTCCCCATTTTCCCTTTATAAACTGTCATTTGCTTATGGGCCACATTGGTTGTCTCCTCTCCATCCAGAGGCAGTCTTTGTCTCTCCTAGACAAATACCCCTCCCCCCTCTCCCTCATTCCCCTCCCTTTCTCCATTGTCCTTTATTTCCAGTGTTTGTCTCTTATTCCCTGCCCTTTGTCCTTTTGGGACAAATAAATCTCCTTTGTGCTGAGAACTTGGTCTTGGAATGTCTTGTGCTGATTCTGTTCTTTCTGGTGCTGCAAGCATATGATGAACAGAGATACATGCAGACAAGACACACATATAAAATAAAAATAATATAAATCTTTTTTTTTAAATTAAGTAAGGACCAGTGAAGTGGCTCTGTGAATAAAAGCACTTGCCATGAAAGTCTGACAATCTGAATTTGACTCCTAGACTCCGTAGTGGAAAAGGAATGTTGGCCTCTAACTTCCACACATCCTGTGGCACGCGCACACACATTTTCTATCTGTCTGTCTCTGACTGTCTGTCTGTCTGTCTGTCTGTCTGTCTCTCTCTCTCTCTCTCTCTCTCTCTCTCTCTCACACACACACACACACACACTCACACACACATACACATACACAAACCAAACACATCACACACACAAATCAAACACATCACACACAAATAAAATGATAAAATTTAAAATAAAACGTAGGAAAAGGCTGGAACATAGCTCAGTGGCAGAGCAATTGCCTCATAAGTGAAAGGTAACAGGTTCAATCCCTAGCACTTCAAAAATAAATTCCACGCCATTCTTACTAGTATAATGAAGTCACAGTATGTTCCCCTGTTTCACCCCCTTTGTTCAATGTATCCATGCTATATATGTTACCTGCCCATTAGTCTTGTAGAACTAGATGGATTATCAGACTGACTAGCACAGTATTAGCACAGTTCAAGTAGCCATACACAATACCCTAATGCTGTTACAGTGTTGTTTGCCATTCACCTTATTTCATCTCATTACTGTTAATCTCTTATTAAGTCCAATTTGAAAATTCAAATGTATCAAGGTATTACTATTAGAAAAAAATACAGTACAGCAATGAACTGTTTATGATGGGAATACATTCTAAAAAGTTACTGTTAAGTGATTTCATGTGAGAACATTTAGGATGTACTTCCAGACTAAAACAATTATAATGCCAATGGGTCATGCTCTTACTGGACCACTGTGGCATCTTATTACTGACCAAAATGTTACTGTTGACTATAGCTGGTCTTTGCTATTTGGTGGGTTCTTCTTTTCCTACCCTTTATCTGTCCCACCACACCCCCATCACTAGGAGATTAAAAAAAAAAAAAAAAAAAAAAAGACAGAAGGGAAGAGAGAGATCTTTGAATCTAATTTATTTCCTTTTGTTTCCTCTTTGAGCATGTTCACTAACAAACCAAACAAACAACCACCACTGATTCTGCCTATTGAGGCCCTGGCACTCATATAACCTCTGATGAAAAGTTTCCAGAATTCCAAATGTCACACAACCAGCTTTAGCTGGCAAAACCACGTCTTTGTTAGAGCAAGAGGCAAACCATAGTCAACTGCTATGGACAATCCAAAGCAACCCATATCCCCACACCTAAGATTAAAATGAAAATATATTCTTATAGTATTTCTGTGCTTTTTAAAGATATAAAATTTGAGATTTCTCACCACAGTTGACAGCACATGGCTGTGCACATATGATATAGTGTTATGTGCTATTTCAAGCATCCACTGGGGACACAGCATACCCCTCCAGAGAAAAAAGGAGCTACAGAACCTATCAGACCTCCATAAGAAGGAAGGAGTGGTATGATCACATATATACGCAGATTCATTTATACAAAAGCAAGAGGAGAATTAAGGCAGAAGTTAATGTGAGTGTTTAATGATAAGAGGGAAAGCAGAAGTGAGGTAGAAAGGGGTGCATGGGACTGGGACAGAAGAGAGAAGTGCCAGCGCTGGGGAGATGGCTTAGTGGTTAAAGCACTGGCTGCTATTCCAGAGGACATGGGTTTTCTCCCCAGCACACATATAGTGGCTCATAACCATCTGTAACTCTAGTTATGGGGGATCCAACACCCTCTTCTGGCCTCCTAGGGCACCAGGCACACACATGGTGCATAAACATATCCACCATATCCACATATCCACAAACATAAAATAATAAGATAATAAAAATGAAGAGGAGGATGAGAGTAACAGTTTGGAGCACATTCCTAAAAATGAATGGCCTCGGAGTCTAGTTCCAGTTCTTAGAACAACAGAAATGCTCCACTCAACCAGAATGTGAGGGAACTCAATACAATATGCAAGGGGCGAACCATTCTATGGCAAGTTGAAACAACCACATTTAGGATACAGGAAAGAAAAAAGTTACCCTAGAACTGAAGTTATGGCTGATAGTGAGCCTAGGTCCTCTGAAAGAGCAGCCAGTGCTCTTAACTGCTAAGCTGTCTCTCCAGCCCCAATATACTCCTTTTTTATTTTTAAGATTAAAATATTGTAGATAAAACTAACATTCTCTTGAAAGCCCTTGACTACCATACTCTACAGAAAGTCTTGACTCCAGCCTCTCCTTTGAATCTCAGAGAATAAGAAAATGGTTACTATTTCTTGGCGTTAGTCCTTCAATCTTTGCTTGAGGGCTTAAGAAACAGTACAGCAATTACTTATTTCATAGGCACCACTAAGCTGCTTGTTCAGATACTTCCCGATTTCTCTCTCCACATAACCAGCCCTGTAATAACAAGGGTGAAATGCCAACCAGGAATAGTTGTTGTTTCTCACATGCTTGCTTACAGTTATGGCCTCCTTCTGCAGGCTAGACTCCTGAGGCCAGTTACCCCTCCTAAAAACAGAGCACAGCCTTAACACTTACACAGTGGTGTGGTTATGAGGACCAGCCACACACAGAAGTTACATTTGCATCACAGTAATCTAAAGGTGGGGGGTGGAGATCAGTTATTCTTATATGGCATAAGATTCAAATACAAAGATTCAAATTATTATTGTTAAGACAGCCTTGTTGAGACAAGGTTTCACAAAACCCACACAGGCCGGGAATTCACCATGAAGAATGACCTTAAACTCCTGACCCTCCTGCCTCCATCTCTCAAGTTCGAGGACTAGAGATGAGAGCCACCAAAGCCAGCCAAGGGCTCAAATTCCTGAAGGGCTTTTGCAGTTTATACTTGAGATACCAACAGAAAGATGTCTGCGTTTTACCAGTGATTTCAGAGAATGAAAATATACTTTTAAAATCTGTTCACCCTTTCTTTGTTCTCTGTGAAGTTAAGAGTAAGAGCATTTGCATGTTTCTCTGTCATTTCAAACTGACATCTCGGGGAAGAAATGTGAACCAGATGACTAACTGCTCTTACTATCCTTGGAGGCTGCTGCTCAGATGCACTTTTTTTCAGTGCTGAAGATCTAACCCAGGACCTTGTACACGAGAGCCAAGCTGCTGAGCTACAGCCCACCCCAACTACAGCTTTTAATTATCCTTCTGGTGATGTGATCACCCTGTGAGTTTTGAAATGTTCTCTCTCTGTGCTTCTTGCCTTAAACTTACTTTGATAGTGACATAGCTATACCAGTTTTTACGAGGCTAATTTGTGTGATTTTTTTTCCCCCTTCTTTGAGACAGGGTCTTCACTGTGCAGCCCTGGCTGGCCTGGCACTACTGTAAGAAACTTTTTTTTCAATGAAAGGTAGTTAGTTGGCAAGGACTCAATATTTCCTAACTCTTTCTATTCCCCTTTGTGTGGATCAAAAAATCAAGACAAACTGTGAAGTCACACTCCCTCCAATGGGATGAGACAAAGACCACCTAACTATGTCAGACACAAAAGACAGAATCCATCTTGGCCAAGTGTGCTTGCTACACTACATGGGACTAGGTGCATTGATTTTTCCAAAAAAGAGCTGCCTGACTGAGCTAATTTTGCTTTGTTCATGTGTCACTTGTGCCACACTGAGATTATTACTTGCTTCTACCATTGTGTAGACCAGGCTGGCCTAGAATTCCAGAGATCTGTTTACCTCTACCTCTGCCTCCTGAGTGCTGGGATTAAACGTGACAGTTTCTTTGTCACAACTCTTTACTTTCTGTCTTTATGTACATATAATAAACACTATATATGGTATTTATCTTGCACACATTATATAAATGGATTTTGGTTTTTCAGTGTTAAAAAGTCTTTGGGTTTTATATAAACTGCCACATTAATGTGTCTGGAATAAGCCCATCATCTTTTACTTCCATCAGCCATTCCAAGTATGCCTTTTACTTTCTTAGCTTCTTTTGAATTAAGTCTTTCACTATTATTGCCCCACTTTCCTACTCTGATAGCTCTTACAATCTTTTATTATTGTTTGCCTTTATACAGTAGGAAATGAACCTTAACCTATTAAACCTAAAAGTAAGTTAGAGTCTTTACCAATTCCTAGAAAGGAGTAGAAACCTTTTAAAATTCTTTTTGTGGCATCTTCCTCTTCCTCTCCTCCTCCTCCTCTTTCTTCTACTTGCTAAATTCTGTACTGTTGCTGTTATTATTGTGTGCTAATTCTACATTAAATTTAAAATCCATATGAAGCCAAGTTCATTTACATTCAGCAACTTTCCTTGCTATCCCCATGCTTCCAGGAGCAATCATCTCTCTTTTGACTGGAGAGCTTTCTTTTTTGCTGTATTGCTAGGGACTGAACACATGGCCTTGCCCACACGCTCTAATCCTGGGCTACACCTCTAGACCCTGAAGACTCTTTACCATTTCTTTTAGTTCAAAGACATACTAGTGAAAAATATCTTAGTTTTTGACTATCTAATACTGTCTTTCTTTTCCAATAGGAGGGTGGGATAAAGGCAGGGCAGTAAGACAGGGAAATTAAGAGGACACATAAAGGGGAAAGAAATCTGGCCAAAGCTCCTAGCCAGCTGAGAAGCAAGAATTTCAACACAATTATAAACAGTTGGCTATGTTTGCTTATAGTTATGTGTGTATGTATGTATGTATGTATGTATGTATATATGTATGTATGTATTTGGTGTGGGTGTGTGAGTCATCTCAGCCCTATTTTTTGTTTCTATTTTTAGTGACTATTCTTTTTTTTAGTCTGTATGAGTATCATGACTGCATGTGTATCTGTGCACCATGTGGGTGCAGTACCAGAAGAGTTTGGAAGAAGACATCAGATCCCCTGGAACTAGAGTTATGAATGGTTGGTTGTTGCCATGTGGGTACTGGGAACTGAGTCCAGGTTCTCTGCAAAAGCACCAAGTACTCTTAACCAACATCATATCAGCATTGGGTTTTTAGCATTGCCACTGTTTGTTTGCTTTCAAGACAGGCTCTCTCAATGTAGCTCTGACTGTCTTGAAACTCACTAGGTAGACCAAGCTGGCCTATAATTCAGAGATCTACCTACCTATACCTCCTGGGTGCTAAAATTAAAGATATGTATCATCACCCCCAACCCATATCTTTTAGTTAAAATGAATCAGGAGCTGGGGAGACAATGGTTCAATGAGTAAAGGTACTTGCCACCAAACCTCATGATCTGAGTTCAATTCCCTAGGACCCACATGATAGAAACAAAGTGCCAGCCCGGACAGGTGTCCTGACATCCACAAAATTCAAATGCCCACACAACAGGGGAAGGGATTGCTCTGTTTTGAGTCAAGGTCTCTGTGTAGCCCCCACTGGCTTAGAATTCACTCGTTATATAGCACAGGCTAGTCTTGAACTCATGATCCTCCTGCCTCTGTATTCCAATTGCTGAAATTATAGGTTTTTGCCATAACATCCAGCTTCAATGAGTCTAAGGCCCTTTGTTGAAATATAAATTATATACCATAAAATTTGCCCATTTAGGAAATGGCCAAATAACTCAACAGATTAAGGCACCTGCCATCAAGTCTAACAGCATGAGTCCTGTAACCCACTCACATAGGCATGAGCTCACTCTCTCACTCACACTCTCTCTCTCTCTTTCTCTCTCTCTCACACACACACAGGCACGCACACAAAATATACGCTCTAAATTAGTCAATTAAATGTAAATAAATAAATGCAAAAGAATTTTAAATTTAAAAACAAAAATAATTGCCGGGCATTGGTGGCGCACACCTTTAATCCCAGCACTTGGGAGGCAGAGGCAGGTGGATTTCTGAGTTCAAGGCCAGCCTGGTCTACAGAGTGAGTTCCAGGACAGCCAGGGCTACATAGAGAAACCCTGTCTCAAAAAACCAAAAAAAATAATAAATAATAATAAATATATATATATATAATTTTAAAATACAGCACTCGGGAGGCAGAGAGTGGTGGATCACTGTGAGTTTGAGGCCAGCCTCATCTACATATTGAGTTTCAAGCCAACCAAGAACACCTAATGAGACCTAGTCTCAAGAAATAAACAACAAAAAAGCCACTTGTAAACAGGCAATTCAATGATCTTAATCAATCCATAGTTGTGAAAGTTTCATCACAATCACAAGCCAGGTTTTTGGTTTGTTGCTATTATTTGGTTTGTTTGTTTGTTTGTTTGTTTTCAAGGCAGAGACTTATGTAGTCCGGACCAGCTTTGAACGTGCTTTGTAGAAGACCTTGAATTTCTGATCCCCCCCCCCCCCCCCCCCCCCGTGCCCTGCCTCCCAGTGCTGAGATCACAGGCATGGGTCACTACAACTAGTTTTCCTGCACATTTTTAATAATGTGACTTGTCAATAGATAATAAAAAATATATTCTCACTTGGTACAATGTACATAGACATAAAACACGTGTTCAAATTGGATTACTGTGGTGGTTTTAATAAGAACCACTCCCCCCACCCCCATATATTTAAATGCTTGGTCTTCAGGGAGGGGCATTAGTTGAGAAGGATTAGAAGTGTGGCCTTATTGGAACAAGTGTGTTAATGAAGGTGGGCTTTGAGGTTTCAAAAGGCAAAGCTACACCCAGTATCTTTCTTCCTGCTGCCAGAGCATCCAGATGTAGAACTCGAAGTTACTTCACCAGCACCATGCCTGCCCACCTGCTACCTTGCTCCCCCCACCATGATGGACTAAACCTCTGAAATTATAAACAAGCTCCAATTAAATGCTTTATATTATAAGAGTTGCTATTGTTATGGTGTCTCTTCACAGCAACAGAACACTGGCTAAGTCACATATTATCTAAAGTGCTGTCCTGTCCTAGGAACCAGGCCTCCATAGAGCTGAGAGCTCTGCACAGGCTTTTGTCTCTAATGCCCTTGAGGATAGGGGTTTTCAATGGCTTTATAGGCAAGTACTGAAACAATGCTAATGATGCAATTTATTCAATGTTAAAGCATATGAAATATTTCTTGTTATTAGTCCTATAGCAAGGAAAAAGACTAGAGTCAGTTTAAAAATCATAAGCACAATGAATTTTGCCATTTTAATGATTGAGATATATTCACAATTTCCAAACTAAGAAAACACAGATGGTGAGGGCTATTTTAATGAATGAGATCTACATAAGTGATTCTGTCTGTGATTGTTCAGTACTATGAGGAGTAATTCATTCAATTACTAAACAAAGAGATTTGCCAAATTAACCAAGACAATTTTCAAACTATTTCTGATATTTCATGTGATATGTATCTTTGCTAATGAATCTCTGTACTTTTTATATTAGTTAGTTCTTACCTTAATTGAGCTTATCTTCTTGGACTTCAAAGTGTATTTTAACTTAAAGAGCTTTTGTGACCCACTTTAAATCTCCAGCCTAAAGCAATCTTTTCATACATACTTGAATAAAGATATAACTGCACTCCAGATATTATACAGAAAATAAATGATAAAAATGTCCATCTCGTGAGTTTTGCACAGTTGCTTACTCTACCATGCATCCCCTCATTCCCTTGCCTCTTACCCTGCACTGCCTTTTCCACTAGCCTATGTCTTATATACTTATTTTCTGACATTAAATCATACATCACTTCCTCAAAGACGCCCTCCATCCTGGGACCCAACTCAATTCAGTGAGGCACACAGCACCCATACCCTAGAAGATTAAGTCTCTAAGGACCAAACAGTATGACTAGGTAACTAATATATACTATTAGTTGAAGTCTATGGGCCTAGATATTTCAAGTTTTGTTCACTCTTCCAGTCCAACTATAGTCCTTAGCACACAGTAGGCACACCTTAAATATCTGTTAAGTCAATAAGCACCCCTAGCTTTTTGGAGCTTATCATACAGAACAATGGCAGATAAATAAACAAGCCAACAAATAAACAAATGAAACAAATAATCAACATAATTACAGTAAGAATCTCGATATAGTTTTTACTTCCTTCTAGATACTACAATGAATAAAAGTATTTTGTTTTTAAGATTTGTTTTTAAATTTGTACTGGTGTATCTGTCTGTCTGTCTCTGTGAGTGAGTGTACACCTTTTTTGTGAGAGAAGCCTGGGAGGCCAAAAGGAAGACGTTAAATCCCCTAGAGCTGGAGTGACAGGCTGCCTGATGTGGGTGCTGGGAACTCAGGTCCTAGACAAGAATGGTAAGCACTCTAAACAGCTAAGCTATCTCTCCATCCCCCAATAAAAATATTTTTCATGGTGCTTTATTTTTCTTCAATTTGGCAAGCAAATATACATTCCTTCTATATATTTTAAGAAATATAAATATTATAAGAAATATATATAAAATATATTTCTATATATTTTATATATATATTCTATATATTTTATATAGAATATTTTATATATTCCTTCTATATATATATTCTATATATTTTCTGCTCTTCCTATCAGTAAATCTCAACTGTTCAACTCAAAGCCAGACTGTCAAACTGTCAGAAACAGTTGGAAAACTTTGAAGGCACACTTGCCTGTTAACATCAGAGGAAGAGCATTCAAATGTGAAACAAGCCAACAGCTCTACATAGATATCTTCTGGCCTCCAAGGCTAGTAGAACAAATTTTAGAGGACCTTACAGAGTGAATGACAGAACAGCTGCGCTTGGTGACATACACCTTTAATCTCAGTGCTCAAGAGGCAGGAGTAGGTGGGTGCACTTCTCTGAGTTCAAAGCCAATCTGAACTCATACATAAAGGATATAGTGAGCTCCAGACCATCCAGGAATATATAATAAGACTTTGTCCTCCCACCCCAAGAAAAGAAGCACAATTGAACATACTTTAAATATTTTCATATTTTACTACTAAAAACATTTTTGCAGTCTTACAATAGTTTCTGGTGACTTATTAATTTCACCTCAGTATCAGTAAATATTAATTTGAGCAAAACATTCCAATTGTACCTTTCCCCCCACCCCCCAAAAAAAAAAACTATGTACATAGAAATTAGGTGGTTCTGTAGTAGGCTGCCTCTCAGGTTCTTTAAAGAAAAAACAAAAGAAAGCCAGGCAAAGAGGGCGCAGCAGCATGTGTCTACACAACCCCAGCATGCAGGGGGCGGAGGCAGAATTACAAGCTCAACATCATCTTGCATGACAGTTCCAAGTCAGTCAGAAAACACAGCAAGAACAAACACAAACGACTGAAAGAAAAGATAGAAGAAAGGAAGGAATAAAAGAAAGAAAAAAAACAAGAAAAATCAGTCATTCTTTGTGATTACTATGATCAAGAACTCAGTCTATCCAACTGTTTTGAAGGCATGGCCATCTGGCACCTGAGGTTCACACACAGTCCTGACCCAAGGACATCATGTGATCTTTCAGGTCTAGTCTACCTCCTCACTGCTTAGTCAGACATATTTGATGTCACCATGCAACAGAGACAAGTGGGACTGGAGAGGATTCCCTGCAATGCTTTATAGTAAGTGCTTCTACGAACATTAGGTTCCTGCCGTGGGCCGAGCTATCTCTTCTGTTGAAGTCTTCACCTTAGAATGTGACCATATTTGGAGACAATCTCTAAAGAGGAATTACATTAAAATGAATTCACTAGGGTAGATGTTAATCCAATACAACTAGCTTTATTATTTTTTTAAAGAATTAATTATTTTTAGTTATATAATTATGCATGGTATGTGTGTGTACATGTGGACACCAATGCCCAAAAAGGCCAGAAGCATTGGAGTCCCTGGAGCTGGTGGCTGTTGAGAGTCACCTGACATGAATGCTGGAAATCTAACTCAGGCCTTCTTCAGGGCTGAGTCTGTACTCTCAACTGCTGAACCACCTCTAGCCCAACAAATAATATTATTTCAAAACAACAACAACAAAAAAAAAAACCTTTAAAGACATAAAGGTACAAAGGAAGGGAAGCCCAAGTGAAGACAGGGATCACATAGCCTCTATAAGCCAAGGACAGAGGTCCTGGAAGAGGCCAGTCCTGCCAGCTCTTTAGTCTCCAGCATTATAGGAAGATGAAATCCCCTGTTTACGAAATCCCAGAAGTCACGAAAGCCTGCTGCTCTAATCCTCAGAGTCCAGAGTTCAGTGACAATCATGAGCAACAGCACAGCTCACCCATGCCATTTTTAGACTGACAATGACATCTGTTCAAATAAAACATGTTCCTGTGACACTAGGCAAGAACAGGAGTGCACGCATTAATGCAGAAAGTCGGTAGGAGGAAACAGGAGGGGAGGGAGCTTACATGCAGATGCCTTAGTCCCTCATCTCTTCCTCATCACCCCCAAATGATAAGACATCCCCATGGGAAAATGCCCCCAAAATACCAGCTCAATTATGATACACAAGGAACACAGCTCCTTCCGGCCAGTCTGACTCTGAGCAAGAGAGAGGAGGGATGAGGCAGTCTGGAGGACAGAGGATGAAAGGGAAGAGAAAGGTGGATCTCCTTCCTTCAGTGAGGAGCTGGGGGTGGAGCAGCACAGAGAAGAAAAGGCTGTGGGGACATGGGAGAGCGGAGAAACATCAACAGAGTGCCCAGACCTCCGTCCGCTTCTCCTATGGCTCCCTTCTTTTAAAGCCATATATGTTAAGTGGCCATGAGCAGGACAAGATAAGGATATGACTGATGAATAACCGAGAGACTTGTTCTGCTCTTCTTTTCCGTTTTCATATTTTCTTTCCCAGTTTACTCTCCTCCCAACTCCCTCTTCCACTGCTTCCGTTACTATGGTATGTACTGCCTTCACAAGGCCAACCAAGACCTGCATCCGTTCGCACAGGAGAGAAGTTCAGCAGGCACTAATTTCAATTTAGCTAGTGCTGATAAAAGACAACTTAGGGTTCTCTCCAAGGTTATTCCCTGCTGCTCTGACTGTTCCCCTCATCTAGGTAAGTGGTCCTGTCAACTAGGTGACCTGGGAGGTCCTTGGAAATCCAAGGACCAATAAGCTTCTTCTCTACTGTGTGAGACACACTCCCTCCCTAGCTGATCTGTTTGATTGCTAGTCGGTCTCCCCTGATTACAGGGAATCTCAAATTAGGCTTGAAGGATGAGAACACCATCTTTAGAGCAGAATTCTTTCTCTACATGTAAATAGGGTCTAGGGCTGAAGTTTGGCTGGTAGTGAGTCCTTGCCTAACGTGCATAAAGCTCTGGGTTCAGGCCCCAGCACCACCTGAACTTGGTATGGTGGTGCATACCTGTAATCTCACCATTTCAGAGCAAGCAGGAAAATCAGTTCAAACTCATCCTTAGCTATATTCGAAGTCTGAGGCCAGCATGGGCTACAAGAGACCTCCATCTCAAAAAAGGAAAAAAAAAAAAAAAATCAAAGAAAAATAACTGAAGGAGAGGTGCAAAGAGAAATGGTGGTGAGGGACCTCACATTCTAAACTATATCCACATTCAGTTTCCTGGGTTCTTACAAATTGTGTTTGCACCAGCTCGTAGATTTTCCCCTTTAAGTTAAGCTGATAGATCTGTATAAGTAAGAGAGCCTTGATAAGATGGTGCCTTGTAATTTACTAAGAACCTTCAGGTACTATCTCGTTTGACACATATGAGGTAAATTATTCTGGTTCTTGCTTCATAGCTTTAAGAAATAAGGCCCTTGACCTGGAGGGTTGTCTTCTTGGCTTCCAGCCACTCCCTGAAAAGCTGTTGCCACTATTCAGGAGAAAAAAGAGGACACCAGAATAGAAAGGAGGATCCCATGAAAGAGCCCCTGTAAGAAAAGAGTCATGGAAATATGTAGAAAGACCACATGAAGTCCAATGTGGCAACCTAGGCATAGCCCACAGATCCCAAGGACTGCACACTGTTGCTGTCTTAAACCACTCAGCCTTTTTTTTTTTTTTTTTTTTAAACTATTTATTTATTTATTATATATAAGTACACTGTCACTGTCTTCAGACACACCAGAAGAGGGCATCAGATCTCATTACAGATGGTTGTGAGCCACCATGTGGTTGCTGGGATTTGAACTCATGACCTCTGGAAGAACAGTCAGTGCTCTTAACCATTGAGCCATCTCACCAGCCCACCACTCAGCCTTTAAGAGGGCTGATTACACAACAGAGAGTGAAGTGGATGGTAGAGTTCAATAACAAATAATAATAATAAATATTAACAAACGAAGCTTGACTCTTAGTCTCCTGACTGATTTCGGTGATTTATTCACTACTCTGAGATGTAACTGAAATTAGAGAAAAATAATCAGAAGTTTCACACATGTCATTTGCATAATAAAAAACAAATTTTAGCTCAGAACATCCAGCGGTCAAATTATCTTGTCAGTATGTAAATGAATTAAAGATGTATGTATGTAAATGTAGACAGGTAGGAGGGTGTTACTAAAATACTTAGCATAGTTATACAATGGCTGAATGCTTTTCTCCTCTGTGCTGAAGAAAAAACATTTTTTAAGACAGGGTTTCTCTGAGTAGGTCTGTGTGTCCTGGAACTTACTCTGTAGACCTAGCTGGACTCAAACTCAAAGATCAGCCTGCCTCTGTCTTCCCAGTGCTGTAATTAAAAGGATACGCCACCACTGCCTGGCTATGTTGAAGAACTTTTAAAGCCTACCAAAGACAGAGCACACAACAAAACTCAAGCAATGTTATTTATAACAGGGAAAAAAGAAATAAAGATCTGGGAAGAACTTCCCAGTGAGGGAAGACAGACAGCTCAAGAAATGTTCACATAAAAGAAGAATGGGAATGCTAGTTCCATGTATCAACACAAGTTAACCTCAAAAATATAAACAATAAAAAGAAGGGGGGAAAGAGGCACCGTGGTACACACATAAACCTAGAACTCGGGAGTGGAGGCAGGAAGAAGAGAAGTTCAAGGTCATCTTTTGTTATGTGGCAAGTTTGAGGCCCACCTGGGATATTTGAGACCTCATCTTAAAAAGTAGATAATAAATAAAACTGCCAAGCATGGTAGTGCAACACCTTTAATCCCAGCACTTCAGAGGCAAAGGCAGGTGGATCTCTGTAAATTCTAGGCCAGTCTAGCTTGGTCCACACAGTGAATTCCAGACCAGCCAGGGCTATACAGTTAGATTCTATCTCAAAATAATAATAACTAAAAAATAAAATAAATAATACAAGGAAGAAAAAGGGCCAGGTAGAGTAGAACATGCCTTTAATTCAGGATATAGAGGCAGGCATATCTCTGTGAGTTGTAGACCAGTCTGGTCTACATAACAAATTTCAGGCCACTCAGGGATAATTGTAAGACCCTGTCTCAAGAAGAGAAAGAAAGAAAGAAAGAAAGAAAGAAAGAAAGAAAGAAAGAAAGAAAGAAAGAAAGAAAGAAAGAGAGAGAGAAAAGAAAAAAAGAAAAGAATTAAAAATAAGAGGTTAATAAGAGGTTAGCTGGGCGGTGGTGGCACACGCCTTTAATCTCAGCACTTGGGAGGCAGAGGCAAATGGATTTCTGAGTTCGAGGCCAGCCTGGTCTACAGAGTGAGTTCCAGGACAGCCAGGGGCTACACAGAGAAACCCTGTCTCGAAAAATCAAAAAAAAAAAAAAAAAAAGAGGTTAGCTGATAAGCAGTAACTGCCAAAGCAATTTATGCTCTTAAATATATATATATATATATATATATATATATATATATATATATATATATATATATATATATCAAAAAACTGTAAGAGCAATTCTCACAATAATGTATCACCACAGAACATAGGCTAGGGAGATGACTCAGAGGGTCATGTGTCTGAATTCATGCAAAAGCCAAGGGCAATGATCTGTAACCCCAGCTCTGGGAAGACATAAACAAGAAGATGTGGGAGCTCACTGGCTAGTCGGCCCAGCTGAACCATCAGCTCAAGACTCAGTGAGACCCCAAGCCCTATCTCAAAAAATAAAGTGAAGGGCCTAGGGAGATACCCAACATTGACCTCTGACCACCACACACAGTCTGCACATGTATGCACACACACACACACACACACACACACACACATCACAGAGAGAGAAAGAAAGAGAACAAATAATTTAATGGAATTTTCATAAAAATCTCTAAAATATAAATCTGCACATACTACTTAGGAATATATATCTGAGAAAAACAATAATTCTCAATGGAATAACAAAACTCATGAACTGATTCCCTTCAAAGGAAGAACACACTTGGAAAAAAATGGCAGTGATAGCTCCAAAGTTACCAGTCATGTCTCACTTCTTAATCTGGATAAGAAATAAAAATGCACACTTTATAACACCCTATACTATTTATCTGTAATAAGCAGTCCTATGTATTTATAAAAATATTTCATAATAAGAACATAATTTAAAATATGACCAAAGAATGCTGTCTTGGCTACTCTGTGGGTTCCTCTTTTCCTACCCTTTATCCTCTCCTATCCCCTTCACCCACTATCACTAGATAGTGGAGAAGGAAGGATAGAGGGGAGAGAGAGGAGAGATCTCTGAGTATAATTTCTTCTTGTTTCTTTGAGCATGACTACTAACAAACTACAACCAACCTCCCTAAACAACCAAAATCAATCAACAATCCACCTCTTGGGGCCCTAGAATTTATATACTCTCTGAAAAGGCCCCAGAATTTCAAACATTATACAACTGCAGAAACTATCTGCAGCTGGCAAAATTACACCCCAACCAGAGCATGAGGCAAATCATAGTCAGCTGCTGGTGACAATCTGAAGCAGCCCCAAATCCCATACCTAGGATTAAAACAAAAATATACTGATAATATTTCTGTGTTTTGTAAAGAATACAACATTACAAAATTCTCACTACAGAATCTAGCAAAAGAAAACTAAAAAAATGTCTCTAGTAATATATTTTTGTAATTCACAAAAATCAACCCAGCACCTAAATGCTCAAAAATCTTACTTTAAACTTAAGAACAGCTGTGTTAGTGCCTCATACCTATGATCCCAGCACTTGGAAGGCGGTGTCAGGAGAAACACCGTAAGTTCAAAATAAACCTGGGCTACAAAATGAGGCCCTGTCACACAAAGAAAAGAACAGGGTCAGCAAGCGAAATAGCTCAGCGGGTAAACACAAGGCTGAAGACCAGAGTTCCACCCACTGAACCCATGGTAGAAAGAGAAGACCAACCTCCAAGAGTTGTTCTTGGACTTCCACAAGTGCAATGTGGGGCACATGTGCACACACACACACACACACACACACACACAGTAATCATTAAAGAACAGAAAGAACAAATGAGCAGTCGCAGCAGGCACACTACAGTAACAATACCAAAGCCTCCTATCGTTCATAATCATACCAAGATTATTACTAAAGGAGCCAGGAGTAATGGTACATGCCTGCAAACCCAGCATTCAACAGTCGCAGACAAAGTTCGAGGTTAACTTGGACTCTTATCTTGAGCTCTTGGCCAGCCTGGGCTAGACTGAGATGCTGTCTGAAAAACAACTGAAGGAGCTGGAATGATGGCTTGGAAGTTAAGATTACTTCCTGCTCTTGGAGTCCCCAGCAGCCACACAGGCTGGGTCATAACTGTCTTAACTTCAGCTATAGGGAACAAGACTTTGTTCTGGCAGCCTACCTCGGGCACCCATCTATATGTAGCATACATACTCACACCCGGGAGAAGAGGCATCTGTTCTCCCAGGTGAGGACCAGGTAGAATGACTTTCCATCCGTTTGCCTCCCATGGCAGAGGCCCAATAAAGTGCCACACTATACATTAAAAGACCCATCTCTTCCCTGGCAGAAGTGACTGACTCAGGATCAGGCAGCTGACCCAAAGCAAGCCAATCACAGCTGCCTTTGCCCACCTTTCCAGCTCTGTTCTTGCTACTTCCTTCCTGTCCAGGTACTTGCTGTACCATCCCTTAACAAACCCACTTCTACACCCAGGGACCACAGTGGCCATGCATTCTGTCTTTTCCTCTAAACTAAGCTCTGGGCAGGTAAGAAGGGTAAGTTTGGAATCACAATTGTGTAGGCTGATTAGTATAATTCCTAGCTCAAAGTTGGGACTTTGTGAGAATTTTTCTTTAACAAAACAGCAAAACAATTGTAATAGTATGTTGTCTTTTCTCAAAAGCTTTATTTTCATTTCATTAAACTTAAATAAAAATACATACGCTTTGAGAAGACCCAAAATTATGACAAAGGAGCCAATGTCATAACAGAATCTACATACAACCTGGAAAAAGAACATCACAGAATAGCATGTTAAATTTTTTAAGTGTAAGGAGTTTATAAAAACATACCTGAATGAAGTTGAATTTTCCCAATTACTCCTTCTACCAATCCCAAACAAATGGGGTTCCAGGCAAGAAGTAGATCAGTGGCTAAAATAAAGTAAGAAGCAACTGTGAGACGACACTCACCAGAAATTTGAAACTATCTTTTGTAGCATATTTTAAAATATTTTTAAAATTTAATTTAATATTTTATTAATTTTATTTTTTTATTTTTATTAATTTTTATTAATTTATTTATTTTAAAATATTTTGGGGGATCAACACTCCCCACCAAAAAAGCAGTTATAAAATAAACATCCCCCACCAAACATATTACCATTAATTACTTTGTGGCAAAGCATTAACTCTCACGCCTCAGTAAGATTCTGGAAACCTGCACAATTAAGGGGTAGGATGGACTGAGGAACCCCACTGAGTGGAGGAAAGAGGCTGCCACACTACAAAGAGGGCAAATGGGAGGACAGCCACCAGCCTCAGATCCAAGACAAGGCCTGATGACAGCTATGGAGCTGTCCGATTACAGGATTACACTCTGAAAAGCATCTTTCTTCTAAGAGTCAGACACAATTAGACAAAGGAATCCAGAAAGTCACTTTCCTTATCCGTGACTTCTAGGACAAAACCAACAGGAGCTGCTTAGTTACTGAGTGCCACCACACCCTGAGTCCCTCATCTGAACCATAGAACAGACTACAGTGATTTGTGGCACTGTTTTCTCATTTCTTAAATTAATAACACTCTAGACAGCCACAAGAGAAGCAAATTACATATAAAACATGTATAAGGACAAAGGATATAATTTAATTCTTCTGCAACCAAGGTCGCAAAAGATTGCTACACACATAGTGATAAATGTGACATTTCTGATAGTTCAACAGCTGAAAAAGATTACCAAGAATTAATATTTCTGCTGGCTCAGCCCAGCAAGATGGCTGAGAGAGTGGAAGCACTCACCATGAAACCAGAGTTTAATGCCCAGAACCAATGAGGGAAGGATAGACCAACTCCCAAAAGTTGCCCTCTGACCTCCACATGTGTGCTGAGGCACATATATTAATAATAAATGAAAATTTAGCCCAGTGTAGTGGCATAGACCTTTAATCCCAGCACTCAGGAGGCAGAAGCAGTCATATCTGTGACTTTTAGGCCAGCCTGATCTACAAAGTGAGTTCCAGGACAGCCAGGATTGTTGCACAGAGACAGAGAAACCCTGTCTCAATAAATAATTAATTAAAATATATTTTTTCTGCTAAAATTGCATTTTAATTATTATCACTTAAACTTTATTTTACTGAGATATTATCTGTCATTCATAGGGTAACTATACACTAATAGCTTAGTTTTCAAATTTATTTTGGTTTTGATTTTTTTCGTTATGTATTAATTTCTTGAGTCAGGGTTAGCCATGGCTAGTTGTGAACTCATGGTGATCCTCCAGCTTCAGATTCCATAACTGGGACTGTTATTTCTTCTCTGTCTTTTTTGTTTGTTTGTTTGTTTGTTTGTTTTTTGTTTTGTTTTTTTTTGTTTTTTTGAGACAGGGTTTTTTCTCTGTGTAGCTCTGGCTGTCCTGGAACTCACTCTGTAGACCAGGCTGTCCTCGAACTCAGAAATCCACCTGCCTCTGCCTCCCAAGTGCTGGGATTAAAGGCTTCTTCTCTGTATTTACTGTTATATTTTTACCAAAAAAATAACCAATAGATTTCTTCAGTTGATTGTGGCTATTTTGCAGAGATAGGGGTGAACCCAGGGTTATAAAACTAGGGTTTCATTCATGATGGGCAACTCATATTCACCTCAACTTCACTGTTTTTATTGCAAGAATTAAAAACATTTTAAAGGCTTTTATACATATCATTTCTAAAATTTCTTGTTTTGTTTGTTCTGTGTGTCAAAGTGGGGACACAAATGTGCCAAGGTGCATATGTGGAGGTCAGAGGATAACTTGTGGGAGTCAGTTGTCTCCTTCTTCCATGTGGGTTCCAGGGATCAAACTCAGGTTGCCAGGCTTTTGAGGCAAGTGCCTTATCTTGCCAACCCTCATTTCCAATCTTGACAACATTATGAGGTTGACATTAGGAGACACAGTTTATAAGTGAAGAAATAATGCTTAGAAAACTTGTCTGAGGGACCCAAAGAGGACAGGGACTCCACAGGAAGACCAACAGTCAACTAACCTGGACCCTTGAAGGCTCCCAGAGACTGAATCACCAGCCAAAGAGCAAGCATGGGCTGGACCTAGGGGCCCTGTATATATGAAGTTGATGAGCAGCTTGGTCTTCATGTGAGCCCCCAACAACAGGAATCTCTCCCTGAATCTGTTGCCTGCCTGCCTGCCTGCCTGCCTGCCTGTGAATCCCATTTTCCTAAATGGGCCAGCTTGTCTGGCCTCAGTGGAAGAGGATACACCTAGTCAGTCCTGCAGCAACCTACTGTGCCAGAAGGTGCGTGGTGGGAGGTAGTGGAGGGAGGGGTGACACATGGCCAGCCAGGACTACACAATTTTGAGATCCTGTCTCAAAATTTTAAAAAAAAGGAAAAGAAAAAGTTTAGAGCCAGGAATCGTGGTGCATGCCTACCATCCTCGCTGTTATCCAGGCTAAGGCAAGAGGGTCTTGAGTTTCAGGCCACCCTGGTCCAATGGCAAGACTGTTTCTCAAAATAAACAAAACCAAAGATGCCTGCCCATCTGCCTGGGGTTGTACACCACAGCGACCTGCTGCAACACTTCCCCCAGAAACTACACAGGGAGCTACTGAAACAGGAAGTTTTAAATGCCGGGTGTGATTACAAAGTAACAGGGTAAAACAAACGTGGGGGAAACTGGCCACTGAGGTAACACTGTTATGTCTCGTTTCAGGTCTCTGTCTGCATATTAACTGCAGTGCCACACAGATAAAGGTCTTTTTCAAGGGCTAGAGAGATGGTGTGGTGAGAGCCAGGCTGATCTGTCATACTCCCTCAGCCCTGATGTATAGAAAAGGTCTGGGGATGGGACCTTGGGGGAGCTTCAGCTTTAGATCCTGAGAACCCAACTCTTACCCCTAAAGAAGTGGTTCTCAACCCTCTTTAACACTGTGATCCTTTAATATAGTTCACGTTGTAGTGACCCTAACCATAAAATTATTTTTATTGATACTTCATAACTGTAATCTTCCTACTATTATAAATTGTAATATAAATATTTGTTTTCGGATGTTCTTAGGTGACCCTTATGAAAGGGTCATTCAACTCCCAAGTGATAGTGATGCATGCCCACAGGTTGAAAACCACTGACCTAAAGAGTTATGGTTATCAGACCCAAGGATACTGCATGTGTACTTGGTCTGTGACACACTTGAATTGTCCTGTGTTCCCTTTGTTTGGTTAGTATCCAGCTGACTTCAACCATCATATGAAAGTTTCTCCTCACTATCTCCTTTCCCTGCAAACTGGATATATGATGTTGTAGTATTTAATAAACTTTCTTAGATAAGACATAGCTTGTACGAGACACCTCCTGGGCCTCAACTTTCCCATCTTCTCTTTTTTATGATCTCCTGGTCCTTCCTCTCAAGAACCTGTCACTGAAGAATGATCAAGATCTTAATCCAGGTCAATGGTGCAACTGTTAAGAGCACTTGCTGCTCTTACAAAGGATGATCAGTTCCTAGAACCCACAAGATGGCTGGACCTCCAGTTACAGCATCTGACCCCTCTTCTGACCTCCACAGCACTGCACATTGAGTACACTTACTGACATGCATGCATGCAAATGACTTTGACACATAAAATAGAAATAAATCTTAAAAAATCTTTTTTAAAGTAATAGAACATCCTTTAAAATCATGATGGCATAATTTTCCATTTACAAAAGTATTTTCTCACATAAATATTTAATTAAGATTTTTTTTTTCTATTATAAAAATACTGTGCCAGGCAATGGTGGTGCACACCTTTAATCCCAGCACTTGGGAGGCAGAGGCAGGCAGATTTCTGAGTTCCAGGTCAGCCTGGTCTACAGAGTGAGTTCCAGGACAGCCAGGGCTACACAGAGAAACCCTGTCTCGAAAAACCAAAAAAAAAAAAAAAAAAAAAAAAAAAAAAAAAAAAAAAGAAAGAAAGAAAGAAAAAAGAAAAAAAAATACTGTGATAAATAATGAGTTTTATACAAATATTTTATGCCTCTATCCTTAATAGCTTTAAGATAGATTCCTAGGAATAAAATTAGTAGTCACAATATTTAAAAAATTAAGGCTCTTGAGCAATACCAAATTACTCTATAAATGTTATGTCACATTGATTTCTGCCAAAAGCAAATTTAAAAGTTTATTTTAAAATTTACATATATACATAAAAATTTTCTGCATATATGCATATAATATATATAATATTTACATGTATTTACATATAGATGCAGGTAATTTTTTTTTTTAATTCACACACACACACTGAGACAGGGTCTCTCTCTATGTAGTCCTTGCTGTCCTGAAGCTCACTATGTAGCCTAGGCTAGTCTGAACTCATAGAGATTCACCTGCCTTTGCTTCCCAAATACTGAAATTAAAAGTATGCAGCCTTACACCTAGCTTAAAACTTACCAGGATTTTTTAATCTCTTAATTTAATGGCATCCATTACCTAGAAATGGGCTATTTTCTTTGTTGGTAATATTAAATATTTAACTATAAAAGTAGCTACTTTTATTCTTCTACCATGTTCCGTCTTTTACAATGATTTTGTGTATATCGTCTCCCTGCTTTGCCCTTCTTGTTTGTATCTTTAATTTCTCTGTGAGACTAAGACAGAAAAAAAAAAAAAAAATACCTGCAGGTTGAGAGTTCTGCTTGCAGTTAAGAGTAGGTTCCTGTTTGTCCTAGGTTTGTTTGATGTGCTGATGGGACGTGCTTGATCACACGTGGGTGGGAGGTACATGGCAGGAAATACGTCAGGATGTATGCTTGTCTCTGATTGGAACTGATAGGAAATATGAATGATTGGTTTTGCCTTGTTAAGCTCCTACAAAACATGACTTGTGGCCATTTTCTGGAAACTCAGAGGTGGACTTGACTAGAGTCCAACCTGGTATGTATTTAATTAAAACTGGCTTTAAATCTGGCTTTAAATTGTAAAGTGATCTTATTCTTAACCAATGGGATTAACGCTAAGCAAATGTGAAGTCCTAGCCTATATTTCTTGTTGACCTCTGAATCCTTTGCATACTTAGGACTTCAAATCTTGTTTGCAGATACTATACAAATCTATCTTAAAGCTTAAAAAAGCATTCCTTACCTAACATCACTTATGCATTAACTGCTTTTATCTCTATTACTTTTAAATGCTTTACTCTAACCTTTACTCCTATAGCCAGTCTGTCAAGACTGTATCAGACATGCCAAGTCTCACATCTGTCAACACAGATGTTCCTGCTGAAGAGCACCAGCTTCCTCAACCCTGACCCTCTGACCTCCAAAGGTCACAACTGTAATAAGCTTCATGAAAGGAAAAGAGGGACTATTGAAGATATGTTCTGGAATCTGCCCCATTGTTAGGGAAATACATATCAAATACCTGCAAGGTCTCAAGCTCAGAAGATAAAAAAACTAAAGAAGCAGGGTGGGGGGATTATCATTCAAAGGCAGAGTACTTGCCCTAGGTCCAGATAGGGGCAGGAGAGAGAACTAGGCAGTGAGAGCGATTGCTGATCAATCATGAGGTCTACAGTTTGGATCCCAGAACTCACATAATAGGCTGGGTGTCCAGCTCCCAATTTGGAGATGAAGGTGGAGACACAAGAATCTCTAGGGTTTGCTGGCTCACAGCCTAGCTAAGAAAACATAGCCCTGGGTTCAGGGAAAAACCCTGACTCAATGGAATAAGTCAACCAAAAAAAGAAGAGTATACCAAAGACTTCCTCCTGGTCTCTATATGTGCACAGATACATGCAGCCACCCACCCCACACCCTTCCCTATTCCCCACACAAGTGCACATACACTGTAGAGAGAATCTATTAATAAGCATCACCTGTCAATAAAAAAGCTTATGGCCAATGACTTGAGGCAGAAAATAAGAGGTGGGACATCCAGCAGGAAGAGAAAGAATTCTGGGAAATAGTGAGAGGTGTGGGGGATTCACCACAAACACTGAGAAGATGGACATAAACCACCAACTAGCTGAATTCAGGTTAGAATAAATAAATTTCCCCCAGGAACTCTGAGGAGACAGACATAAGACAAGGAGAGGAAACCAGCCATGTAGCTGAAGCCAGTTAGAATAAAAGGGATAGTACGTTAAAAGCAAGTCAGAGAATAAGCTGAAGCTTATGGCCTAGGCATTTATTAATAAATAATTAGTATCAGAGTTGTTATTTCTGGGAACTAAGTGGCCAGGAGGAAAACTTTTTTTTTTTTTACAATACACAGACACAAACAACAAATAAGTTAACTAAAAATAAATATTTAAAACAACAGCAAGCCGGGCAGTGGTGGCGCACGCCTTTAATCCCAGCACTTGGGAGGCAGAGGCAGGTGGATTTCTGAGTTCGAGGCCAGCCTGGTCTACAGAGTGAGTTCCAGGACAGCCAGGGCTACACAGAGAAACCCTGTCTCAAAAAACAAAAACAAAAACAAAAAAAAAAAAAAACCCACAATAAATAGAGTAGTATCTAGTAGAGTAGTATCTAGGTAGCATAAGACCAGTAGGTTCGGTGGAAATTTGAATAGGACTGACAGTAAACTGAGGCCAGCTAAGGAGAGACTTAAGTAAATAAAGGGCAATGAGCCCACACTTCCTGGAGTCTGTGGCAGACAGACAACAACATAAGTGAAACAAGATTACTGCTGGGGTTGACACAATGAATGCTCACCCAAAAGTTAAATAGTGCTTGCAATTGTCTGAGGTCCACAGTGAGAAACTGTTCATACCATGACCTGGAGAACACATTCGAATATGTAACTGGCAGAAATGCAGCTTCCTGAATGGGAACTGGGAACAGGGGAACCGGCTAGTTACTGCAAAACAAAAACAACAAATGGGAGAGGGGTAGGCAGCAGACTTGTGAGCCACCAAGTCCCCTGCAAATACCAAACACAAGACACAAGACATGCATGTGATGCACATGCATACATATAGGCAAGATAGTCATACACAGAAAATAAATCATCTAAAAAAGTTTTTAAAAGACTGCAGAAGAGGCTGGGATGGCTCAGTGGGTATGTAAGTTTACTGCACAAGCATGGTGACCTAAGTTCAGATTCCCCAACAACCATGTAAAAAGCAGGACCTGGTGGCATACACCTGTAACACCAGTGCTGGGCTAGGGGACACAGCAAAGACAAGACGATGACTGGGGTTTACTGATAATCATTTAACTGTGGCAGGGAGAGGGGGACCTCCAGTTTCGGTCAGAGACCTGACCTCAAAGGTAAGAAAGCAAAGAGCAATAGCAGACACCTGATAACTTCTTCTGGCCTCTACAGACACACACAACAATAAACACACACACACACACACATACACAATAGTAAACACAAATAGGAAACATGTATACACACAATAAACACATTCATGCACACACATACACACATATAAACACACAGACATATGACATAAACACACTCATATACCACACATTCTGAAAATAAACAAATATTAAGCAATGTATCACAAAGATTAATAGGAAACGAGACGTAACATCTCAGGACACACTGGGAAGGGCAGGAGAGAATAATGATTGTATACCAACGATTATACTGAGGGCTGGAGATCAGCTCAGTTGGAAGAATGCCTATCTATCATGCACAAGGCTCAGGGTTCATCCCTAGCACTGCATAAAGTAGGCATTCCTATATTATAGTAGTAATGAGTTCAAGACTCTACCTCAAAAATAAAATAGTAAGAGGAAACAGTAAAGGAGAAAAATCACATGATGACATCTGAAGTACAGGTATAAGGTTAACCTTGGAAAGGAAGGATTTTTTTCTTCTAAGTCAGCAAAAAAAAGGGCTGAGAGGCTAATTAGAGAAACAGAGAAGCAAATGAAGACATCAAATGGCACTAACTTAGGGAAATGGGAACCCAAGTCCTCCTCCTTCACCGAGGGGAAGGACATGGCAGCAGGATGAGAAGATCAGCATAGGGGCAGAAACGTCAGCAAATGTTCTGTGGCTTCCACACAGACACACAGCATTAAGTGTGTGCGCATGCACACCCCCATTCTCTCTCTCTCTCTCTCTCTCTCTCCTAAAATAACCAAATATAAAAAAATGTATCACAAAAATAATAGAAAAAGAGATATAACACCTCAGAGGGCACATTGGGAAGCTTATGTACATACACGTTTGAAGGTTATTTTCATTATTTATGTATACATATGTAAGTTCTATGCATAAGCATAATGGTGCCCACTGAAGCTAGAAGGGAGTATTTGCCTAGTTTAACATTAATGCCAAAGAAACACATTAGGCATTAAAAAAGGGTAACTATGAACACTGGTAATTCAATCATTACTTCTACACCACACATCCTTGGAAACAAAGTCCAAATTCCTTAGAAAAGCTTTTAAGCTAAGTTAAGGAGGGAGGGGGTTTGATGATACATGCCTTTAATTCCAGCACTCAGGGGGTAGAGATAAAGAGATCTCTGTGAGATGCAGGTAAGCCTGGTCTACATAGTTAGGTCCAAGAAACCCAAGGCTACATAGAGAGAAACCTGTTACACACACACACACACACACACACACACACACACACACACACACAGAGTAAAAAACAATTAGAAAAAGGCCTGCCCTTCTCCACACTCAGCATCCTGGCCTGAAGTCACCCTCCCCAACCTCCTTCAGGCTGGGTCTGGAATGCTACTCCCCACCCACTTCTTCCTGCTCTTCCTTCTACCCTCAGAATAAGGGTTAATGGTCTCCAGACACATTCCTCACTCCTCTCGCCCTAAGAACTAACCATATGTTTGTGTAGCAAATCTCTACCTCAGCACCTTGCCTTAGTGAATGTAATTATTGACTTGGCTAACTCCTTGATCACACAGGAACTCATGAAAAACAGGAAACTCACAGAGACCTTTTAAGGTTTAGCTTTCTGTTCTCAGTGCATGACACTGTAGGTTCTGAGCTAGACAGGCCACTCCAAAATGGAAAGGAATTTATTGCAGTCAGATAATATTTAAGTAACCACATTGGAAAGGTTTACTATTTAAACTGACAAAAATTAAATTCATGTGGCCTATTACAGATGTGACCATCAAGCCTGGCAGGCATCAAGCCTGATGCCATAAAGTGACTGTCCCCATCATCCAGCTGGTTAACATCAGAACACAGTTTCCCATTCTCAGTCCGAGGGGTCTTTTCTAACGTATCTCCAACACATAGGTTTCCTTACCAAATACCCCCATATTTGCATGGGGTTTGAGGTCACTATCATCATTCCAGTGTCCAAGCCAAAACTTACAAGCCATCTGAAATGTCTTTGTTTCTCATCAAGACCTACTGGTTCTCTCCTCTTGATATCTGATGATCACTACACTTCTTTCCATACCAGGCAGACAAGCCACACATGGTAGGAAGAAAACTCAGAGAGGGTTAAGGAGAAGTACAGCATCCAAAATCGACAGAAAAAAAAAAAAAAGGGAAAGGGGAAAGTTGTATCTTTCTATGTCAGTGGGCAAAAGTAGGACCTGTGGACCTGCACTACTGGGTGGGGCTGAGAAGAAAAGGTTATTTGGTCTTTCTCTATAGCACAGCTGAAGTGGGGGCTACCTTCCTAGGGCTGGCCCCTGCGATTGCTCTTTTATGTTTTGGGTAGCTTGGAATGCTAAGATCCAACACATTTCTTAACAAATGACAAGTGCTGAACGTACTGGATGCACAGACGACTCTTAAACACTGTACATTCTGCTGGGCCAGACGGCAGAAGTGGAGAGTTGTAAGAACACAAGAATCGGCTCAAGGCAGGAGCTGTGTGCCTCCAAGCAGGCTAGGTTTGCAGCTGAGATAGAATGAGTCTGCAGACAACACACAAAAGAGAGCGAGCTTGAACCAGAGACCCAGGTAACTCCTAGGAACCAACCACGGTGCCTTGGAGCTGACTCTAACATCTAAAAGCTGGACAGAGTCAAGATGTTTGCATGTGGCATAGCCACAGCTTACAAGTGGTGCTCCAGGCCAAGGACCCGGCTCCACCACAGCCTGAGCCCTTTCAGCTTTGCTTTGCAAATGCTAACCAACTGACAAGGTTTCCATGAGGATAAGTAAATCATGAGAAAGTGCTCAGGGTCCTGTCACATAATAATAATGTCAGTAACTTTCAGCTCAAGTAGGGAAATGTGTATATATTAGGACTCCAGGATCTCCTAGCCCAACAATTTGCCTGTACATTTTTATTTTAAGAACCTACAAAAGCTTTTAAAAAGAAGGTAGAAAGATGGCACACATTTGTAATCCCAGCACTTAGGAGGCAGAGGCAGGAGGATCCCAAGAAGTTTAAGACCAGTCTGATACATACACTGAGTTCCAGGATTACCCGGCAAGTCTAAAGAAAAAAACAAAACAAAACAAAAAAAACCTACAACAAAACAATTATATATATACATATATGGTTTTAATTTTAATTTTAAAAGTTTTATACTTTTAAATCTTAGAGTAAGACTATAATTCCTAAAGCCTTTTTCAGGTGATATTTTATGGAGACATCACAATGCCTATATTTATCCCAGAATTCTATTTCCTCAAAATATGAAACATTAAGCTATAGTTCTGATACAGAGTAAAACTGGACATCCAGTCTGAGTGTCAGCAAGCCAACGATGATCCAAATAGCAAATGAAGCGTGACTGCCAGTCTCCTCCATGTCAGCATCTAGAAGCACAGCCTCAAAGGAGCGAGTATGTATGGAGCAGTCATGGATACTGGTGATGTTAATCATAACATCAAAATAAATACTGGATGCCAAGTCTTATAAAACCACAATGGGATATGAATACAATGTGCAGGGAAGTTTTTTGTTTTTTTCTTTTTTGAGACAAGGTCTTACTAGGCTGATCTCAAACTCAGGGATCCGCCTGCCTCTGCCTCCTGGGTGCTGTAATTAAAGATGTGCACAGCCATGCTCCCATGATGGGCTGTTTTGTTTGTTTTGTTTTTAAAGGGGTACTGGAGAGTAAACAAAGTCTTGAGCATGTTAGGCAAGTACTCTACCACTAAAATACATTCTTGGCCTAGGTTTTTACTATGTAGCTTTGACTATCCTATTCTCCTGCTATATTTGACCTTAGGATATGTAATATTTAAACATAATTTAAAAAAAAAAATCTGATGTAGAGGCTAGGCATGGTGGTGCACACCTTTACTCCCAGCACTTGGGAGGCAGAGGCAGGCAGATCTCTGAGTTCAAGGCCAGCCTGGTCTACAGACTGAGTTTCAGGATAGCCAGGACTACACAGAGAAACTGTGTCTTGAACAAACAAAACAAAAACAAAAAAGCAAAATCTGACGTGGAAGTCAGAGGATAACTCACAGGAGCCATTTCTTTCCTGTCACTGTTAGGATGAAAACTGTAGTCATCAGGGTTAGCAACACTCACTTTTACCCAGTGAGCCAGCACCTCCACAGCCCCCAAGTATCACCTTTCATCAGCAACAGAAAGATACCTGAAAAAGTCTAAGCTACCCAATTACAGACAGAGAAAACAACAGGTAAGGAAAAGAACACAATAAACATAAAAATTAAAAAATGGCAGAAATAGCATATCAATTGTTGTGATAAATGTATTTTTAATAATCAAATAAAAAAGCTATTAAACACCAAATTCTATTTTGTTTACCTGTGTTTACCTGTGACTGGGGACAGTGCTTGATGCCTAAGAGGCAGCAACAGTTACTCAATTAAATGAATAAACAACAAAGATACAAAGGGTAAAAACAGGTGTCTCCCAACACTTGGTAATTTTTATAAACTACTAGAGCAGGACTAACATTTTAAGGGTGCTTGTTTGTTTGTTTTTGCATAGTGCTAAAGACCAAACTCAGGGCCTATATACTAATATGCTAAGCAGATATTCCAACACTGAACCACAACCCCCAGCCAAAGATTTTATTATTTTTAAAGAAACATCAAAATATCAATCTTTGCTTTACTATACTGGCACTTTCAAAAATAAATGCATTGATGGGCTAGAGAGATGGCTCAGCAGTCAAGAGCATTTGCTATTCTCACAGAGTACCCAGGTTTGGTTCCTAACACCCATATGGCAGCTTATAACCATACTTAAGTCCAGTTCCAGGGGATCTGGCAACCTCTCCTGGCTTCCAAGACACCAGGCTTGCAAACATACATACATCCAGGCAAAACACTCATACACATAAAATAAAAATAACAAACCTTTAAAAAATAATAGTAAGGGCAATGGTGGTGCACATCTTTAATCCCAGCACTCAGAAGGCAGAGCAGAACTCAGGTAGATCTCTGAGTTCAAGGTCAGCCTGGTCTCTACAGTGAAACACAGAGTCCTAGGACAGCCAGGGCTACACAGAGAAACCCTGTCTCAAAACAAAACATAAATAAATAAATAAATAAATAAATAAATAAATAAATAAATAAATCTATAAATGTGTTAGGTTAGGCAAGGCAGTGCACTCCTTTAATCTCAGCACTGGGGAGGCAGAGGCAGTAGGACCTCTGAGAATTCCAGGGCAGTCTAGTCTACATAAGAATTCCAGGCCAGCCAAGGCTATGGAATGAGACACTGTCTCAAAAAAAAAAAAAAAAAAAAAAAAAAAAAAAAAAGCATTGGTCTATCAGTAAAATAATAATTGATGATGAGATGAAATCAAGACTAAGTGAAAAAAAAAAAAAAACTCTAAGCAAAAATCGTCTTTAAATCCATAGCATGTGTACTTAATTTCTCAAACAAATGGCCCAAGGGACAGGAAACAGTGAGACCTGAACAGGTTCTATAACTGAGGGAAGAGAGGACTCAAGGGTTTGGGGAGCTGCTCAACTTTATTGTTCAGTACAATATGAAATGGACAAAGTGTGTGTGTGTGTGTATACATACATACACACATTTTAGGTAAACCTGAAATACATTATAATCTTATTCTTTACTAAGAAAATAAGTTAGCACTAGCAAACCTAATGTATAGAGAATGTGTGGCGATGGTATTTGTCTGAGCGTATGCAACACGTAAGGATTTGACACTGTCAATATTTTTAATGGCTATTCTGGGGGCAGAAAGGATCATAATGGCAGAGAAAGTGGGCATGCCTTATGCTGTTCCTCCACCGAGAACACCATGTAACTGAGCTGCTCCAATACATTTTAACCTGTCCTTCAGCTAGTATGCTAACTGGCAAACACATTCAAAAAGAAACATTTTAAATTCACAAATAAGTTTTAAAGTTTAATATTGTTAAAGTTACATAATAAGAATTGTTACAAACTACACAAGTATAGCACTTTAGAAATAATGCCAAATTTTAATTCGTGAAAGAATAAAGAAACATACAGCCAAAGTCTGTAATTGAAATAAGCTCAACTGTTTGACCACTAAGTCAACAGTTCTACTAATTTCAAGTCCATCTGGCAGTAGTACACAGCTTCTATTTTCATATGCCCTTCTCTTCCTGGTACACAAAAGACAAGTGATTAAGCACCGTGTGCCTGCAGAGAGCATGAGTCATTCATTCCAAGATCCCAGAGTGAGGGCACTCCCTCAAAGCAAGAGCCAGCCAGCATAGGTTTTACACAGTTTAAAAGCAAGTTTCATCTGTGTCTTTAAAGAGGGGGCAGATAGTTTATGCATATCTAATCAGACCCCAGTTTCACTTCCTGCTAAAGACAAAGGCTATTATTGCTCTGACAATCACCAACACCAAAATCAAAAGGGATGAAGAAAAGAGCTTTAGGATGGGGAACTGAAAGCACCAATTGTTAGCATGTCATGCTTTCATCCTCAGAATTTAATGAGGCTGGACGACAGGGTAAGTAATAATTCCATTCAGGTGCCAGCTTAAAGTTCAAAGTTTGATCCTCATTTCCTCAGCTTTCATAGTGGTTATTATTTCTCTACTAGGCAACAAGCTGAAGAATTCATCCAATTCAGAAGTTCAGGTGGCTGGTGATTTCCCACTGTGAAACCAAGCCCAACCAATGGCTATCAAGCCAGGCTGCTCATTACCATCATCTAAGTGTTCATAAACTACTGATGCCTGGGCTCATGTAGTAGAGGTGGACTTAAACTGGCCAAGGTGGGGCCCCAGCATAAATATAATTTTTAAAGTTCTCTAGATGATGCTAACATAGAGGCAGGTTTAGAATTGTCTTGCTGGGGTTGAAGAGATGACTCAGTGGTTAAGAACACTCACTGCTCTTCTGAAAGTCCTGAGTTCAATTCCAAGCACCTACATGGCAGCTCACAACTGTCTAATACTGTCTTCTGGTATGCAGATGTACATGAAGACAAAGTACTTACATACATAAAATATAAATCATTAGAATTATCATACCTAGCCGGGCAGTGGTGGCGCACGCCTTTAATCCCAGCACTTGGGAGACAGAGGCAGGTGGATTTCTGAGTTCCAGGCCAGCCTGGTTTACAGAGTGAGTTCCAGGACAGCCAGAGCTACACAAAGAAACCCTGTCTCAAAAAACCAAAAACAAAACAAAACAAAAAAAAAAAAAAAACAAAAAAACAAAAAAACAAAAAAAACAAAAAAAAACAAGAAGTGGGTACCTACCTACTCAGTAGGTAGAGAGCTTGCCTAGCACCCACAAGGCCTGGGGTTCAATATTCAGTGCTACATAAACCAAAGCAATGAGGTACTCCTGTAACTCCAATACTCAGGAGGTGTAGACAGGCTATCAAACGCCAAAGTTATCCTTGGCTACATGGTGAGCTCAAGGCTAGGTGGAGGGGGGGGGGAGGGAAGGAGAGAGGGAGAATTCTGAGGTAAATCAAAACAGATGGACACTGGTATTTCTCTTTCCTCATTTTTAGACAAAGCTATTTAAAAAGATGCATAAAGCTAGCTACACTTCTAACATTAAATAGATGCAACATTTGTCTCAGCTTGTTTTTAAATAATTGCATCTTTTTTTCTAAAAAACTTTATTTAAAAATACTATACTCTTTTGTATCTGTTCTAGGATTGTGTGGTGTATAAAGTGGGCCCTCACAAAAGCTCTGCCTTCAAACTTATCATTATTGTCCTGGATTCGCTGTTCCACCTAGACTCAGGTGAACAACTGCTTCCAGATTTAAAAACAAAAACAAACACCAGGGAATGGGGAAGCAGAGGCAAAAATGGTACCGCATCTTACAGTCTGGCCAGTTACATCCTATTCTGTTCTCATAAGCTCCCTGTCTTCTCTGATATCCTATTAGAATAAAGGAATTGTACATGAAAAGCATTATTTCAGCTGGACTCCGTGGCACATGCCTTTGACCCCAGCACTTGGAAGGCAGATTTCTGTGAGTCAAAAACCAGCCGATCTACATAGGAAGTTTCAAACCAGTCAAGGCTACATAAAAAGAGCCTATCACAAGAAAAACAAAAACAAAAAAGGCATTATTTTTGATAAGATAAAATCCCCACCACTCTTGGTGCCTTCCAAAGGCCTTTTCACTTTTATAAGGTGATATGACCACTGGGAATTTACAGCTGAAGGAACTTCATAAAATTAAACCAAAGAACACCTTTCTTCCCATTTTATTAGGAAGAAAACAGATTTTCCCAGGGGATGGCGGGGTAGGAACCACTTAGACCTCAAACCTCAAGACTCAAATTAATGAGCCAGGCATAGAGCTCCCAGCACTTCATTTTTCTTGGCCCAGCACAGGGAAGGTAGAGGAAAGGGAATGACAAAGTCAGTGTTAGCCTCTGGTACGCTCTGAGTTCAAAGACAACTAGGGCATGGGAGACCCTGTCTCAAAACAAAAGACTCAGATCAAATCTTGCATATAAGTTTGTGTTAAGGCGCTATGCTAGTATCTGTCTCTAGAAGCCCTGTGTGTCTCCTGCACAGGCCCACACATCCTGCTGGTCTGGTAGCAGTACTATTCATCTTCCTACTTTGGCACAAACTGGGTAGACAGCCTCCAATCAATACATGCTTCTGTTTAGTTTAAGACAGGTTCTCATGTCACACGCATGAGCCTCAAACCCCCTAGGTATCAGAGGATGACCTTGAACTCTTGATCTTCCTGCCCCTCCCCCAAATTCTAGGCTTACAGGTTTGTACCACCATTTGTGTTTTGTTTTGTTTTGTTTTGTTTTGTTTTGTTTCGAGACAGGGTTTCTCTGTGTAAGCTATCCTGGAACTCACTCTGTAGACCAGGCTGGCCTCAAACTCAGAAATCCACCTGCCTCTGCCTCCCAAGTGCTGGGATTAAAGGCTTGCACCACCATTTTATACTGGGTTTTATGCAGTATTGAGGATAGCATCCCAGTTTTGTGCATGCTAGGCATGAATTCTGCCAACTGAGCTACATACATCTCCAGCCCCTAAGCAACACTTTTTTTTAAACACTAAATGATGTCACAACGTAATTCAGAAGACAATATATATATATACATATATATATGTGTGTGTGTGTGTATATATATATAATTTTTATATATATGTATATACATATATATATATATATATATATATATATATAAATTAAATGGGAGAGCACTTCTTCAAGAAATGAGGGGACTTGAAAGTTACAAGGGGAAATGCCACAGCTCTAGAAATGAGTCCAAGAAGGTAGGCTAACACACCCCCAACCATTCTCAGAAACTCTTCAATGTGCCCACCACAGCCTTCCTAGCAAAGACAGGTGCCTTGGGCTCAGTAAAGAGAGAAAAATGTTTGTATCTGGCATAAAAGTCATGTTTTATGATGTGAACCATCAGGAATCTTATACTCACACAGACACACACAGACAAGTTTAACATTACAGTATGTTACAGTTAGATGCTATAACTGTCTAATGAGATATATTAGTGTTACATAAATTATAAAATTTAAAGGTCCATATTACTTTTAAAAAGTAAAAAGATATTTGGAAAGAATTAAATTCGGTAAGTAAACTAGTATATCTTGATATAGCTTACCATTAAGTTAAGGAAATGCAAGAGTAAATTTGAAAGAACCTGAAACTAAAATGAAGTTTTGGGGCTTTCTGCTTTTTTTTTAAAAATATCTCCCACATATGCATATGTGTGTGTATAAAAGACAGGGTCTCACTAAGTAGCTCTTGCTGACTGGCCTGGAATTCACAGAGATCTGCCTGCCTCTACCTCCCAAGTGCTAGGATTAAAGGTGTATGCATTATACCTGTCTTAATATAATATTTATATATATGACATAATTTGTATATATATATCTCTTTGAGAATTCAATAAAATTTATCTTGATCGTATTCACCCTCCACTCCTCCCAATGTTCTGGTGTTTATCAGACAAGGTTTCATGTGGCTGAAGACAGCCTTGAATTTCTAAACCTCCTGCCTCTACCTCCCAAATTCCAGGTTTACGGCATGTGAAAATAATTTAAGAGAAAACATTGCAAGGGACCTAAAATCCACCTGTTTCTCAACTAGCTTTACCAAGGAAAATAATGACTGGACTTTTTTTCTTTTAATGAATGAAGCAGTTCCCTTAAGGGTCTCTGAACATCTTCAAAGTGAGTCATCCTACAAAGCATGCAACTGACTGAAGACATTGCCAGTGTGTTCTGAGTACTATATGCTGCATGTTCAATGTTTAGCCTTACTTTTAAAACATTATTTATACATTATTACTTATGTATCACCACCAGCCAGAAATAACAACATTTCTCCTTATTTTGATTAACAGACTTTGTTCAAGTGTTCTCAGTTCACTTATGGCCAGTTGACACACGATGATTGCACCTGAGATCAGCTAACAAGTCATGATTTATCAAAGGCTCTGTGATATCACTGTTACCTCCCAGACTTGTATAAGCAAGGCTAAATTTTTAAAGAGTCACGTTTTAAAACATTTGAACAGGAAAAGAACAATCTATTAAAAAAATAAATAAACACACAGAGACAGCAACACAGTTTGCAAAGACCTAACACACTTAAATCCCCATAAAGCCACACCAAAATGAGAACATACTGAATCAACTGTACAAGTAAACTGGTTTGATTTTTCCAATAGTATAGTGTCTGTGTGCAAAGACATGAGCCTACTCCATCATAAAATCCAAGGATTAAAATCAGCAAAAACAAAGCCTTTGTGGCAGATGGGCCAGGTCCAGAGAAAAATAAAGTGTCTGTGTGTCCCACTTAATTTCATTGAAAAAGAAAACAGATCTACTGAACTTCATAACTTTCCAAGCTGGACTCCCACCATGACTGAATAAAATGTCAATGAGAAATGAGCACAGGACCAGAGGCAATGTTCTAAGATGTTCTAGTCTCTATTTAATCCTCCCAATAAGCCCTTTGATGCTCAAACTATACAAGGTGATCAGGGACGATAGTTGTTTCAATACAACTCTGGCAGATACCTTATGAGGGACATATACTAGCAATCTGGAGTCAAGTGCATTCTCCCTCCATTCAAGAGCTGTGCTAGCTGGGAGGCCCATGATGCCCGGCTTCTTGGAGAGCATAACGCAGCCAGGTTCCTGAAGGACCATACAGAGGCCACCGAGATCTGCCACCTGGCAGCTCTACCCTGTGTCAGTCTTTTTACCCTTGCCACTCCTTCCTCAGTGTGCTGGCTTGATGGTACTCTCCTAAGACCAAGTGAGAATGCAAGTATCTAGGAATCAGAGATTAAAAACAAAAATTCCTCCCATGTTTAAAGGTGATTGCCTTAAAGGTCTTTTCTTCCCCTTTCCAACTCTCTCTCTCTGCTCTGTGTACTCTAAAAGGTTGCCCTGAAACTGGATCTAGGATTCTTGCAAAGCTAGACTAAGAGAGGTTTCAGGTTGCTCATCACTGGAGGAAACAGTTCCTATCCAGTGCGGATCAATGTCTACTCAAAGATCTGGCCCCATGATCAATTTCCTTCTGCTACTGCAGACGTTCTAAAACCCCAAGAGACACCTGAAGAACTGACACTGGCTGGAAAGGCTGTTTACCAATCTATTACATAACATCGTGGAGTTTCTTATAGCTACATAAACTAATTTTGCAGGAAATGAGGTAAGGCAGACACAGGGACAAAAACAAATGAGAAGCCCCCACTACCAGCCTGTGAAGCCTATAATGACCTTTTTCCTTAGTGTGCTGGCTTTGACATGTGAGGGGCTTCTTATTCCCCTATAGATTACATTACAGTGCCGTAGGTGCCCATAAAATATAAATCTTACAACCTTGTAGTCAACAAGGTAGAAAGGCTTATGAACAACAATGCCAGCTTAGTGCTGACATTCCTTAGTAGAATGTGGCTTTGAAGGTATACACTGGACTAGAAGAAGCCTTGGCTCTCTTTCTCCAAGAATTTGGACAAATTATTCCTCTGCGCTTCAACTTCTTCATCTGTAATAGTAGATTGATAACAAAACTATCTTCGGAGTTTTACTAATAAGACATACACTCCATTAGAATGCAGAACTCAGAAGATGCTTCACAGGTGAGAGGCTGCTATTGTAAGCTGGTATTAACCTTGGGTGAAGATACAGGAGACAAGCTAATGTAAGAATCCGTTCAGCCCAATGCCACCATGTTAGCACTATCCTATATAGGGTAACAGAAACAGTACAGAACATAAAACTAGTGTCTTTTAAAAAGAAATTAAAGACTAAACACACTAGTAAAGCTGGTTACAACAATAATAAAAATGATTAGGAAGCTAGTCATGGCAGTTCATGCCTATAATCCTGGCACTCAGGACACTGAGGCAGGAGGATTGGGGAAAATTCAGGGCCAGACTGAGCTAAATAAGATATTGTCTCAAAAAAAAAAAAAAAAAAAAAAAGTTAGTTTGGTTTTTTAAAGTAAAATGACAGGACACAAAACAGTAAACACACACAATATATTTTACACAATATATCTCAAGAGAGATGTATTCCATATAGATTTCAATTCCATAATAATCTCTCATTTTAAAGTTGAGTTAATTTGACAGTAAAAAATAATTTCAGGCTGGCAAGATGGTAAAGGTGATTGGGTGAAGGTGATTGTGTGAAGGGGACTGAGGGAAGGGGACTGGGGGAAGGGGATTTCTGCTAAGTCTGACAACCTGAACTTGATCCCTAGGATCCACACAGTGGACGGACAGAATGGGCCTACAAATTGTCCTCTGACCGCCACAAGTACAAAGCAACATGTATATACCCCTCCCCCCCAAAAATAAAAATACAATATGATTGTCAAAACTGTAAGAAGAGCAAGAAAAGTTTCTTGTGGATTCGGATAACTCAAAATTCCCTCAGAAAAAAAAAAAAGAAAGAAAGAAAGAAAGAGAGAGAGAGAAAAGGAAAACAAATATCCACTACTATCCAACATTTAAAGTTTCATTTTGCTACATACATACTATATTCTTATAAATGCTGTGTGTATAACAGGTGATTTGAGATCTTTCATGGTCATTCAGTCTTAGAATAGAATGAGGTAACACAGAAATAAATTACATAACACTGCCTCTTCACACAAAGTAGAAAGACTGAAAGTAATTCTAAAAAAATGGATTGTATTATATTCTTTTTTATTTTGTTAAACTACAATCCTCTTAAAAATATATATTTATTTTTCAATTAACACACATAGTATTTTCTTTTGTTTCATCTTTTACATTTTCAAGCAAAATGTGTTTCCCCTTCCCCTTCATGCCCACCATGCCTCTGGTCTTCCCTTCCCCTCCTCCCTTATTCCCACCATGCCTCTGGTCTTCCCTTCCCCTCCCCCCTCATCCCCACCATGCCCCTGGTCTTCCCTTCCCCTCCCCCCTCATCCCCACCATGTCTCTGGTCTTCCCTTCCCCTCCTCCCTCATGCCCACCATTCCTCTGGTCTTCCCCTCCCCTCCCCCCTCATGCCCACCATGCCTCTGGTCTTCCCTTCCCCTCCCCCCTCATCCCCACCATGTCTCTGGTCTTCCCTTCCCCTCCTCCCTCATGCCAACCATTCCTCTGGTCTTCCCTTCCCCTCCCCCCTCATGCCCACCATGCCTCTGGTCTTCCCCTTCCCCTCCCCCCTCATGCCCACCATGCCTCTGGTCTTCTCTTCCTCTCCCCCCTCATGCCCACCATGCCCCTGGTCTTCTCTTGGTCCACCTCCCAGAACCTCTTTTCTATGTCACATTACCCTCCCCTTCTTCAACTCCTCTTTTTCCTTCCTCTGGTTTCCTTTTGGTTAAACTATACTTATTACTGTCTGAGTCTCTTAGTGTCAGTTAAATTCTACTCTCTGGAGAGTACACAGTACTTCATTACTTTCCTGAGAGAAGTTAAAACAAGCTAAATATTTTTTTTTCTGGTGACTCTTAACTTGCAATTGTGATAAGCATCTAAAAAATAAATAAAAAACTATGCTTTACAAAACTATAGGCTACTCGATACTGTTAGGAAAATAAAAACAAATATTTATACTATTTAAAAAAATTTGCCGGGCGGTGGTGGCACACGCCTTTAATCCCAGCACTTGGAAGCAGAGGCAGGCAGATTTCTGAGTTCGAGGCCAGCCTGGTCTACAGAGTGAGTTCCAGGACAGCCAGGACTATACAGAGAAACCCTGTCTCGAAAAACCAAAAAAAAAAAAAAAAAAAAAAAATTAACAGTGTCAAAAATAAGGAATCCTACTCTTTCTCTTTCTCTCTCTCTCTCTCTCTCTCTCTCTCTCTCACACACACACACACACACACACACACACACACACACACACACACACTCAGAGAGAGATGGGGGAGGTGGGGAGGAGAAAAGAGAAAAAAGATGCTGCCATATCAGAGGGAAAAAAAATCCAAGTGTAAATTCTCACATTTCTCGATGAACTGGAGATTTCCCACTCAATTAAATAAATCTTGTTTTGTTTTGTTTGAGACAGCATCTATTTTGTAGCTCTGGCTGTCCTAAAGTCTGATATGTAAATTAGGCAGGCCTAAAATTCACAAGAGACCCACCTGCCTCTGCCTCCGGAGTACTAGGATTCAAGGGGATCACCGACACTCTTGCCTAAATAAATCCCTTGAAAAGAGTAATTCAGCTGGGTGTCATAGGTCACACCTGTAATCACAAAACCCAGGAGGAGGCAGAAGCAAAAGTATTGCTGAATTTGAGATCAGCTACAGTCGGGTTTTTGTCTAGCCTAGGCTACATAGCAAGATGGGGGGGCAGGGGAAAACATCAAAACAACGGGGCCTAAATACTAAACCTAAGAAATCATCTTTTTTTTTTTTAAAACAGCAATAATTTAAGTGTGAGGAAATTCAGAATTATGTTTAATTCAGGTTAACTCAATCATGAAGTATGTTCTGTATCATAAACACTCTTAAGCCCAGAGACATCAAGATTAGTAAAGCAAGGCCTTCTGCTCAGGCCTGCGTCCACTGGAGAAAACACAAACTATTATCACATAATATATAGGGAGGGTTATAAGTGCAGTGTGTACAAAATACAGAAAATGTCAAGAAAGAAAGAAATGTGACCGAGAACGGCCCCATGGATGAGAGCTAGACTAGCACAGGGCAGATGGCCTTTAATATGAGTCTCACACAATTAAGTAGGTGAGAAGGGGACAGAAAGTAACAAGGATTCCAAGCTACAGAAATGGTTATTTTAACCTTAAATATCATTATCATTTTTTTTTTCTGATGTCTCCAGAAAAAAGAAAATTTCCAGTTTCTGGTCATTCAGTGTGTAAACATCCCAATCCTGGCACTGGTTGGTCCTATAATACCACTTGTAATACAAAAACAAAAACAAAACACACGTGGTCAGTAGTCTATTCCATTGTTGAATAACCAAAGGGGAAAAACTAAAGATTTTAACTCTGTCACTTCAAACAACAGCAACACTCGCCATAAAAACAGAGATGAGAATATTCAATAGAATAAAGAGAATTTGAAATAACTCTGTATGGATAAAAAAAGACCCATTCAGATCAATTAAATATTATTACTAAAATAGCTGTACTTAAGATCTTAAACATTGGATAGGTTAAACTATTTAGTAACTACAGGATACTTCATGTACTGAGCTTGAATATCTAAGGCTCACTACGGCCTGTTAATTCTGAAATACGATGGCCTCTGCCTTCCTCTAGGATACCTACGTACGTGGATGATGGGGTATGTATCCATGAAATGAGATAAACTGAACTGAAAAGCTATACCAAACTTTTTATAATGGGGAAAAGTTTTAAGTTTGCTTTCTGATACGAACTTTGGACAAACAAAAGGCTTGTTCCAGAAAAGGCCCTGGTTGAGCTTTCTGGTTGAGGAAACTGACCTGCAGTAAAGAAAAGCCCTGTCTAATGAGTTGATAAGGACTCCAAGTTCCCTCCATTTATGCATTCCAGTTCCCAGGAATTTGGCTCTGGGAATTTTACAGCCTAATTCTCCCTGCTTTAAACCTCACCAGGGTGGCAGACTAGGAAAGTGGTCAGATTAGGATAAAGAAGAAAACGACAAGATAATAGCCAAAATTAGTCCACCTACATTGTCAGGTCACCTACTCCAAGGTCACCAAGAGTCTTATTGTGGACATGGTAGTGCCTCCATTCTGAAAAGAGGAAATAAAATACAGCAAGAAAGTACAACCAGAGCCATATTTCTGGAGGACAAAAGTTCTTCTTCACCACTCTAACAGAGTAACTTAGCAGGTCTCGGTAAGGACACAGTGGACTCAGCTGGAAAGTGTCACCAAACTGCTCTTCTACACGAGTGTTCCAAATCCACTCTCTGGGACTTCACACCTCTCTCCTCACCTGAAAAGGAAGTTCCTGACCCTACTTGTGCAGGCTACCGAGGAAACTGGCACCAAGACACTAAAGGACCTGTCCTTGGAAACCATCCCATAAGAGGTAACAAGATGACCTAAAAAGCTCCCTTGAAGAAGGTTACTCCACTAGATTCACTCAAGGAATACAGGAAAACGTCCAAAGCAGTGACTCTTTCAAGAGTTCCAGTCTCACTTTTCCTAAAGTAAAAAGATCTTGACCAATGAAGGAAAAAAAAAAAAGCATTGGCGAACTAAGTAGAAGCTACCCAAACTCCTCAGAGCGATAACCGACCGTCGCAGCTGTCTGACAACAGGAGCTGTGCTTAACCCAACTGCAAACAAAGTTTCCTAAAACAAACTGGTGGCTGGAGACTTTGACCTCTCCTAACTGTGTGTGACATCCAACACAATTTCTTCTCGAAAATGGCAATTCATACTCTAGTTTTCGATCAAGTGCTGTGAGGTAACCATCCTGAAGTCACTCTTTAATAAGTGACCGAGAACAACTCAAGGATGTCAACAAGGAGTGTCCCGCAGAAGGTTCCACTGAACTGATGGAACTGGAACCCAGAAATTCCCACGCTGGACCGTGCGAAGACGCTGCAGGTGGAGGCCTGCAGTGTCTTCATGAGGGACCCGGTCCCTGCACCCGGATACTGGAGGAGGTGCACTAAAAGGGGTGACCGGCCTTTCCCGCCTCACTGAGGCAGGAGAGCGTGCGGAGGCGGCGGCCGCTCCCCTCAGGACCAGCGCTGACAACCCCAAGCGTCCCGCCCAGCCTCCCGATCCCCGTTCCGGAGGGGCCGGGCCGCGCCCCCCCGCGCTCCAGCTGGCCCGCGCGCCCCACCCAGCCCTCGCCGAGCGCCTCACCCGGTCGGAGCTGCAGGCCGCCGTCGCGCCGGCTGCACCACAGGGCACGCTCGCCCTGCTGCAGGATGTAGTGGTCCTTGGCCTGAAAGAGCTCCATGCCGGCCCCACGGGCTCCGGGAGGCGGCGGTCTCCCGGCCCAGGCACAGCGGCGGCCCTCCCGGGAGCGATGCAGGAGTCCTCCACCGCGACCACCAGAGCCCGTGCCTCGAGGAGACACCAAGGATCCACCCCACGGAGGAACAGGGTGTGGAGGCACTCGGGAGCCTGACCCGCGGGCCGAGAACACGCTTGGGCGGCCGAGGCCCGGGAGGCCTGTCCCCCTCCCCCCACAACTCCTGTGCCTAGGCTCCGCCCCCTACCCTGAGACTCCACCTCCTGGCTTCCCCTAGACTCCGCCTCCTCCCAGGTTCCTCCCAGGTTCCTCTCCGCGCCGTACAACTTTCCCTCCTACAGTTCCTCCCCTCTCCCTTAGGCTCCGCCCTTGCTCAGGCCCCTCCTCCGACCCTCCGACTCCTCCCTCTGAAGGTCTCCGAAAGCTCATCTAGGCCCCGCCCTGGTCCCGCCCACGAGTTTCTGGCTCAGACCTCTCCCAGTGTGTGTCTCAAGCCTCTTTCTCTTTTCTGCTCTCGCCGCGCTTCTTTCAGTTCCTCCCTCTCTGTCTACTCCCCCGCCTCTCCCAATCTCCGGCCTTCTTACCAGCTGCGACCTCAGGCAGTCCCTGGGTCTGACTAAGTCTGGTTAGACTGGCTAGACGCCCTTCCATTTCTTGATCTTTCCCTGATGTGTAAGCCGGTCCTTCCTTCTTTCCGTTAGCTCCTAGAAAAACCAGGTCAAGTCCCTGAATCCACCTGATATTCCTTCTTTCCCAGAGTACATTTCCCCTAGTCTGAGCGAAGACCAAACAGCCATGGTTGGCTCCAGGGTTCTATCCCAAGTTGGCCCTCCGCTGAGCAGAGGCCGCTCTGTTTTGGCGATTCCTATTACAATCTGGACACCAACAATCATTTAGTAACTGCAAGTCAGTGGAGATGGGTATCAACAGAATACACACTAGAGATAGCAGGGCTAGTGAGGGGAAGGTACATGAAAGTCTGAGAAGCCAGCCTACAAGAACTCAGTTCATGAAGTAAAAGGGACGTCACTCAGAGATAGTAAAATGGCCTGGTGGCAATCTGAACTCCTCTTTGGATCTGTCTTGCTGTGTGATCTTGGGACAATTTTAGTCTCTAGTGGTTGAATTTGTGACCTTTATTATACTCTTAGGCTCCCAATTCTCTATGTTGAGTCTTCTTCCTTTCCTGTCTTTAATGTCTATAAAGTAATAATAATAAATAAATAAATAAATAAATAAATAAATAAAAAGAGGCCTAAGGGCTGGAGAGATGGCTAGGTAGATCAAGAGTACTTTGCTACTTTTGCAGAGGACCTGGGTTCAGTTCCAGGGCAGCTCACAACTAACTGTGATTGACACCTCTTCTGACCTCTGTTCCTGTATGCATGTGGTGCACAGGCACATAAATATAAAGTAAATGGTTGTTGTTGTTTTCTTAAGAAGCCTAAGATACCACAAAGGATATACTACTTTTAACCTTTTGCTCAAATGAAACTGAGAGATCTTCAAAAACAGGAAGGAGCTTTTATTACAAGTCATTGCTAAGCCCATACTGATCTCACTGTTGAATTTCCACAGCCCATCAAAAGTCTTATGACAACAAGATATCCTGAGATCTTTCTCCATAAGCTCAGTGCCTGATGTCTGCTCCAGACTACCACCCTAAGGATTGTGATTACTCTACCAAGTTTGTTGTTGTTGTTGTTTTGTTTGTTTGTTTTTCGAGACAGGGTTTCTCTGTGTAGCCCTGGCTGTCCTGGAACTCACTCTGTAGACCAGGCTGGCCTCGAACTCAGAAATCTGCCTGTCTCTGCCTCCCAAGCACTGGGATTAAAGGCATGCACCACCACCGGCAGCTCTCTACCAAATTTTTATGATGTGATTTGGGCAAAGTTACTGTGATGTTTTGTGTATGCTTGGCCCAGGGAGTAGCACTATTAGAAGGTGTGGCCCTGTTGGAGTAGGTGTGTCACTGTGGGTGTGGAATATAAGACCCTCATCCTAGCTGCCTGGAAGCCAGTCTTCTGCTAGCAGCCTTCAGATAAAAATGTAGAACTCTCAGCTCCTCCAGCTCCATTCCATGCCTGCCTGGATTCTGCCATGCTCCCATCTTGATGATAATGGGCTGAATCTATGAACCTGTAAGCCAGCCCCAGTTAAATGTTGTCCTTTATAAGACTTGCCTTGGCCATGGTGACTATTCACAGCAGTAAAACCCTAAGACAGGTAATGACAGTAAAAAGTTTCAACAGAAACTTAGAAATTAAATCAACTGCAGCTTTATTGTTGAATTCAGGCATATGTTGACTATCTTCAGCAAACTGAGAAAGTTCTTTGAAGACAGTATGTCCTGAAAATAATTTCATTATTTATTAAAGAATCACATTAATCCTGTTTAAAATAGACTAAGCCAGGCATGATGGTACATGCCTGAACCCCCTACACTTAGGAGGTAAAGGCAAGGAGGAGCAGAAGTTCAGAACTAGACCATGTCTCAAAAATAAAAAAAAAATCAATTGATTAAAACTTTTCCAGTTGTTTCAAACCAGTGGTTCCAACCCTGTGACTATATACTAGAATGCTGGAAAATTTTTTCAAACATATCAATGCTTAGACCTCAGACCAACTGAAGAATTCAATTAGTGTAGGGCATAGGCACCAGTAATTATTTTTTCTAAACTCAACCAAATGAGTGTAATGTATACCTAATGTTGAGGAACACTGTTTTGAGTGAAATTAATTGGAAAACTGCCTGACAGTCTGGTAAACACAGCAGTTACTCTCTAATACCATTGTATGAGATTGGGTACCTATAAATCCAGACTTAACACTCAGTAAAAAAGAGGAAATCCTGGGAAAATGATATACCCGTCATCTGCTGGGCTCAGAAGTATACTACTCTCTCCCTCAGATCCTAAACCCACATTGACCTCTGGGGTGGGTAAAGCTCCAGTCAGGCAAAGGGGAGTGAGGGAGAAGGGGCAGTACTTTGTTCCTCAGGCAGATCTCAACAAGTCCCTGCCACAGATGACTTCCCTTCACCTTAGACTTTGTGACCCTTGGACCCTGCAGAGTTCCTGACCCCTGCCTGACCTGTCCATGCTTGGCCTATTGCTATTTTCAAACCTTCATCCTCCTTCCAACCCGCTGGTTCAAGGTCTGCTCAGCTTGTCACCCAGGTTACAAAAGAAGTAGTTTCTGCTGCTCTAGTTTTTGAACATCGATGACCATTATACATGTTAGTTACCATCTTTTACATGTATGGTTATATTTTAATTATTTTAATTGTTCTTTTGTTTGTCTCTCAAGACAGAGTTTCTTTGTGTAAGCTTTCCTGTCCTGGAACAGATCTACCTGCCTCTGACCCCCAAGTGCTGGGACTAAAGGCCTATGCTACCCCTGCCTGACTTATTTGGGGTTTTTGAGACAAGGTCTCACTACTATATGTGTGGCCTGAAACTCAATACCTAGATCAGGGTTGGTTTTGAACTTACAAAGATTTACCTGTACCTGCCTCTGCCTCCCAACTACTGGAATGAAAGGCATGTTATACCATAACCCTGTCTTTTATTTTTTAACTGTGTGTTCATGTGTGTGTCTGTCTGTCTGTCTGTCTGAGTGTGAGCGTGGATATGTGTGTGTAGGGACTGCATATAAATCTAGTGCCCACCGAGGCTAGAAGAGGATGTCAGATCCCCTGAAGCTGGAGTGGTTGTAAATACTTATAACTTGAATTTTTTCAAAGTATACTTTTAATAATGGTTCTTAAACAATATAACCTCCCTCCTTTCCCACCACCCACCAGAGGTAATGGAAAAGTAAGAACATTGGGGGGAAGTGGGCCAGTTTAGAAATGGTTCTTTGGAGCAAATCCCATCTGGATTGTCAGGAAATTAACAGTACAGTTCATAGGTCAGCAGCAGCAGCTCGATCTGTTCACAAATACTTCATGAATACACCAACAATCCAGTTTGGTAGAATCATGATAGCAAACATGAATCAGCATTGGTAGCACAACCTAGCAGAGACAGCCAGGCCTCCATCAAATTGGTATGAGTCAGCAGGAGTAACCAGGACCAAGAGGGATGGCAGGAGTTCTTTGCCATGCCTCTCTCAGCAAAGCAAGAATCAGTGATGACTCAAGACCAAAAGCACTGCGGAGCCAGCTCTACAAGCTCTACGAGCAAGTCTCTCTCTCAGTGCACTGAGTCCTATTTATACTCCCTCCAAACGTCACGTGTCCTCCACGGGTCTTGCCTCAGCATCTGAGTCTGTCTTAACAAAACTTCACATGAGTATGTATCAGCTGACATCATTCTGCCAATTGGCCAGAGTCTGAGGGAGCAGCAAGAAGCTGCCAGCACACCTCCAGAAGTTTTTTTTTGGTCCATTTCTTTCTATAGACAAACGTAGCTCAACTACACAAGGTAAGGCGATCCAATACATGCACGTGGTTACCGAAGAATCCTTCATCACCTGTCCTCTCATGTGTTCGCCTTAGCGAAACATCCTTTCACCTGTGTCTGCCTCAGCAAAACATTCTTTCACCTGTGTGCCCCAACAAAACATCATTTGACATAACTGACTTTCCAAAGAAAGCAGAAGCTTCCACTTCACTGGCCTTACATATATGTTCATGGATACTATTGGTTCTGTTTCCCCACACAAACCAAACAACACATGAATAAAGCCTGACAGAGTGGAACATTAGGGAGGCAGAGAGATACTTGAGGTTTGCTGGCCAGTAAATCTAGCTGAACCAGTAAGGTTCAGTCCAAACTCAATGAGAGACCTTAAAAGAAAATTTTATGGGTCCCATGAATTATAGATTCTTTTTCCCTAGCCTGAGTAGCTAAAGTTGCCCCTCTGGTTTGCCAACCAGAGGCCAGTTAATCCCTAAACAAAGAATGCAGAGTTACAAGGCAAAGGGCTACCGAGGCATCCCAGGAATGCATCCCAGGAATGAAGATCCTGATAAGGAACTGCTCCCCGCCCCCATGGACCGGTTTGGCCAGATGTTCAAAAATTGGAAAACAACCAATCGTATGCACCCGCGCGAAAGTTTCTCCTTTTCCCACCCCGAGCTTATATAAACCCTAAACCCTGGAGCCACGAGGTCGATGCCCCTGTCTCCCACATTGAGACACGTGTCGGCCCGGAACGTTCCGCCATTAAACTACCTCGTGTTCTTGCATCAAGTTGGTCTTCCGTGTGTCCTTTGGGTGCGCGCCATCCCGTGATTCGAGTGGGGTCCCCTTTTGGGGGCTTCCCGAGCCTTACATCCTTACCTTGAAAAGGCAAAGCAGAACACAACAGAGAAAGATCTGTCTCTGGCCTCTATAGTATAGAAACATAATTGCACCTACATTCTACACACATAAAGCAAGGAGCTGAATGCTTGTGTCCTCTCCCTGTACTTCACAGGCTGACGAGCTACCCAGCATGTTGACACATTAGAGAGTGGTTTAGGGGAGGAGATCAGTGTCCTGATGAGTGATGAGGGATGAGTTTCCTTAAACCCTTCACTTACGTATTAGAAAAACACAATAAGCAAGTCATCATCCACGAGTCAAGTAGGTTCTCATTAGACCACAAGTCCACCAGCAGCTCAACCTGGAACTTGACAGAAGTATGAGGAATTTTCTGTTGTAGCTAAGCCACCCAGTCTTTCCTTGCGACAATGATTTACAATGATTACCTAGTTTTTCATGGTTTTATCTGTTTACTCATAACCTCATGAAGGACATCAAGAAATGGTTAAGGGTTGTTCTGGAGTAGTCTGATGTGTGTGTGTGTGGATCACCATATATATTTTTTGTATTTATATATAATACATAATTTATATGTGCGTGATGATTTGTATATGCTAGGCCCAGAGAGTGGCTCTATTAGAAGGTGTGGCCCTGTTGGAGTAGGTGTGGCCTTGTTGGAGTAGGTGTGTCACTGTCGACATGGACTATAATACCCTAGTCCTAACTCCCAGGAAGTCAGTATCCTTCTAGCAGCCTTCAGATGGAAACAGAACTCTCAACTCAGCCTCCACCATGCCTGCCTGGACTCTTGTTATGTTCTTGCTTTGATACTGGACTGAATCTCTGAACATGTAATAGCCCCAACTAAATGTTGTTTTTATAAGAGTTGCCTTTATCATGGTGTCTGTTCACAGCAGTAAAACCCTAACTAAGACAATATGTGTGTGTGTCTATGTTTAGGAAGCACCCATATCGGGGAGTTCACAATTTCCTGTAGCTCCAACTCCAGAGGGGTACTGTGACCTCTGCAGGCACCTGCATATGCACATACTACACACACACACACACACACACACACACACACACAGAGAGAGAGACAGAGACTGAGAGACAGAGACAGACACAGAGAGACCTTAAAAATAAAATAAAATAAAAATTAGACCAAAGGGGAATGTTCTTCATGAGGAGATTGTCATATTGGTTTTTAAAAGGAGTGGGACAGGTGGATTTTACCCTGTTTAACATGAAAAACCATATTTTTCTCCCTGCTCTCCCTCAGCTGTTAAGAACTGGCTAAAATTGTCAAGGACCCAAGTTACTTCAGCCAACTTCACATTATTTTTTTAATTTTATTTTTGTTGTGGGGGTATCCACTGTTAGTATTCTGTCTAAGCTTGTGACATCCCCTTCCCCCATACCTCACCACACCTCAATAGAACATATCCCCCTTCTCTTTATCTTTTTATAAACACTTCATCCACCAGAGACATGGGTTTATGCCAACAGAAAGTCTTTATTAGCTGGCCAGGAATTACATTGGGTGTTCAGGACCCCAGTATAGCTCCAAAACCTTCTCAGGGTGAGATTTTAGGCACAAAAAAAATTTCATGTCCTGGGTTGACATACTCCAGTTAACAAGAACAGTTAGCCAGAATTGGAACTACCAAAGCAAAATAGCAAGGTTAGTACATTTAGAGACTTTCTCAAAACTTTGATGGCTTCCCAGGGCTTTGATGGATTAGGTCTTTGTTCTCATTTGGCTGGTGGGGCTGTCTATGTACTGAGTTTTACAGTCTAAATAATAGTTGGATCATGGCATCAGTTATGCTAAGTAAGGTCTAGATGCCTACTAAAGTCTGGGCCCTGTTATAATTTTATTTTAAATATATAGGTGTTTTGTCTGCATGTATATCTATGAACCATATGTATTCCTGGTGTCCTTGAAGCCAGAAGAGGATGTTAGATGTCATAGAACTGGAGTTACAAATGTTTGTAAGTACTGTCTTTTTAGCTAGGGGTACTGTTGCTATGAGGAACCACCATGACCATGAGCAACTTCGGGAGGAAAGGGTTTATTTGGCTTATGCTTCAACATCACTTCATCATCAAAGGAAGTCAGGACAGGAACTCAAACAGGACCTAAAGGCAGGAATGTCATGATGCAGAGGCCATTGAGATGTGCTGCTTACTGGCTTGCTCCTCATGGCTTGCTCAGCCTGCTTTCTTGTAGAACCCAGGACTAAGCCAGGTGTTGTGGCACACAGCTTTAATCCCAGCACTCTGGAGGCAGAGGCAGGTGGATCTCTGAGCTTAAGGTCAGCCAGGTCTACATAGTGAGTTCCAGGACAGCCAAAGAAACCTTGTCTGGAAAAACAAAACAAAACAAACAAACAAACAAACAGAACCGAGGACTACCAGCCCAAGGATGACTCTACCCATAATGGACTGGGCCCTCTCACATGAATCTGTAATTAAGAAAATGTCCTACACTATCAGACCATGGAAGGATATCCTGGTTCTTGGGTTGTGAGTGTTTGGCCACACCCCCAGAACACAGGCTCCTGACACACCTCCATTCAACCTACAGCCTTCAGTCAAGTAGGGCACAGGTAGATGATTGTGATTAACAGGTCTCCACCTCCAGAGATTAAAATATTAATGAGTTATCTAAAGGGGGGCATAGCTAATTAAGTTGTTCCCTCCCCTTCCCCCTCCCTATAAAAGTCAGGCTCCCCTGGCTTTTAGGGGGGAGCAAGAACCATCTACACCCATTCACCACGCCATGAACAATAAAAGCTTTGGAAAACTGGACTCCACGTGTCTCCTGCACCTGCCGCCAGGTTCCCAGCCTTTGGAACCCTGAACCTTCCCGATGCAGCCGCCGGCCTGTCCAAGGTGGCTGTGTGAATGTGGGACCCTCTGCCAGCAGTATGAGAAGCCCGTCTGGGACCCTGCCACCAGCCCTCACGACTTTGTCCCCACAGCTGCGGGACTCTCCCCCCACCCCCGAGAGTTATTTCCCACACTACACATTTGCCAAATCCCCAACCTTATAAAGGTAATTTTCTAAATTGAGGTTCTCTCCTCTCTGATGTCTCTAGCTTTTGTCAAGCTGGCATGAAACTAGACAGTAGTCACCATGTGGGTACTGGGAATTAAACCCAGGTCTCTGGAATAGCAGATGGTGTTCCCCCTTTGTAAGACAGAGTCTCTCTGGGTAATATTGGCTCTACTGGTACTCACTATGTAGCCCAGGCTGGCCTCCAGCTCACAGAGCTCTGCCTGCCTCTGCCTCCCAAGTGCTGAGTTTAAAGATATGCACAGTCATAGCTGGCACATCCAATACTCTTAACAGCTGAGACATCTCTCTTTAGTGTATGTGTATGTGTGTGTGTAAGAGAGGAAGACTTTTCTGAGTTTAATATTTTCCTCTCCCCTTACAAGAAGCCTTTTTTTTTAAAACGATGTTTTAAATTAGTTTAAAAATTTATCTTTTATTTGTATGAGTGTTTGCTCACATATAGGTATGTGCACCATGTGCACACAACACCCATAGAGGTCAAAAGAAGACACTGAATCCTTGGAGCTAGAGTTACCGATGGTTGTGAGCTGGATGGCTGTAGGTGCTGAGAGCACCAGGTCCTCTGTAAGAGCAGCTAGTGCTCTTAACTGCTACACCATCTCTCCAGCCCCTTTATTTTATTTACATATATGTGTGAGTGTGTGAATGTGTGCCATGTGCACATACCCATGGAAGTGAGAAGTGAGTGGTGGATCTCAGAGAGCTGGATTTATGGATGGTTGTGACTCCAGTCTTCTGGAAACAGCGAGGGATCCTGGCTCATCTCCCATCTCTCCAGCCACTAATTAGCCTTTTACAGTAATTATTTCATATTTGTTGAAATTAGACAGATGATTCTCACTTTTTTTCTGTTGTACATTTACCTTTTTGTTGTTTCTTGGGTTTGTTGTTGGTGTGCTGTCGAGGCAGGGCCCCACTAGCCCAGGGTGGCCTCAAACTCACTATGTTGCTGCAGCTGGTCTTGAACTCCTGATCCTTCGTCCTCTGTTTCCCCAGTGCTAGGATTAAAGATGTGCATATATGCATACCCAATTTTATGGAGCACTAGGAATCAAACCCAGATCCTTGTGAATCAAACACAAAAAATGCCACACCCCTAGCCAGTGTTTTCATTTGTGAGCCATGAGCTCCTAACTCTTGAAATGAGAAAAAGGGAGTTAGGAATTTAGTTCAGTGGTAGAGGACTTTGCCTAGCAAATACAAGGCTCTAGGTTCGAACTTTTTTTTTTTTTTTTTTTTTAAATAAGTCAGGCAGTGGTGGTGCATGCTTTTAATCCCAGCACTTGGAAGGCAGAGGCAGGTAGATGACAGAATTCAAGGCCAGCCTAGTCTTCATTGGGAGTTCCAGAATAGTCAGGGGTCTACAGAAAAATCCTGTCTTGAAAAACAGTAACAAAACCCCAAACAAAACAAAAACTAAATAAACACACCATCCCTAGTTAAGTACATACATGTATATCATTCCCCCAATGCACACAAAGACATTTATCACCTAAGACTCTAGAACCTTTTGCCATTGCAGACAAGAAATTCAGGGATAACGTTCTTTGTATTCATTCCTCCTACTGTTTGAGCTGCAGCCCCCTCTAAGCTGTATGCCAGGCTTGTAGATGGAATAGATGGAGAAGAGTCCCCCGGTTTTTCAGCTACAGCAGTTGCACGGTTTTTACTGTCTCCAATGATTGTAATTCTCACATAACTGGTGGCCTGTCACAGCCTGTACCATCACAAGTCAATAACAATTGTCCAAATGCCTTCTACTGGATCGTTGTGGTTGAGGTTGTTTTTTTCAACAATACTTTGCAGTGCCTCAGTAAGCAGCGGGGGTGGGGGGATAGGAGGGTGGGGGGAATGACTCTGGGTAGGAGGGTCTGCACAACCTTGGAAAAGCTGCTGCTCCGCGGATTGATTTTGATTTTGGACCTGTTGTTTCTTCTGTTTTAAGAAAATAATAGCATTGTCTATATAGTGCGTGGACATCTTGTGAGAGTACCACTTAGAAGCAAAGAGCTACAAAGCCCCGGCTTTCCTATTTCTGTTCTGTTCTTTTCCCAATGATTTGACAGCAATCCTTCATTGAATCTGACAGGTGGGCGGGCACACAGGCGGGCGCACAGGCCGGCGCTGAAGCAGTTGGGGTGGGATGACTCTGTGCTGGTGTGGGGGTGTTCCCATGGCTCTGACCATGATCAAAGGCTTGAGGGTGGGGTGCTGAAGGGGAAGGGCAAGAACAAACTGTGACTTGCCAAATTTCCAAGACGGTATTTTTAACTATGAGAGGAAACCAGGGAGCAGCTGAACAGAAAAACATAGCAAATAGACTTGCCTTTCCTTTCTTTGGTTTTCTCTGAGACAGGATCTCTCTAGGTAGTCCTGGCTGGCCTGGAACTCACTATGTAGAGCAAGCAGAGCCAAATCCTTCGAGATCCACCTGCCTCTACTTCCCCAGTGCTGGGATCAAAGATATGTGCAACTATGTGTAACTTGTAGACTGTGAAAAGTGTGCTACAGTGAAAAGGTGTCAGTCCAAGCCAGCAATAAATATAAATATATATACCCATTTTATATAATTAAAAATAATTATTTAAAAAAATAAATATAATTTTTAATTCTTTAATTCTATAAAGTCCTGTGTGTGCTTTTAAAAATCTTATTTCATTTTTTTTTCCTTGTTAACCATTGCCTTTTTGTAACAGTACTTACAGAGGCCTCTTCAGGGGTGGGGTGGGGGTGGGAACACTAAGGTTTCTCTCCTAGCCTCTTTTCCTGCTGTCTGTCGTAAAATCTAACCAAGCCACTGAGGGCTACTTCTGGTAGGCCCTGACCTCTTTGGTGGATGGGAAATCAGTCCTTTCTGCAGGGAGAGGGAAAGGCTGGGAGGGCTGCTTGGCTCTTAACCAAACCTCTCTTGTCTTCAGCACAGACAAGTCTAGGGAAGGATTGGTGAGGTCTCAGGAAAGGTATTAACAAAATGTGAACCGTAAACTATTCAATTTGGGGAGTTTATATTAACAACTGCAGACTAGTGTCTGGACTTTCCCTCCCCTGTGATTTTCCGACTGGAGCTCGGCTTAATTCACAGAGGAACAGCTACTTCAGGAGTTTTGTTGGCACTCTTCAGTCTTTTGATATTTTGTTTACTTTTCGGGAGCTGGGAGCCATCTTTAGAGATGGACTTCTGCAGCTCAGAATCATCCCCCAGGGCTTCAGCTACCCTTGTTTACTGCTGATCTCTCTTTGGAGCACATTGCTTTCAGTCCTGCAGGGGAGGTGTGGAGGTGGGGAGCTGAATGTTAGGGGAGGAAGGGAGAGGGGCAGCTGAGGTAAAGTCAACTAGCTCAGTCCTGCTCCCATCCTCCCGCAACCCTGCCCAACCTGGATAAGCAGCCATGCTTACCAACTCTGGTTCCCTCTGTCAGTGCTGACAACATGAGTCCTAGGCCATCTCTCTTTCTCTCCTGTTAACAAGCCAGATGTGCTCAGGCAAATGTTCAATCTTACCAAGGTCAGTTTCAGCCTATAGAAATTGAGGATAAAATATAACTCTCTCTCTCTCTCTCTCTCTCTCTCTCTCTCTCTCTCTCTCTCTCTCTCTCTCTCACACACACACACACACACACACACACACACAGGGTTCTTATTGGAAATAAATGAAATAAAATCTTTGAAGAACTTCCTAAACTATGTTACTAAAATGTAATTCTCTGGCTGCTGCTGATGGTTCGTTCTTTCTTTCTTTCTTTCTTTCTTTCTTTCTTTCTTTCTTTCTTTCTTTCTTTCTTTTTGTTTTTGTTTTAAACCAAGACAGGGTCTGATGTAGTTCAGGCTGGCCTCCAACCTGAAGATGCCCTGATATTTCTAATCCTCCCATCTATACCTCCTGTTGCTGGGATTATAGATATGCACCTGCACACCTGAACCCCTGTCCTTCAATCGTGGGATCTCAGTAGACGAGAACTCTACCAACAGAGCAATAGGCTGGGTCCTCAATAAACATTTTTTTTCAAGGAGAAAATTTTAATTTTATGGTTTTCTTTTTGTTGGAGGTCCGGGGGAATTTGAGACAGGGTTTCTCTGTGTCACCCTGGCTGACCTAGAACTTACTCTGTAGAATGAAATTGCAGACCCGATTGTGTCTGCCTCCAGAGTGCTGGAATTAAAGCCATTGGCATTGAGTGTTTGTTTTTGTTCTTTTTATTTTTGTTTTTGTTTTATGTTCATTGGTGTTTTGCCTGCATGCATGTTTATGTCGGGTATCAGAAACCCTGGAGCTGGAGTTACAGACAGGTGTGAACTGTCAGTGGGTGCTTGAATTCAGCCTGGGTCCTTTGGAAGAGCAGTCAGTGTTTTTGACCACTGAGTTTCTTAAAATCTACTTTATGCAGGGCTGGAGAGATGGCTCAGAGGCTAAGGGGGTGTACTGCTCTTTCAGAGGACCTGAATTTGACTCCTAGCACTGAAGTCAGACAGCTCACAATCACCTGTAACTCCAGCTCCAGAGCATCTGACATCCTTTTCTGGCCTCAGAGGGTACCTACACTCATGTCACACACACACACACACACACACACACACACACACACACTCTTAAATAAGTAGAAATTTTATTAAACAAAACATGGCAGATGTGGTGATGAATAGCTTTAATCCCAGCACTGGTGAGGAAAGGAAGTGGATCTCTGTAAATCCCAGGAACAGCCAGGTCTATTCAGAGTTCCAGGCCAGGCAGGGCTACATAGTTAGATCTTATCTTCAATATAAACAATGTATAAAATTTCTCCTTCAAGATTCATCCTCTGAGAGATCCTTAACATTTTAACTATGATCAGAAATTCCCCAGGAAAAGCCTCTCGGTGTTGAAGGTCTCACAAGGCTGATTAATTAAAATTTTAGTGATTACGGTAAACTGGAATGTAAAGTATAAGTCATATTGTCTAGGGCCATCCATTCTGCCTCCTTAATAACAATGCACTGCCTGCTGTGTTCAACCTGGCGTCCATCCTTGTGACTAAGATATGTGTCTACACATACGCCCATAGATATGTATGTATGACTCAAATGTGTCAGTTCAAAATGCATCACTGGGAAATAGAAGAGTGAGCTTTGACATTCATCTGTCAGAAGTCTTATCAGAGTCTTCACTCCCAGAGATAGAGTATGTGCCCTGTGGATAATAAAGCTTAAGCTTTGAGATGTCTCAATGTCATCCAAAATTCTGATTCTGTGATTATTATGTTGTATTATTCCTAAACTCCCTTCCCATTAGAAAGAGAGTTGAGTCCCCAGAAACCTAGTCCCAGCATGTGCATGAAAGAATTTTCTGTGCATTTATCCCTTAGAAGGCTTTTGTGCCTGCTCATTGTCTTCTCTCTTTAATCATTATCCTGTATCCCTCCCCCTTTTGTGAGTTTAGACTTGCCCTACAGTTCTTTAATGCACTAATAATTATATAGCTGGGTGCACACACACACACAATTCTATTAGGAGATAAATTTAGAGATCGGAAACTGAGTGTTCCAGGATGGTAGCACTCCATATCCCAGTGACTCAGAGGAAGCTATTTCCGGATCGTATGGAGCCCTGATAGTGAAAATAGAGCTATGAAGAACTTTTGATTCAGTAAATCTAGGGTTATAGATTCCTCCTGGGTGGATTCAAGAGCACTATTAACAGGAAGAAAGCATTTGCTTGTGTGATGTTGGACTAGGTTGCCATAGGAAGAAACAGTGCTCAGTGTAAGGTGAGTTTGTCCTCGGGTGATTCTGGAGCCACAGCTATGTCAGGACAGAGCCCTGCTTGGAAGCTGTATGGTACCACTGTCCTCCTCCTCCTCCAGCAGTGGGGGGTCCAAGGTCACTCTGCCCATCCCCAGGGCAGAGCTAAGGTAGAGAAGCATGACAATCGTTTAAAGATTATAGGAGGTCTGGCAAGATGGCTCAGCAGGTGAAAGCGCTTTGCCTTGCAAACCTGGAGTTCAGTCCCCTGGTCTCACATAAAGGTGGAAGGCAAGAACCATTTCTACAAACTTGTCTTCTGAACTCTCCAGGCTCACCCATATACACACTAATAAAAAAAATTTCAAATAATAACATAAAGATTGCAGGATGTTTGGGAAAATAAAGATCAGGTCTCTCAACCTGTGGGAAAGTGTGGATTTTCTAAGGAAGAGTTTCATTGAGAAGGGAATTAAAGAAGGGTAGGAACTAGAACTCAGGCAATCCGTGGTTCCCACTCAGTATGTTATGAAAGCCTAAACTGAGACCAGTCTTTATACCTCCCTATTGGAATGCTAAGTTATATGAGCAAAACAACTATTAGACGAAGGTGCTGTGTCCAGTCCCATTACTGAGTGGTTTTAAGTTGCTTGTCTGATATTTCAGTAAAGGTATCATCAAAACCTCTGTAGTCAACTGAGCCATCATCATCCTCAAGGATATGAAGAATCCAGGTTATTGTGATGCTTAATTTTACTTATCTAAAATCACCAGAGAAAAAAGTCCTAATAGGAATTGTCTGGATTGAGTTGGCCTGTGGGCGTTTCTAGAGGGAATTGCCTGATTAGTTGATATGGGATGATCCAGCCTGAAAGTGAGTGGCACCATTCCCTAGTTTGGGGCTTGGCTGCCTCAGATAGAGAAAGCTGGTTGAATGCTAAATATGCATGCATTCATTTGTCCCTGCTCTTGACTGTGAATATGATTGTGTTACAGGAGCCAGCCCACCAGGGCTGACCACTCAGGCACAGTGTTTAGCCAATAAAAAGTCTGGTGGGGGTAGGGGGCCTGGAGAAATGGCTCAGCAGTTAAGAGCACTGACTGCTCTTCCAGAGGGCCTGAGTTCAATTTCCAGCAACCACATGGTGGCTCACGACCATCTGTAATGGGATCAGATGCCCTCTTCTGGTGTGTCTGAGGAGAGCAACAGTGTACTTACATACCTAAGTAAATAAATCTTAAAAAAAAAAAAAAAAAAAAAAAAAAAAAAAAAAAAAGTCTGGCTGGGACCACATTGTGGCTGTGAGCATCCAGGAAAGGAAGAGCGTCTTGCTCAGCAGTTGGGGGGTGGGGGGGCAGGGGGGGCATTGAAGAGTAAGCAGTTTGAAGCAGGAAGTTTTAACAGAAGCTAAGATAAGCAGTTGGGGGGGGGTCTAAGAATCTGTATAAACAGGCAGCTAAAATGAATGTTTAGCTGGAGGACGCTCTGCACAAACGGCAGTTTTAACAAAGGCTAAGGAAAGTTATCTAGGACATCCTGACCTTTGGTTCCTAGAATTGGAATTCTCCCTCAAGGAGACCAAATTCTAGTTAAACCTGCAACTGGCCTCAGCAAGAATACCAGATGGAGGAACCTCTGCTCACTGTCCTGCCCTCATCATCATGTGACTAGTTGCTTTAAGATCCAGCCTTGACTTTTCTGTAATGATGAGCTGTAACCTGGAATTGTGATCAAAATAACTCCATTCTTCCCTAGTTTGGTTTTCCTCATGGCATTTTATCACGGCAGCAAAAATGAAACTGGGATAGTTACCATAGTAGAAGAGAGTCTCTGTAGCCGTGATGAGACAGTGTGATGGCTATTCCTGGTTGTCAGCTTGACTGGATCTGGAATGAACTACAATTCCTAATTGGAAGGTTTGCCTATGATCCTAATGTTGATGCTGGGAGATACAAGTTTCTGACCTGGATCTTGGCTTGGAGATCTTGAGGCATAGTAGCTATGAATCCCAGGAGACTAAGGCAAGGAGATCTCTGAGGTCAATGTCAGCCAGGTCCAGGGGTGGTGGACACACCTTTAATCTGGGCCACACCTTCTGCTGGATACCAACATAAGGACTTTGGAAGAAAGAAGATTCGATCTTCTTTGCCTGTTTGCCTTATAGGTCTGAGTAACTACTAGATCCTTGGACTTCCCATTCACAGCTGACCATTGTTGGAGAGTTGAACTATAGACTGTAAGTCATCACAACAAATTCCCTTACTATATAGAGACTACTCATAAGTTCTGTGACTCTAGAGAACCCTGACTAATACAGATATCGCATACTAGATTATCCAAGTGATATTACATCGAGCCACATGCATGCATATAAGAAAAGCAGGAGACTTAACACATAGAGAAAGTTTATACAGACAGAAGATGTGAGCCTTGAAGACAGACATGGTAATGGCCACAAACTAAGGAAAACTGACCATCAGCAGAGCTGGAGAAGGCAAGAACTGACTCGCCGTTACAGCCAAGAGTCCTTCTGTCACCTTGATCTTGGCTCAGTGAGACTAATCATGACTGTAATGACAGGGAGACTGGACTTTTGTGCTCCAGGATAAGTTTATTGCACCAGAAGTGTAGTGATTTGCATAGCAGCCATAGGAAGAAATGTGACTGCTATTAGATGCTGTATGAGTTTGACTTGGCTAGGATGGAGATCATGGGGTAGAACTACTTTTGTGCCAGTGTCTCACTCACTCGTAGGGATGCCACTCATTTGCTAGGGCTGCCATGAAAATGACTTCCAACTTGGGAGAGAATGTTAAAACATAAATTTAGAGGTCAAGGAAATGGCTCAGGAGGGAAAGATGCCTACACACCAGACCACCTGAGTCTGCTTCTTGCAGCCTACATGGTAGAAGGAGAGACTAATACCTGTAAGTAGTTCTTTGACCCCATCCCCAACTTCAGTGTTGACAATAATAGGAGATAAAAAAAATGGCTATGGTAAAGGACCCCAAAAGGGAACAATGCCTCTTAGGCTAAAAGCCTTTGACAGCCTTTTTCTTGACAGAAGCTAGAGATGACAGATGTTCATAAGTCTAAACACCTTCGTTCTGCTCTAACCATAGGCCAGAGATGCCAGGAAGGGAATTTATCTCTTCTCTTCTAAAGAAGGATCCCATCACCTGAAAACCATCCATGAGGATGTGACAAGAAACTGAGAGGCACCAACCAACACCTGAAATGAGAACTGAGGTGACCAGCTCCTTCTCCTGGTCCATGTCTCCATCCAATAAAGCCTTAGAAGCTCCAAGGTACCACCCCCCAGGGACGACTCCTCCACACAGCAGGATATGATATCTACCTTTTTTTTTTCTCTTAAGCTTCCTGTAATAAAATATTTCTTTCCAAAACTCACTCTCTGTGGTCTGTGAATTTCATCTTTTGAGTTAAAGAAACAAGAAGCCAAAGGCTTCCAACTCAGTGTAGGCTGTGTGTCCATATGAGCATCCAGCATCCTGACTTCCCAAAGGCCCACCCAAGAGCCGAGACATCCCACTATTCTCTTCCTCCATATATATGTATATGTGTGTATATATATTAAAAAAGTATTTTTTTTCTCACAGTTTTGGAGCGTACAAAATGAAGAAAGTACCACCAGGCTGCCTCCCTCTGGAGAGTCTTAGAAATTACATTCAAAATCAGTCTCCAAGGAATTCATTGGTTCTTGTGCATTCTAACATGGATTCCTCCAGTCTCTGTCTTCATCCTCACATGGGCTTCCCATTGCCTTTTCTGTGTCTCTTCTCCATCGCTGTCCCTTATAAAGGTCTTGGCTACTGTGTGAGTTCTTCTTTTTCCACTCTTTATCTTCCCATTTCACCTCCATCATTAGATAGGAGAGAAAGAAGGAGTGGGGGAGAGAAAGAAATCCCTGAATCTAATTTCTTTCCTTTTGTTTTTTTCTTTGAGCACACCCCTCTGAAAAGTTCCCAGAATTTCAAACATCACACAATCACAGAAATTATCTGCAGCTGGCAAAATTATGCCTTGTCTAGAGCAGAGACAAATCAGTCAGTTGCTATGGTCAGCCTGAAGCGACCCCACATTCCTACACCCAGGATTAAAACAAAAACATTCTTATGTTTCTGTATTTTTTTAAAATTTATATATATGAGTACACTGTAGCTGTCTTCAGACACACTAGAAGAGGACATTGGATCCCATTACAGATGGTTGTGAGCCACCATGTGGTTGCTGGGAATTGAACTCAGGACTTCTGGAAGAGCAATCCATGTTTTTAACTGCTGAGCCATATCTCCAGCCCCCTGTATTTTTTAAAGAAACAAATTTTCTAGAATTCTCAGTACATAAGGGCACAGCTCATTGACTTTACTGCCAATAACTCTGGTATCTTAAGGTTTTGTTGCTGTGAAGAGATACCATGACCAAGGTAACTCTTATAAACGACAACATTTAAATAGGGCTGGCTTACAGTTACATTATCATCATGGCGGGAAGCATGGCAGTGTGCAAGCAGACATGGTTCTACATCTTGATCCAAAGGGAGCAGAAGAAAAAGGTGTGTCACGCTGGGCATGTTCAACACATTATCAGAAGAGAAAACTCCAGCAGTCACCTGTGAAGCCTCATGAGGACTCAGCAAGTTTTGGCTACTTGCCTACCTCCAGGGAGTAAGTTGGTGATGTCATCAGACCTCAGAACATCTAATCCAGCTCAGTTCTCACTACACCAGCCGCCTCCTGGTGATTCCCAGACTCTGATGCTTGCTATTTCACTCAGAATCAGCTGCACATTTGTACTTTACTAAATCACACCCACTAAACACAGAAACCAGAACTGCATCCTTTATCTCTGAAGGAGTTAAGGGAACATTGCCAGGCATGGAGAGATGACTCAGCAGTTAAGAGGACCTGCTGCTCTTGCACAGGACCCACACTGTGTGGCTTACAACCCATTGTAACTCCAGTGATAGGTTATCATAGATTATTTCTCCACCACCGGTAAAATGAGCCAATTTAAGCCAAATTAAATTACATTAAAGGTAGGTTTATTGAGAACCTGCTCTAGGACAGGAGAGCTCACTGGCCACAAGGACCCAGGCCAGGGAAGTTGCCATGGAAAAACCAGGTTGGGCGAGATGGGAGGGAAGAAAGGACCAGCACACACACACACACACACACACACACACACACACTCACACACACACAATAAGAGGTCAAAGTATGGATTATATAGGGAAGCGCTGCTGGGGGAAGGGCAGCCCAGCCCTTGGGCTGAAAATTCAAGGTTGGGAGCAGGGTGTGTCAGGTAGGGACCAAGAGATGCTGGGAGAACCTAGACGACAGGTCTGCTTTGGTATGAAAAATATACACCTCAGTCCTTTGTCTTTAGGTCAGAAACCAAACATCCAGCTCCAAGAGATCCAACACTTCTGGTTTCCTTGGGCACCTGGACACATGCGTACGCACACTTGTGAGTGCGAGGACACACACACAGGTATATAATTCATTATATACAATGTTTTCTTTAAAATATATATATATGTATATATATTTTTAAAAAGAAATATATATATATATATTTTTAATATATATATATATTTTAAGAAAACATTGCAGTTCCAAATGCTTAGCTTCCTATACTGTGGCTAAATGATAATTCTGCCTCATAAAGGGAAATCTCTAAACAGTGAGTCTATTTACATGGCCAAACAGCTATTAGGAGGCTTGAGAACACTGTGTAAAAGGTCCTTTGCACCAGAGGAAAAATAATCACCCACAGTTGGGGACACGCTCTAATTCTAAAGCTCTGTGTGTTATCTTTCTGTGCTGATAAATTCTCTCAAGAGCTTTCCTCCTGGGATCTCAGCCAGCAATTTCCATTTGCATGTGTACCAGAGAGGGAGAGGGGGAGGGGAAGGGAGAGGGAGAGGGAGAGGGAGAGGGAGAGGGAGAGGGAGAGGGAGAGGGAGAGGGAGAGGGAGAGGGAGAGGGAGAGGGAGAGGGAGAGGGAGAGGGAGAGGGAGAGGGAGAGGGAGAGAGAACGCTCACATTTGGGTCATCCACAGGCTTGGCATTTTTGTGGATCTGCCGAACTACACCTCCCCCCCCCCCCCCCCCGCCCCCAAGAGACAGACACTTGCCTAGACCACACACGTTCCTGCCCTGTTCACTACTAGGGGTGTCAGGCAAAACACTACAAACTAGGTGGCTTAAAACAAAGAACCTGTCTCCCTCTCCCTCTCCCTCTCCCTCTCCCTCTCCCTCCTCCCTCTCCCTCCTCCCTCCTCCTTCCTCCCTCTCTACCTCTCTCCCTCCCTCCCTCCCTCCCTCCCTCCCTCCCTCCTTCTCCTTCTCTCCCTCTCTCCCTCCCTCCCTCCCTCCCTCCCTCCCTCCCTCTCCCTCTCTCCCTCTCTCCCTCTCCCTCTCTCCCTCTCCCTCTCTTCCTCTCTCCCTCTCCCTCTCTCCCTCTCTCCCCCTCCCCTCCCCCTCCCTCTCCCCCTCCCCCTCCCTCTCCCTCTCTGTCTCTGTCTCTCTCTTCCTCTCTCTCTCTTTCTCTCCCTCTGTCTCCGTCTCTGTCTCTCTCTGTGTGTGTCTCTCTGTCTCTCTCCCTCTCTTTCTCTCTCTCTTCTCTCTCTTTCCCATTCAGTCCTAGGCTCTGGTAGATTCTGACAATCTGAGCTACTCCCTGACTTGCAGCTTTGTTTTCTGTTGTGTCTCTTACCCTCTGTCAAATGTATTTATTTATTTACTTTTTTTTTTTTGAGACAAGGTCTCACTATGTAGCTCTGACTTTTGCTGAAATTTGCTAGCCTGAAATTTGCTGTGTAGACCAGGCTGACCTTAAACTCCACCTACTAATTTCACTAGAATGCTGGAGTTGGAGGTGGGTACCAAAATAAATTGCTTCCTACACCTTTTTAAATGAGCAAGTGAGTGGATGGATGAATGAATTGTGTATGTGAGTGGCATGTGATATATGTGATTTATGTATGTGTGTGGAGGCATGTACATGCCATGTCATACTTATGAAGGGGGCAGAGGATGACCTTTGGGAGTGGTTCCTTTCACTGTGATTCTGGAAGCTGAGCTCAGGTACTAAGATCAGCACAGCAAACACTGTCACCCAAATTACCTCTTTGCGTGCACGCACACGTATACACACACACACACACACACACACACACACACACAACTTTTTTCTAAGGACAAGGAAGGTCTCATGTAGTACAGGCTGGCCTGAAACTCACTATGTAATCAGAGGCTAGCCTTGAATTCCTTATCCTCCTGCTTCTACCTCCCAAGTGCTAGAATTACAGGGTATACCACCATGCCTAGCTTTTTATAGCTCCTTCTACAGATCTGTTTATTTCCAAGGAAGACTAAAGCAGCAGCCTTAAGGAAACAGGGTATGTTGTAACCAAAGTACTAGTATTTGGACACCTGCAGCCATCTCCCTCTGTTCTTGCTGAGTGTGGCTTCTGGTATAAGACTCTGGCGAGCCTTAGCTTACTGGGGACCCCCTGAGTGAACTAGGCAGAGCCAGGAATTGATGCAAAAAGCAAGAGGAATTTATTGTTCCAACAAGTTGGGGTCGTCCTACAGCCAAAGGTGAAGTGGTGGCCATTAGCAGCTTGTTCAGTGAGCTTTCTCTACAGTTTTCAGGGCAGCAGCCATTAGGCACAATGTGATTAGCAAAACAACGTGACTTTTTAAACTGATTGGTCTTTAGGGAATGAGGTGGCAAGGACTTCCCTTGTCTATAAGTGTCCAATGGTCTGTCCTGTGGACTGTGTCCCTCTCGGGCCCTTTGAACTGATCTCCTGAGCAAGAAAGAGAAGGCAGCTGGGCCCTGGCTTCTTTAGCCTGCTGGCACTTCCATAACAAAGTATCACAGGGCTCAGGGGCTGAGACAACAACAGTTCTTTCTCAAGATTCTGAAGGCTGGAAGTCCAAGGCCTCAGTGGGGCTCATCTCTAAGTTCACTCTCTCTAGCTTATAATTGGGCCTGTCTCACTGTGCTCTCTCATGCTTATCCTCAGCCTCCATCCCCTATGCTCACTGGGCCCTGAATCAACCTATGACCTCATTTCTCTCTAACTAACTTTCTCAGAGTCCCATCTCCAAATACAGTCACTTCAACAAGCCAATTTTAACACTACATAACACCCATGATAACAACCAGAGAGCTCACTGCAGCTTGGTTACTCTTCCTTCTTTCTCCATCATCCCTAATCCGTTCTGACTGAATTTGGAATGGCTTGTTAGACATGCTTCTGGCTGTGTCTGTGAAGGTGTAACTGAAAGGGGAAGACCCACCTTGAATTTGGGTGACACCATGCTATAGCCGGGGGTCCCAGACTCAATAAGAAGGAAGTAAAGAAAGAAGCCAATAGAATCCACCAGCATTCATGTCTCTTTGCTTCCTGACTGTGGACTTGATGTAACCAACTATCTCCTGCTTCTATGACAATACCTTCCCTGCTATGATGGATTATACCCTGAACCATGAGCCAAAATTAACTCTTCTTTCCTTAACATGACGTTGTCTAGAGTTTTGTTACAATGAAAAAAGCAATTAATATAAAGTCCATCCAAACTGCTGCAGAACTGTGATCCCTTTATATATAGTATGAAACATCTAAAGTCATAAATAGGCAAATAAGCGAATACTTAACAAAATGTATCCATGATTGATACTGTATAATGTTGCTGAACAAATGAGAGTAACTATTAAAAGTGATTGTTTCAGAGACATCACACAAATATTAAGTAAATTAATAGAAAAAGTAACTGACTTAATTTCATTACTAATGACCTAAAATCACAGGTTTGCTGTATGCTAAAGATAACCCTTTGGCACAAGATAAAGACTCTGAATTCGAGAGAAAAATTATGAGATTTTTAAAAGTCATAAGTGATGTGTTTATAAAAAGATAGAGAGGGGGCAGTTATGTTCTATGGAGGTGTGGTGAGTGAGGCATGGGGGACACGGGTTCTGAGACATCCCTTCCTCTGGAGGAACCAGACACACAACAGTATAGTATAGTATAGAGTTTATTCAGGACACGGGTAGGGGAGTTAAGAGGGTAGTAGAGGCAGAGAAAGGCAGAGAAAGAGAGAAGTAGAGGAATAGAGACCAGCCATGAGCACATGGAGAGGGGAAGGGAATGGTAAAGGGGTGAAGGGACCGAGCAAGAGCAAGAAGGGAAGAGCAAGAGAGGAACAAGAAACAAGAAAGAGAGGAGTGTACAAGCAGCCCCTTTTATGGTGGGTCAGGCCTACCAGGCTGTTACCAAGTATCTGTGGGGAGGAGCATACCTGGCTGTTGCCAGGTAACTGTGGGGTGGAGCTTAGACAAAATGCTAACAATAAGGAACATCTATTGTGAGACCACATTGTTCTTTTATTATTGTTCTATTGTGTTGTGTTTTGTTTTGAGACAGGGTAGCACTTTGAAGCCCTGTCTGACCTCAATGGAAAAACCTCCTGTTTTAGACTCCCGCCCCCCCCCCCCCCCCCCCCCCCCCGTGTTAGTATTAGTATAGGCATGTACCACCCGCAATATTATTCTCTTTTTAAAATGAAAAAGAATGTGCTGGTGTAAGGCTCAGTTAGCAGAATGCAGCAGGAAGTCCCTAATACATGCATACAATCTCAGCCCTCAGGAGGTGGAGGCAGGAAGATCAGAAATTCAAGGCTCTCTTTAGTTACTGAGAAATTTCAAGGCCAACCTGAACTGCCTGAATGAGACCCTGAAAAAAACAAAAGAAAGAGCAGACAAACAACATCAAAGATAAACAATGCAAAGCAAGAGAGAGAGAGAGAGAGAGAGAGAGAGAGAGAAAATGCAAGACAAAGGACTGTATGTATACACAAAGAAATAAATCTAACTATTATATTTTTCTTTAGACACGAAAAAGAAATACATTTAGTGTTTGAGTAAAAGGTTAACACTGGGTGCAGAAAGCAAGCATACAAACATCTTTAGCACTAGGACAAATGAATCCTCTTTCAATCAGTAAAAAAGGACCTTTGTTGACTCAGAAGGTAGGGGGCCACAGAGGGTCTGGCTAATGATGGTGTCATTAAGCAGAGGCTCTCTTCTCAGGTCACCAGTCTATTGTTACTTCTAGGTTCTATGTGACTTATAACCATTGTGGGAGGTGTAAAATCACACACACACACACACACACACACACACACACACACACACACACACGGTTTATGTCAGTTTCACAAATTACCAAAAGAGCAAAGCAGGATGCATCCCATTTACACTCATCTCTATAACCTAACATGCCAAGGAGACATTAAACGGAAATGTCCATCCCCTTCAAGTGGATTATATGGGATAATTGTGTTTCCGATAGACTGGGAAAAAATAACACCTTGGCAGCAATGAATCAGAACAAGATGTTCTGTCAGGTATGGAGCAGAAATGAAATGAACAGAGCGTCTGGATGAGAGAGAGTCAGTTCAAAAAGAAAAAAAGATGAGAAGAAAGGCAACAACACCTCCAATTTTCATGGTGGCCCCCACAGACCTGAAAATATTATAAAGACGTATTTTATTCTGAGTGCACCGGAAGTTGTATAGAGTGGGGGTTTGAGCACCAGATGTACAAAATGAGGACATGACTGCTTCAAGGTATGGTTGAGGGAAAGGTTTTTTATTGTAAATATGAGGGAGAGAATAGCCAGAGGCATTTGCGAGAGTGGGGGAGGGGGGGGAGAGAGAAATAGTAGTGGATTAACATGGCCAGTAGAGTGGACCAGGCCATGGGGGTCGGAGGGTAGAGGGAGCCAAGAGAGAGAAAAGACCAAGAGGGAGGATGACTGAAATGGCAAGGTTATAAAAGAATGAGTAGCTAGAGAAAGGGGTGCACATGAGCTGGAGAATTTAGGGTAAGGGTGGGGTGAGAAGAACTGAGAGGAGCTACTGAGGCCAGCTGACACTTTAGTATGTGAATAGGAACCACAGGTAGTCATTTGTTCCAAGTTTCTTGAGGACCTAACAGAAGTAAGGGGCAGTGTTTACAGAGGATCAAATAGAAGCTTCCATCTTAATTCGTGAAGGTGCCTGCCATTTCTGTGGCTGCCCTGGGTGGTTTCTATAACATGCCTCTCTTCTTTCTCTTGCCGACTCCTTCGTCAATCAGAAGGCTTTCCCAGGCCACATAGAGAATTAAAACAGAAATGGAATGCATGAGCCAAGGAGCCCACGTAACTTAGGAGCTAGCTTGCATAGCTCAAAATCACAAAGCTCTGGGTTCCATCCACAGCACCTCAGGAATGAGGTGGTGACTAATAAGAGCACTCAGGAGGAAGTCATGGGAGCACTAGAGTTCAAGGTCATCCTCAGCTACAGAGCCAGCTGGAGACTAATGTGGGATCTAAGAGGCCCCAACACGCATGCACGCACACACTCACTTGATGAAAGGATGGCTTAACGGATAAAGCACCTGCTCTGCAAGCATCAGGACCTGAGATCATATCCCCCAGCATTCGTGTAAATGCCAAGCCATGCGGTGCACATCTGTAATGTCAGCATGGGATTGGACCAAAGGGCTAGTGAAGTCATGGATCCTGGAGAAGAACCTACAACCATCACAGCATAATAATAAACCAGCATAATCCCTAACTACGCTCTAAATATCTGTCTTGATACCCACAGAGAAGTGTGGTTCTCACCTCTCATCAGGAAACTTCTCTTTGCAGCAGGGGAGATGGCTACAGAAACCACAACCAATCAAAATGCAGTCGTGGAACTCAGTCCCAGTGGGTCTATCTCCAATATATCTCCCATACCTAAGGCTCAGGGAACATTGTACAAGAGGGGGTGGAAAGATCCTAAGAGCCAAAAGATCAAGGAGTTTGCTAGGAGACATTGTCTCCTACTAATGTCAGAAGCTACACCCATACAGTCTCACCAACCTGACTGAACATGAGCTACACAAGGATTGTAACAGCCTCCCAGACCTTAGCACAACTGACTCCATGATGGAAATACCAATAAGGCCATTAAACTTCACACAAAGACAGCCCCACAGACAAAACTAAAACAAAGACCTAATCCACTCAAGCCCATTGTTCTGGAAAAGTCTCTAAATGTACTAACTTTGATTTTTGGGCTTCTGTAACTCTCCTTCTGGATAACTGTTCTTGTGTGGCCCAGATTAAAGGTGTGTCAACTCACAAGATGGTTTTTGTACTTAAGAACTCACCCTAAGAAAGGCTTGGGACTACAGTGGGATCATGAACACCCAGTATTCGTCAGGTGTAAATGTAGAAATATTATTGTTGCATACATACAGTTATTTATTTTCGAAGTACTGGGATTGAACCCACGACCTCCCTGCATGCCAGGCAAGTGCTCTGCCATTGAACGAGATGCACAGCCCTCTTTTAAATTCTTATTTTGATTGGTGTTTTTGTCCTTACTGTCTGCTATGTTGGAGAGCAAACCTAAGGCTCTGTGAGCTCTGGGAAAGTGGTCCCCACCCATGACTAGGTCTCTACTCCCTACTGGTTGTTTTGAGATAGGACCTCACTACACTGCCAAGGGTGATCTTAAACTTGTTCTGTAGCCCAGGTGGGACTTGAACTTGCAATTTGCCTGTCTATGCCTCTCTGGCAGCTGGAATTACAGGGCTGTGGAAGGCTTAACTATTGGCTTAACATTTTTGAAGAGTCATTTTTCTGAGTATGTGACAGGAGATTTCATAAAGGTTTGTAAAATGAGGGAACCTTGTTGTTTAACTCTACAGAAAAAGAGAAATACAGAGAAAGGGGATTGGGACATTTTTATGCATGGTTGCCAAGAGTAAAAGTGTTGAAATAGAAAAGGGAAGAGAAACCTTGCAAGAGAGAATCTTGGTCCTGGCTTTCTCAGATTTCTTCTCTAGCATGTTAACAACACATTAGGTCAAAGGTCAAAACACATAGCTGAGGTAACAGAAGAAGACACTTTCTGCATGGTAGGATGGGACCAAATGTCATCCAGTTCTCAGTGTTCCCCATGCATCCTGGATGCCAAGGACCTGTCATCCAACAAATGTTGACCAAAGCAAATAGACTTGTATAAGGAAGGTTGAATCATGTTGTAAGGCCTAGAGGCAAACTCCTATGCCATAATATTTTAAAAAGAGCTGGGCAGTGGTGGCACACGCCTTTAATCCCAGCACTTGGGAGGCAGAGGCAGGCGGATTTCTGAGTTCGAGGCCAGCCTGGTCTACAGAGTGAGTTCCAGGACAGCCAGGGCTACACAGAGAAACCCTGTCTCGAAAAACAAAAAGAGAAAAAAAAAATTATTTGGGGGGTGGGGAGCAGAGAGATGGGCTCAGTACTTGAAAGCATTAACTGCTTTCAAAAAGGACCTGGGTTCAGTTCCCAGAACCCACATAGTGGCTGACAACCATCTGTAACTCCAGTTTCAGAGGATCCAGAGCTCTCTTCTAGCCTCTACGGACACTAGACATGTATACAGCACACATATATACATGTAGGAAAAACACTCAGACACATAAAATAAAAATAAATACATATTTAAAAAGAAAAAAAAAAGACTTTTGGGGGGCCTGAATGTGGTGATTCATGCCTTTAAATCCAATGGTTGAGAGTCAGGGCCAGGAGGATCTTTGTGAGTTCAAGGCTAGTCTGGACTACAGTTTCAAGCTAGCCAGAGATACACGGTGAGAAACCCTGTCTGAAATACACAAGACTCTGTCTTTTAAAACAACGTACCTGAATGAATTTAGAAACTAAGACAGGGCATGAGCATGTTTCGGCAAGATCAGACACTCATGTGGCTAACACAGGATCTGTGCTGCTGCAGAGTGAGCCAGAGACCCAGTTCAGGCCATGAGCAGTGGGGATTTCTACACTGGCACAGCTGTCATGGTATTGATATGTGGAGAGAGTTTCCTTTTAGAAAATGAAGATGGTAACACTTCATCAAGGGCATAGATAGAATGAGCCAATCAGAGAGAACCTTACCTGGCTCAAGGGAGGTGCATAGTAAGCAGCTGTCATTCTTATTAAAGGAGGGGCAGGCTGGTGTCGAAGCTGTCAGCTCATGTACCCAGTCCTTGTCTAATGAGAGGCCACACTCAGAGCCAGAGTTCATGGTTCTGGAAGTCTTGTCTCATTCTAGGATTCACACCAGTAGAAAATGTGACTGAGCAAGAGTATCTGCCATAAGGGAAACTGCACACCAGTTTTTGAAGAGCACTTTACTGAAGGCCAGATTTTAACATGACTTAAAAAAACTTAGCCTTAAATTTGACAGCCCTCCTCCCTGAGTACTGAATGGAACAGGACTCATAGCCATCCAGTCATAATGGAGGAACCAGAATAAAGAGAGTGATGGATTCATACTGCTCTCTTCCCCAGAAGGTGGTCCAGGCAATGGATGGCAAACACAGGGGAGCTTCATTCTGAACTCAGAAAATGGAAGAAGAGCAGCGCCTGGAGCCTCATCTCTAAGACCACCTACTGATAGGAGTGGTCCCCTCTCCCCAGAGAGAGGGAGCTGTTAAAGGGTGACAGCATTTCTCCCAAAAGGGGATAAAAGTAGGAATCATCTTTCTTCCACCCTGCAACAGAAAAGGAACTGAAATTGCGTATCATCCTCTAAAAGCTGTCAGGTGTCTGAAAGTTGAAGATGGTTTTCCTAGCATGAAAAAGAAGCTAGACAAAGACATGGAACAAAAAGGAGCCTGTAATTTGGATTTTCTCTACAGTAGCATAAGCATGGGTGTCCAGATAGGAGGGTAGGAACAGGAGTGTTTTGTTTTTTTTTTTTTTCAAGGATGATTAATTGGATGAAAGGTATTGATTAAGACCCAGCAGCAAATGTGGTATTCATCTATGAAATGCCACAGGCACTCTCATTAAGTGAGGGAACAGGACGTATAAGTCTCTCAGTGCCCAGCATTTTTACCAGACTCTGTGATAGCATAAGAAAGGCTAAGAAGCACAGTAATTAGAACAGAGAAAGCAGAGCTCTCTGATTGCCAGTCTCTTGCTTTGCCGCAGGAGCAGATGAGGATTGAGATCATATTAGCCAGAACAAAGCACCATAATATTGTCTAGCTGGGTATGGTGCAAAGCAAGACCAACACACAGTGGGTGCTCTTCTAGAGGCTGGGGGCGGGGGAGGTCCAAGGTCAAGATGAAACAGGGTCCTTGAGTTTCCCCCTGGATCCTGGCAAAACAGCAAATGCTCTTATGCGCTGAGCCACCTGTACAGCAAGCCCTCTCTGTTTTCTATGAGGATATTGACTCTGCTATGTTAAAGCCCCATCCTATTACCTCACTTTGTCAGCAACTGTGAGCAGATCTGGGGGCACATTGGGAATCTGCAGCAGCCTTGAGACTTCTTTTCTGACAGCTCTCCCTGGAAGAAGCTCAGGTTCCTGACTTCACCACAGAAAAGAGTACCAGGGTTAGGCACAGTAGGAGTTTATTAAGAAAGGGCTTGAACACAGATTTCAGCACAGGGATTAGTAGAAAGAAGGGGCTCAGGGAACCCCATGTGTGGGTGCAGCTGTCTCAAGAGAGTCGCATTTACGTGACACTATAGGAGTCACATAGACTGTTTTGGTGAAGTTATATTTCAAAAGCTTTTGTTTGGTTTGGTTTGGTTTTTGTTTTTTTCTGTGTAGCCCTGGCTGTCCAAGAACTCTCTGTAGACCAGACTGACCTCAAACTCACTGAGATCCATCTGCCTCTGTCTCCCGAGTGCTGGGATTAAAGGAGTGCGCCACCACTGCCTGGCTTGGCATTTTAACATTCTTCTTTGAAATATTTCTATGCAAAAGGAATATTGTCTCTATGAAACCAACTGGAAATGTGAACATTGGTTTTTAATGATACTAAGGAATTATTATTCACACTTTTAGGCAAACCCTTCTCTTTTAGAAGTCCATATTGAGATGTGTATGAGGTATCAGGTATACTGCATTTGTTTCAAAATATCATGTGAGTAGGAGTGGATTTGCATAGGAACAGAGTAGTGCTGACCCACATCATCATGCTTTGGGCGCTGGGAGAGAAGAATAATGCTATAATCTGTAACATATACTATTTTACCTTCCTAATTTTTTTTTGCCATGGCAGAGCTTGAACCTAGGACCTTGTACCTACTAGGTATGTGATCTACCATTGAACCATACCTCCAGCTCCCAATATTTTTTTTTAGCATATGTTCAAAATTCTGCATAATAAAATGCTTAACTGTAACTAACAGAGCTGGGCAGTGGTGGTGCTCACCTTTAATCCCAGCATTCAGGCAGAGGCAGGAGGATCTCTGTGAGTTCGAGGCCAGTCTGGTCTATAAAATGAGTTTCAGAACAGCCAAAGGTACACACAGTAAAAGCCTGTCTCAAAAAACAAAAAACAAAAACAAACAACCAAACAAAAAAGAGTAGCTAACATATATATTTATCTTAAAGCAATCAAACCTTCCTCCATTTTGCAGTGATTTGAGTCTTTTTGTACATTTAAATTACTACCACTACATTTGCTTTTAAAAGGGGTAATGAGCTGGAGAGACAGCTCGGTGGTTAAGAGAGTGCATAGCTATCACAGAGGACCTGAGTTCAGTTCCCAGCACCTTTGTCTTAGAATTTCAGCTCCTGGGATTGATGCCTCTGGTCTCCTTTCAGGCACCTGCGCCCACATGCACATGCCAACCCCCGCCATAGTGATTAAAATAATAAAAATACATATTAAAAAATTAAAAGGAGAAAGGAAAGGACTTAGCAGAGCTGTGACGTAACTAAACCGGGGAGTTGGAAAGTCGGAAGCCTTGTTGGGAGTCTGAAGGATCTCAGAACTTACAGGAATGGGGAAGGACAACAGAAAGGGGCGCTCAGAGGCTGGACACCGCGCATCTAACACATGGAGCCACGGGCACTAATTCTTTTATGTGTGGTTATTGAGTTCAGGGTAGAGTGAGGGAGAGGCAGACCTTGAGTATGATGTTATTTTCAATTCAAACTGTGGGCGGGGCCACCTGTGGAAGTTACGCCCATCACGGGAAGAGACACTGTGAGGCCACGGGCGCTGAGTTGGCTTCAATTTTACCCAGGCAAGACTATTAGCCCAGTCCATTAAGCGGTCTACGGACTGAGTAGATGTATAATGTTGGAAACCTGTCAGTACAGCACAGGTGACTGGCCGAGGCCATGTGGGAGAATGAGATTGTTAGTGGAAGAAGTAGAAAAATAAAAACAAAAACAAACAAGACCCCGGAGAAGGGAGTAAAACCTCCCATACAGAGGGAGCCCGGCTTTGAAGCAGAGAAGGAGGGAGAAAAGTCCACAGACAGCCTGGAAAGAAACTGCAGAACAGTAGGTAGGAGAGGAAAGAGAGGCATTGAAATTACAAAGAAAGAGTCAACAACTTGGAGAACCACAGAACACTTGTACACAGAGAGCAATGAATACCACCCTTTTGGTCCAGTAACAAAGACATCATTTATGAGCGCTGTGAGAGCAGCTTCCGGGCTGCTAAGCACATGGGCCAGTTGCTTTAGATGGAAGAGTGAAGAGGCATACAAAGATGCTCTTCAGGGCCCATTCTTCCCTTCCACAGCCCCTATTGAGCAAGACATCACCCCACTTCCTGATCCTGAAACACTAAATAGCCACAGCCTGTAACTAGAGGCCAGTGATCTATGACTTGTCTCCTCATCCAAATAAACTACTAGGCTAACTGGGTTCCCTCCTTCTCTGGCATCTGTCTGCTGACAGTTCCGGCTGGGCTCAAATCCTGAGGTGGACTATGGATTGAAGTGTCCATTATAGAAAAGGTGGGTAGAGAGAGGGCAGAGAACTAGAGATGGGCAAAGAAAAGGAGAAGACAGAAGAGGGGAGGGAGGAAAAGTGGAAAGAGAGGGAAGGTTTAAGGTGTCTGATCTTCACAGGCTTACGCTGCCTATAGAAAGTTTCTGTGGGGCCAGCTCTGCTTCAGCATCTTGTCCGTATGCTCACATGTGGTTGCTAATGTGCTCCTACAAGATGTAGCTCCTGAGAGCCAGCCGGGTAAGTCTGTACCTGAAAAACTCCAGCAGAATAGGAAGTGAGAAAGCAGACAGCATAAAGTGATGAGAGCCATTTAAAGATATCTTTTAAAAAATGATATCTTTAAAATGGGTGAGTGTGTGTGTTAGGAGTGGGGTGTTCTCATAGAAACCAGAAAAGGAAGCAAAGGGCCTTGGATCCTCTAGAGATGGAGTTACAGGTGGTTGGATAGTATCCAGTATAGATCCTGGGAACTGAACTTGGGTCCTTTGCAAAAGCTGTGCATGTGTTTAACCACTGACTCTCTCCAGCCTTCACTTAAACGTCACTTAATGCTGCTGCCCATAACCAGAATTAAGGGAGGAGCTGGGCTGGAGAGCTGGAACAGCTAATAAATCCCAGAGTGGGGTTAGTGTGTCTCCCTGCCTTCCAGGAAGGCAGAAACTAGGGAGGTAGACAAGGAAGGACACACTTTGCTCTGGCCTCAGGCCCAATGCACTGGCTTCACAGGATGCATTTGAGGGTGACACAGTCTCAGAAGTGTTCTCCCTGTGTGGTACGACCTCCATGGCCTCTCCTACACATTGCCACAATCACCCTGAAAGAAGAGGCCCTACAGCCAGTGACATTGACTAAGGAGCAGGGAGGACTAGGTCACAGACTTAACCAAGATTAACACTTCTGTGAGTCAGAAAGCAAAGGAAAAGAGATTAGAAGTGCATTCCTGCACGGCCTTCCGTCTCAGCTGAGACATGACAGAAAGCAAAGCAAAGGACATACGTGTGTGTTCCCCACAAGAAGCTCCCCGCAGAGGAGTAGCATCTGTTATGGTTTGGGGGTGTGGTTTGTTCTCCAGAGATCTGGGTGCTGGAGGCTTGGTTCAGCATGTTCATGTTGAAAGGGAGTAGACCTTAGGAGGAGAGCCCAGTACAAGGCGGTTAGGCTGTGGGCTCATTGTTCTTGACCTCTGAAGAGATTAATGTTGTCTTATAGAGTAAGTTAGCTATTGTGAGAGCATGAAATTATAAAGTGAAGCCACCACACTTTTGTGTGTGACTGCTTCCCTTTCTGCTTCTAAACCACACTGTGACATAGCTGGGTGGTAAGAATAGGGGGTTGGGGGTGGGAGGTTGGGGGTAGTACAGCCTGATTACAGATTTTCAGCTTCCAAAACCTTTCAGTGCCTGGCCTCCTATATTTTGTTATAGCAACAGAAAACAGTCATTCATCACTGGTTAGATCCAGAAGCTCAAGTCCTGTGGTTAGGTCTCAGGCTCACTCTACCCACCTCTGTGTCTGGTTTCTTCTGGTTGCCTTTTTTTTTTTTTTTTTTTTTTTTGTTACAGACTTTCTCTATGTAATGATCATCAGGCATTCTGGGCTATTACTTTATCAGCTGACGATCTCCAGAAAAAGATAGTGTCCTCTAGGTGCAACAAAAGCCACACAACTGATATCAGGGCTCTGTCTTAGGTAGGGTTTTACTGCTGTGAACAGACACCATGACCGAGGCAACTCTTATAAAGACAACATTTAATTGGGACTGGCTTACTGGTTCTGAGGTTCAGTCCATTAACATCAAGGCAGGAGCATGACAGCATCCAGGCAGGCATGGCATGGGAGGAGCTGAGAGTTCTACATCTTGTTCTAAAGGCTGATAGGAGAAGACTTCCAGGAAGCTAGGACAAAGGTCTTTTTCTTTCTTTCTTTCTTTTTTAAAAAATTCATTTATTTCATTTATATGAGGACATTGTAGCTGTCTTCAGACACACCAGAAGAGGGTGTCAGACCCCATTACAGATGGTTGTGAGCCACCATGTGGTTGCTGGAAATTGAACTCAGGAAAAGCAATCAGTGCTCTTAACCACTGAGCCATCTCTCCTGACCCTAGGACAAAGGTCTTAAAGCCCATGCCCACAATGACACACTTCCTCCAATAAGGCCACACCTACTCCGACAAGGCCATACCTCCTAATAGTGCTGCTCTCTGGGCTAAGCCTATTCAAACCACCCCACTAGCCAGGCAGTGGTGGCCCACACCTTTAATCCCAGCACTTGGGAGGCAGAGGCAGGCAGATTTCTGAGTTTGAGGCCAGCCTGGTCTACAGAGTGAGTTCCAGGACAGCCAGGGCTACACAGAGAGACCCTGTCTCCAAAACAAACAAACAAAAAAACAAAAAGAAAAAAAAAAAAAGAAACGAAAAACAAACCACCCCACCATAGGCTCTGACTGGGAAGGCACAGGGATTTGAATGAGAGTGGCCTCTGTAGGCTTATGTATTTGAATGCTTGGTTCCTTTTTGGTGGAACTGTTTTAGAAGGATTAGGAGGTTTGGCCTTGTGGGAGGAGGTGTGTCATTAGGGGTGGGCTTTGGGGTTTCAAAAGCCTACACCAGGCACAGTGTCTGTCTGTCTGTCTGTCTGTCTGTCTGTCTGTCTATCATCTATCTGCCTCCAGCCTTTGGATAAGGCATAAGCTTCCAGCTACTGTTCCAGCACCATGCCTGCCTGCTTGCTGCTTTACTTCTGCCATAATGGTCATAGACTCACTCCTGAAACTGTAAGCAAGCTCCCAATTAAATGTTTTTGGTTTTTTAAAGCAGTTGCCTTGGTCTTGGTGCCATTTCCTAGCCATAGAAAAGTAGCTAGACAGAACAGTCCCATTTGAGTCCTGTGGGCTGGTCAGAGAAGACCAGAGGCTTCGCAAAGCTAAGTTGAGATTTTTCTTTTAGCAATGGTGAGCCAACATCAATGTCATATGCCTATGTTAGTGACCAGGTTTATCCCAAGATCTGCTAACTCCTTTGGAGAAGTATTTAACCTCTGTTAAATGATACATGGACACTGACATCTTCATCATACTGACCATAACCAAATAGCACCAAAAGTTCTTTCCAGCTATACACAATGGCTTTTTTGTTTTTTGTTTTTGGTTTTTTTTGGGGGGGGGATTTTTGCAGGTGAAGGGGAGAATGCCTATATGCTTTTTTTAAAAAAAGCAAGTTCATTTTAAGAAAATAAAAAATAGAACAGTAGTAGACAAGGGGAAAAAAATTAGAAGAAAATAGTCCAAAATATCCCAGGTAAGCCATAGTCCCTTGAGCAGCATAACAGCCTGAGCGCTGGCCATCTGTCAGGCCAAGTGTCTGGACTTCACAAGCAGTGAGGTTCTAAGAACAGCTTGATCCTAACAAGGAACTTCCACAGCCTCAAGCTTGACCTCAGGGCTCAGTGTCCTTCTCCTGACCATACACTGTATGTCCAGTCATCTTTCAGCCCTAATTTAGTGAGGACGGTAGGGTTTTTTGTTTTGTTTTATAAAATTTCTTAAGTTTGTGTGTTTTGTGCATCTAGGCATGTGGATGTGTTTTTGTGCATCTAGGCATGTGGGTGTGTTTTTGTGCATCTAGGCATGTGGGTGTAGGTATCTGCAGGTGCTGGAAGAAGGCATTGGATCCCCTGGATCTGCAGTTGCAGACAGTAAGCCTCAGTGTGGAAGGAAAGCTAGGTCTTCTGCAAGAGCAGCAGGGACTCCTAACCACTGGGCTACCTGTCCACTCTCGAGAGACTGGGTCTTACATAATGGGTTTACCTGTGTATCATGACACTTCCCTGGTGAAGAGCCTTTCAGATGCTCTTTTTATCAAGCAAATTTGACCAAAGGCTGCCTCTGGAACTGAAGGGCACAATGTGGTTCTCATGTAACCTGACTGACACATTAATCAGGTCACACAGGAACATAGAAACCCGGGAACCACAGGATCTCCCTGCAGCCTCACACATACTCAACTGTTTCCAATATGCTTTGTACTCCAGCTATATCTGACAACTCCCTATAGAATGTTCCCCAGTGGAAGTGGTTATCTGTTTGCAGACTACCCTGCTAGACAGACTCTAAGAGACGCAGAGGAAGGATTGAAAAGGGGTATGTGGGTTTGCAACTGTCTTTTATTGGCTATTTCAAGTTTGTTGTCTGGAGGTCTGGTTGACTTGGCTTTGTTTTTATTTTTTTTTAAGTTTCTATGAATAATTTCATTATTAACCTGAAACTGTTAGAAATGAAAAGCCAACATGTCCCTAACAAGCAAGCTGAAAAGCATTAATACACAAAAGCAGCTAATTTCAGGGCAAGATGGTGCATGAAACTGCTTCAAAGAGGGATAACCAGACAAAACCAGACAAACATCTCACAGCACTGGTTGGGCAGCTCAGTACCCAGGAGGTGGAGGCTCTAAATCCCAGGCCAAAAATAAAACAACCATAAAACAAAACCCCAAAACGGGTGTGGTAGCGACAGAGGAATTAGATCATCTTCAGCTTCAAGGGGTTGAAGGCCAACCTGTGACACATAAGCCCACTCAGGAGAGAAAGCAGCAGCCAAATGCCTGCAGACTGGGGATCAGATGTGGCCCTGTAGGAGCTACACAATGCCTTCTCTATGGATTCAGGAATCTTGTGACATGCCATCTCTGCTTTAATTACCAGATGTCAATGTAGACAGTGTGTTCTTCCTCAGTGCTCCCAAACCTCTGAAGAGCCCTGGGGGGTGCTGTTGTCCTGGCAGGACCGCTATGCATGGCTGATTCTCCATCCCTGTTGCAGGCCTGGGCAGTAAGGCACCTAGTAGTGGCTGTACAGGCAGCTGAACAAGGTGTTGCAGTTCAGTCCTCCCTGGTGGTGTTTTGGTTCAGTGAGCAGCTGCTAGCTAGTAGGGCGAGGCTCTGCTGCTTCTGCTTATTCCTGCATCAAAAGAACCAAGTCTTAACTCCTCCTTCAGGTTGAATCTGTAGTCCAGGACCTTGCAAGCCTTCTGGTTAGGACTGGGGTCCACCTTGAAGTGTTTCTTTAGGAAACAGGAGGGCACAGACACAGAGTTGCTTCCATCTGGACTGTAGCTCAGTCCAAGCGCTTTCAGGAGGTTTTGCTTTGTTTTAATGATTTATTTACTTTTTATTTTTATGTGCATTGGTGCTTTGCTTGTGTGTTTGTCTGTGTGAGGGTGTCAGAACTAGACTTCCAGACAGTGTGCACTGCCATGCATGGGTGCTGGGGATTGGGTGCTGGGGATTGGGTGCTGGGGATTGGGTGCTGGGGATTGGGTGCTAGGGATTGGGTGCTGGGGATTGGGTGCTAGGGATTGGGTGCTGGGGATTGAATGAGGGTCCTCTGGAAGAGAGTGTTCTTTCTTTTTAAAGATTTATTTTATGCATGAGTACACCACCATTGCTTTCTTCAGACACACCAGACCCCATTACAGATGATTGTGAGCTACCGTGTGGTTGCTGGGAATTGAACTCAGGACCTCTAGAAGAGCAGTCAGTGCTCTTAACTGCTGAGCCATCTCTCCAGACCATCAGCCAGTGCTCTTTTTTTGTTTTTTGTTTGTTTTTGTTTGTTTGTTTGTTTGTTTTTCGAGACAGGGTTTCTCTGTGTAGCCCTGGCTGTCCTGGAACTCACTCTGTAGATCAGCCAGTGTTCTTAACTGCTGAGAGTCTCCAGACCTGGTTTTGAGTTTTTGACACAGGGTCTCCCTATGCAGATCCAGCTGGCTGAAATACACTATAAAAACCAGACTGGCCTCCAACTTGCTGTGATCCTCCTGCCTCTGCCTTCCAAGTTCTGGAATTGTCGGCAATGTACTGCCTTGCCTGACCAGAATTGAACTTTATTTGTCTCTAGTTTCAAGTACAGAGCCTGGTACAGAGTAGGCTCTCCATAGCAACTACTGCGTGACAACCTCCCAGACACATACACCTGAAGGCTTTTGCTTAATATGGCTGCTCAGTAAAAGGTCCTCTTCCCCAATTTCAAAGTCTTAGCCAGATTCTTCTAGTCCTCCCTGGCTCTCTTTTTCTTCCCTTCCCTCCCTTTCAACCCTCTCCTAAAGTCCAAATTACATCTTCCCCCTATTAGCCAATCGTGTTCTGTCATGCTGAGGCTTTGAACTACTGGTTTATTGTTTTACAGATACACATCTTCTCCCCCCTCCCTCATAGCTGAGAGAACTTTCTGACTACAAAGGATATGTTTCATCCATCTCTGCCTCCCAGTCTGATAGCTTCTATTAGCAGAATTAGAGTAATGCCTATCAGATAGTAGGCATCAAGGAAACCTGGGTAATGTAGCTGAAAGCGTCCCCACTCCTGTATTCTGGACTACTTCTGAGAATCAAATACTGACAGTAATTGAATATTGTTTTATTATCTTCTAATGCAGAAATTGCCCTCAAGCCACAGGATTCTTGAATCTGGAGGCCCTGGTAGCCCTTCCCTGGCAAGGGTGGAAGAATAAAACTGTGCTGGAGACACCCAGGTTAATTAGCAAAGGCTCGCCCTTCTGCCTGGTGGACTAGTCTTGGCCAAAGCAGATCTTACAGAGTGGCCAACATTGTTTTTGGAGGAAGTAAAACAATGGAATGTCTGAGAGCCAGGCCCAGTGGCTCATTCCTGTAATCGCAGCATTCACTCAGGAGGCTAAGGCAGAGGTCAGGGATAGCCTAGGCTACATACCAAGACTCATTCCTTAAGAGTTCTACAGGGCTGGAGAGAGAACTTTAAGTTTAAGAAACCATTTTGCCCAGCAAGAGGACACCTTCGGCAATGTCTGGAGTCAGACTGACTTAAGAAAGGGAACTTGCAACTGGCATCTGGTGACTTAAGGCCAGGAATGCTGATAAGTCACAGTGCAAAGGACAATCTACAAAACACTTGTGCTTTGATAAAACTTTTGTCAGTGTTGGTGGCACTGAGATGGAAAAGCCTAGTCTTTTTTTTTTTTTTTTTTTTTTTTTAAGATTTATTTATTTCATGTATGAGGGTACACTGTTGCTGTCTTCAGATACACCAGAAGAGGGCACCAGACCCTATTACATATGGTTGTGAGCCACCATGTGGTTGCTGGGAAATTGAACTCAGGACCTCTGGCAGAGCAGTCAGTGCTCTTAACCACTGAGCCATCTCTCCAGCCTGAAAAGCCTAGTCTTAATTGCATCAATAATCATGCTGATTGGAATCTAGGCTATTATGTTGGTGAGGTTTCTGTGTTTACCCTTGTTCTTCTGATGGGGGACCTTAGGAAGTTTCAGCTGAATACCCTTTAATACAGTTCCTTCTGTGATGATCCTGCCCAACCATAAAATGTTTTGCTACTTCATAACTGCAATTTTGCTACTGTTGCAAATCATAATGTAAGTACTTGATATACAGAATATCTATTATGTGACCACAAAGGGGTTGCGACCCATAGGTTGAGACTCTGGAAACTTCTCGATCTGCCTCTTTAGATGGGCAAATGCATCAACACACAAAGCTCTCTGCTAAGCCCTTTCTCCAGGGGCTTAGTCCTCAGATCTTCACCAGTTGGAAGTGTGTGTGTGTGTGTGTGTGTGTGTGTGTGTGTGTGTGTGTTTATGTGTTCCTGAATGAGTTGATATGTTCCATTTGTATACCTGGTACCTTGAAGGCCAGAAGAGGGCATCAGATCCCCTGGAACTGAAGTTACAAATGGTTGTGAACAACCATGTGGGTGCTGTGAACCAAACCTGAGTCCTCTGCAAGAGCAGCAAGTACTCTCAACCTCTGAGCCATCTCTGTAGCCCCTGGCTGTTTAGAGGGCTGATCTGGCAATCTGTTGTTAGGGATTGTATCTTAGGGTTTTTTTTAGAGTATTTTCAGATACAGGTTTCAGGCCACATTGTGATGTTTGTCAAGTTTCTGCTCTGCCCAGTTGTCTTGTTGCTGCCTAGAAGAGGGTATCTAGTCCCCAGAGGGCGAAAGTGATGGTATCTTCATTTCCCATGATTATAGCCAGCACCAGAGCTCTGAGGTGTGTTGTAGGGCATGTGGACCATGTCACCAGAGGAATGGGCATGGGGCTGGTGAGGTGGAGCATGCTCAAACCCCCAAAATCTCAGAGTTTGAGACAGCAGGAGTAGAGTTAACTCTCTCCTATCGCCATGCCTGCTTTGGGGCATGTAACCACGAACCCCCTCCAAACTAAGTGATCGTGGGCAGTCAGTCACATAGCATAGAACCGGGAATTTTCCCCCATGCAAATACAGCATCACCAGCATCTTAGCCTCAGACAAAAGAATATATTTACCTTACAAGTCCCATCCCACTCCCCAAGGTTCATACAGTCCCTGTACACATGGAATAAAGCACACAAGTTATTTCACCAAGGATCGTCTGAGCCTGGCCGCTTTTATTGACCTATAACACTTGGGGGGAGGCTCTCTCCCTTCGAGTGCTCATCCTGCCTGCCTGCCCAGGTTCCTGTTGCTTGCAGAGGCTCACATCAGAGCACTGGCTGCTGACATCACCATCGCAGCTGCTATGGGACCCAAGACCCTGACCACCTGCTCTAAGCTGGTTGCCTGGACCAGAGCCCTGTCAAAACTATTGGTACTGGACTCTGCTTCCCCCCATATGGAAGGGGCAGATGTAGACTTCACCAGTTCCCAGGCACCCCCACCAGGAGAGGCAGAACATGGAACCACTGTGTGTGTGTGTGTGTGTGTGTGTGTGTGTGTCCTTTCTACTTATCTAAGAAACTCACTCAACCCCTTTTTTCTTCTTTCTCATCCTGGGGAAAATTGTGATGTCTCATAGAAGGAGTCATATTTTTCCCATTTTGTTCTTGCTCTTTAGAAAAGAATACAGCCAAAGCTAAAGCACTGAGAACATTCACCTTTCTCCCAAAGTCTCGCTTACTTTGCTGAAAAATCTGACAAGTTGTAAGTGTACCCCATGTCCGTGTGGTCAATTGACCTGGCCTGTGGGGGTCAATCAACAGGGTCTAGCAAGAGAGAGAGTGGGGATGGAGGGGCAAGAGACTCAAAGAATGAAGACAAGAGTGGGTGTCTGATCAAGTCCCCTTTATTGAAAGGAAATCATGGGTATATAAGCACAAGCAGGGGAACACAGCTGAAGACACTTTACCACGTGTGCCTTGTAGCTGTGGACACTAAACAACAAAACAAGATATGTGAGAAAAATGAGATGTTTATCAGAGTGTGCTCAGCTGTTGTGGGCTGTTGAAAAACAAGTCTCTTGTCAGGGTATATGGCTCAAGATGGCTGCAAAGATGATGGCCGCTTTCTGCTAGGAGTCGGCTCCCCAAAGTCAATGTCTATTATTAGAATGGATCTCTCGCCAGTTTGTGGATTAAATTATTTCTAATCCATTAATCTCTCCAGTTTTAAAAAATAACAATGTCTTATTGTTCCTGGGCCCTGGAAACCCTAATAAACCAGGCTGAACGACCAGTCCTCAGCTGGCCACTTAAGGAAACAAATTAATGGTGAAAAGAAAGCAGAAAAAGGAGATTTAATCAATGCGGCCACTATGGCAAAAAGAGCAAGGAGGTCCGGCGACCTCCCTGCTCAGTCTTCAGGGGTCCAAGCACCAGGTTATGGCTTTTGTTTGTTTGTTTTTTCATTTTATTTATTCACCATTGTTCTCTTCCAACACACCAGAAGAGGGCATCAGACCCCATTGCAGATGGCAGTGAGCCACCGTATGGTTGCTGGGAATTGAACTCAGGACTCTGGAAGAGCAGTCAGTGCTCTTAGCCACTGAGCCATCTCTCCAGCCCCAGGTTATGGTTTTAATAGAGAGAGCTAGAGGTACACAGAGCTAAGCAGTCCTGGTCAAGGTGTGGCTCAACCCTTCCTCCTTACCTCAGCTTCAGTCTCTCCTGCAAGGTGGTCTGTCAGGTTGTCAGTAGAGTGTGAAATTTCCTTCCAGGAGACAAGGTCCCACTCTGGCTGGTGCCATGTTTCAGCCTTTTCCTTTTCCCAGCATGCGGTCACTGAGGAAATCTGGTTGGGACAGGAGGCATTGTTTCTTTCGGTTTTTGATAACTGAAGGAGTGTCTGTGTTTCTTCATTCCTGTAAGGATGGTTATATCATGTGTTCATAGACCAAAAGACTGCCAGTGGGCTGATTGGTCGCCGCTGCATCCTGTTCTTGCTTCCTCTGCTTGGTATTCCAGTAAGGCCTTACTCCTGGGTCATTTCCCTTGTGAAAAATACAAAGGGTTTTGGCGATTCATCTGAAATGGAGCCCACCCTCACAAGGGTAAGGTATAAAGGGAAAGCAAAGGCTGGATTCGCCCCCTACTGGCAGGTGCACGGTAGTCGCCGGCCTCGGACTTTCATGAACCTAGGGCAGCTTCCGGAAACCACGAAGTGAACTCCAGACAGCAGGGCTCTTTGGGACTTTAGGGCCTAACTTAGCAGTCAAGGTTGATCAAGGTCACAGGGAGCCTTAATCTTTATTCCTAAATCAATCCACATGAAGACTTCAAGCTTTCAAGTAGATTTGGTAAAGCCTTAGACGACGATGATGATGATGACGATGACAACGACGATGCTGCTGCTGCTGCTAGTGGATCATAGAAATATTATAGTTATCCAAAGGTTGACATTTATCATTTATACTAACTAATGTTATTTTGAGGACCCAAGCACTTTTTTTACATCTCTTACATACCCTTTCTGTCATCCTAATTTCTTTTAAATTGTCCATAAAATGGTAAAGATATTTTATTTTTATTTGTTTGTTTTGATTTGTTCTATTTTTTAATTAGACTATTTCTCACATGTAGTCCTAGCTGACTCAGGACTTGCTATGTAGACCAGACGGGCCTCAGGCCCACAGAGATCTACCTGGTTTTGCTTCCTGAGTGCTGGGATTAAAGGCATACACCACTATGCCCAACTTGGCCATTTTGAGACAAAGTCCCACTACATAGCCTAGGCTAGCTTCAAACTCCTAATCTATGGGCTGGGATTTCAGGAGGAAGCCACCACATTCAGCTTCTTCTTTTTTTGTTTTTGTTTTTTTGTTTTTTGTTTGTTTGTTTGTTTGTTTTTGTTTTTTGGTTTTTCGAGACAGGGTTTCTCTGTGTAGTCCTAGCTGTCCTGATACTCACTCTGTAGACCAGGCTGGCCTCGAACTCAGAAATCCGCCTGCCTCTGCCTCCCAAGTGCTGGGATTAAAGGCGTGCACCACCACCGCCCGGCACCAGCTTCATTTTTTTTTAAACATTATTTGCTTTCTGATATCTTGATTATTAAAGTGAAACATAGTGAGTAAAAAGTCAAAGCGAAGGGGTTACAATGTTTTCAGTAGTTTTATATTTTACAGGTTTAAATATATATTTAAGACATTTATAAATGGCAGGAGGTCCTTTTACTCACACATAGCACTAGGGAAACTAAGAACATTAAACTCGAAGGCTTTTCTCTTCAAAAGCTGAAACTGGGTATTGTTATTAACCTGGTGATTTTTTTTCTATCTGTAGAGCCAGGCCTCACCTCACTCCTGACCATTGTTTCTCAGTCATTAGAACTCATTCTTACAAAAGAGGTCCCCTGTACTTGGAAAAAGAGTCTCCTATATTGTGGTTATTCCAGACCCTTTCTTCCTAGACCCCTATCCTGAGCACTGGTTCTCAGTCAATAGGACCCATTCTTGTTTGTTTGGTTTGGTTTGGTTTTGGTTTTTTGAGACAAGGTTTCTCTGTGTAGCTTTGGCTGTCCTGGAACTCACTCTGTAGACCAGGCTGGCCTCCGACTCATAGAGATCCACCTGCTTCTGCCTCCAAAGTGTTAGGATAAAAGGCATGTGTCATCACTGCCTGGCCCAAGAGGACCCATTTTTTATGAAAGAGATCACAAGTACTTTGCACAAAGCATACACTTTGTGAAGGAGTTTGATGTGTTCTCGCCTTGAGCTTTGTTGTGATAGATGTTATGAGAAAACTTTTTTTTCAAAGTTGTACTGGGCTTAAATAAACCGCTCACACCACGCACACCAGCTAAGTGATGTTGAACTGGATTTCCTTCTTGCCTGATGCAGATCATTCCCCTGTGGTCCATAGCATTTGCAAGGATCCCACAGAAAAATCATCTTTCTACTTTTATTTTTGTTTTTGCTGAAGGAATTTTGTGACTTGATAATTAACTAAAAGTCTCTTCAAAAAAATGTTAGGAATGAACTGGCAGATAATTTTACATTATGTCACTACTTCTCTGTCAGAGAGTGCTATGATGACTAATCTTGATTGTCAACCTGATTACATCTGGAATCATACAGAACTCAAGTAGCTGAGCACACCTGTGATGGTTTGAATGAGAATGGCCTCCATAGTTCAATATATTTGAATACTTAGTCCTAATTGCTTCTAGAACTGTTTGGAAAAGATGAGGAGGTGTATCAGTGGGGGTGAGCTTTTAAGGTTTCAAAATCCAACCCATGCCATCCCCACCCAGTTAGCACTCTTTCTTCAATCTCTCTCTCTCTCTCTCTCTCTCTCTCTCTCTCTCTCTCTCTCTCTCTCTCTCTCTCTCTCTCTCTCTGTGTGTGTGTGTGTTTGCATACCTCATTGCTGCTGTCTCAACAAGTAAGCTCTTAGCTACTGTGCCACTGATACTCCTGCCTGTTCTCATTCTCCTTACTGTAATGGGGATGGATTCTAACCACCTGGAACCAGGAGCCACAAGTTAAATGTTTGTTTGCTTGCTTTTTTGTTTGCTTGTTTTGTTTTACTTTTTGAAACAATGTTTCTCTGTGTAGCCTCCGCTGTCTTGGAACTCACTCTGTGGACCAAACAGGCTGGCCTTGAACTCAGAGATTTGCCTGCCTCTACCTACCACCACCACTGCCTGGCCAAATGCTTTCTTTTATTAGCCATCTTGGTCATAGTGTTTTGTCACAGCAATAGAGAAGTAACCAAGACAGTATCTGTGAGTGATTATTCTGGAGTAGATCATTTGAAGTCAGAAGACTCACCTTAAATCTGGGCCACATCTTCTCATGTCAGCCTACGTAAAAGGACATGGAAGAAGGAAACTTTGGCTTTTTGCCTGCCTGCTCTCATTCTCACTGGTAAGTTCATCTATTCTGCTGCGGAGGCATTTCTTCACTGCTATTAGAACCTACTTCTTCAGGATTCTAACTTATACTGAAGACCATCTGAGACCTCAATACAGCAGACTGAGCAATTGCTGGATATTGTAGAAATTTTTAATCCCAATCCCAGGCTTTTACTCTGCCTTGACCATTTAGATCCCAGATAAAAGACACATAGAGAACCTTTATATTTACAATAAGCCATAAACAGCACAAGAGCTGGGCAGATATCTTTCCACCCTCTATGCCATTAGAATCTACTTTCCTATAGATAATCCTGAGTTATTACTGTGTTTCATTTGGGCCGATCTTAACTCCAACTGGCCAGCCCTCGGGGCCATGTTTTCATGACTCACTTCACCCATGGTGGCTTCTCCTCCCTTCACCTTCTTCTCTCCCTCCTGGTTCTTTTCCAACCCCCAGGCCTGGGACCCCTAAAACCTCTTTTGCCTCTTTTTATGGCTCTTCTGCCTCTTTTGGCCTCTTATGCCTCTTTTGCCCAGCTATTGGCTGATGGCATCTAAATATCTGATTATTCATCAATCAGAAATAACTTGATGGCAAGGTCACATAGCATCACTTGTCTTGTGTGAACTCTCTGTCTCTGGGGCAACCATATCTTGAGGAATTAGTATTAGCATTAAAATACAAGTAGCATCAGGCCAACACAGTACAACTGAATTCTTGGCTTTTCCATTAGAAAAAAGCCATTGCTCAACCAGCCAGACCATAGCCTGTAAGCCACTCTAATAAACCCATGAATACACACACACACACACACACACACACACACACACACACACAGAGAGAGAGAGAGAGAGTTTGGTTCCCAGAACACTCATCTCAGGCAGCTCACAACTGTCTGCAACTCCAGCTTCAGGGGATCCACTGCCCTCTTCTGACCTTCACCTACCCACATGTGCAATATACTTACATAGAACTGGCTGGCCTCGAACTCACAGAGATCCACTTGCCTTTGCTTCCTGAAAACTGGGATTAACGTGTGTGCCACTATGCCAAGCTAAAAGGAAAAAAAAAAAAAAAAAAAAAAAAACCGTAAGTGTATGATTCAGTCAAAGGATGTATGGATTCATCTAGTTTTGAAAACAGCAAACAAATAGACACTCAATTTCCTAGTGAAAAGTAATTTTCAGGCAGGTTACTGAAGCCATCCATCCCCAGTAACATCCAATGAGTGAGCAAAGCCAGTTGCTAAGGAAGATGATATATCTGTCTACTGTCTAGGAAACTCTGGCGGGCAGTCCCTAAACTCTAGTCTTTGTTCTCTGGGACTCTAAGTCAGGAAAGCCTGCTAGGGTAGTCAAAGAGTAGAATACTAGTGGTCCCAGTGGAAACCATGATCATATCTGAACTGGAGTCCAGAGACATGGAAGTGTGGGGATGAAGAGAGAACAGGGAGGTTAATGGGAACTCATGGGAAGATACATTGGCCCAAGGGTGGACATTAGTCCACAGGTACATGTTAGTGAGCTATATTCTGTTATGTTATATGAAGATGGCTATAGCTAGAGCAGGTATCTGGCCCAAAGCAGAGAGAAGAACCATGAATTAATCAGTGAACTCCAGCAACATCTATGAAGAGATGAGCCGTAAGTCAAATCTACACTCTAAGATTATAGGGATGAGAAATGGAAACTCCATGCTGCTGGTGGGGATGTCACATTGACCAATCGCTTTAGGAAATAGACTGGTAACTCCTCAAAAGGTTACATACAGTTCTCAAATGATCCCACAGTTCTATCCCTATTCTGTGTGACCCCAGGCACACAGAAACATATGTCCACATGAAAACCTGTACATGAAGCCAGGTATGGTGGTGCACACCTTTAACCCCAGACCTCTGGAGGCAGAGGGGTTCAGATCACTGAGTTCAAGGCCAGCCTAATCTATATAGAGAGTTATAGAGTTTCAGACAAGTCAGGGCTGTCATATATATATATATATATATATATATATATATATATATATATGTGTGTGTGTGTGTGTGTGTGTGTGTGTGTGTGTGTGTCTTAAATAAATTAATAATATTAAATATGTGTGTGTACTACTAACTGCCAAAAGATGTAAACAATTTAAATGTCCATCATCCAGTGAGTGAACAGAAAATACAACAAATACAATAGAATGCATTTTAACATATGTAAACCTGGAAAATTAAGACTGGATGTGAATGATAATGGCCCCCATTGGCTCATATTGGCTCACTTGGGCACCCTGATTAGGAGGAAGAGGTATGGTCTTGATAGAGGAGGTTTGTTTTTGGGGTGGGCTTTGAGGTTTCAAAAGCCCCCCCCAGGCCCAATCTCTCTTCCTCTTCCTCTTCCTCTTCCTCTCCTTCTCCTTCTCCTTCTCCTTCTCCTTCTCCTTCTTCTTTTCTCTCTGTCTCTCTCTCTCTGTCTCTCTGTCTCTCTCTGTCTCTCTCTCTCTCTGTCTGTCTCTCTCTCTCTTTCTCTCTCTCTCTCTCTGCCTGCTGCCTGTAAATCAGGATGTAAACCTCTAAGCTACTTCTCCAGCACCATGCATGCCTGTATACCATGATGTTGTTGGACTAATCCTGTGACACTATAAGCTAGCCCCCAGTTAAATGCTTTCTTTTATAAGAGTGTCCTTGGCCATGGTGTTTCTTCACAGCAATAGAACAATGGCTAAGACAAAAGTTGTACCAGAAGTGGGGTATTGCTGTGATAGGCCTGGCCATACTTTTATTTGGAGAACTATAGAACACTTTGGGACTTTGTTCTAGAAAAGTGATTGGATGCTTTAAATAGGGCATAAGGGGCCATACTAGTAGGAACAGGGAAGACAGCGGTGCTGAGGGTGATGTGGTCTGTGGGAGCCTAGCTCAACAGGTTTCAGAGTGGAAGAATTGTAGTAAATGGCAGAGAGACCATTCTTGTGATATTTTGGCAAAGAATGTGGCTGCTTTATGCCTTCATCCTAAAAATCTACCTAAAGCTAAACTGAAAAGTTAAGGATTAATGTTATTGACAGAGGAGATTTCAAGCCAGCTTAGCGTTGAGCACATGGTTATTAGTGACCACTCTTATGAAGAGCTACACTGAAGAGGAATAAGCAGAGCAAAGAGAAATAAAAATGTAGTTTGAGGAAAAAGGAAACTAGAAAAGGTAATGATGGAGCCAAGTCCTGTGTTCAAGGAGAAACAAAAGGAAACTAGAAAAGGTAATGATGGAGCCAAGTCCTGTGTTCAAGGAGAAACAATAATTAAAAGGGGGGCCTGATTCAATATAGAATAAAAGGAGTAGCACCCTCTGTCCTGGCAAGACCCCACCCAGCTTGCAGATGGAATTAAAGGAAATCTTCAGTAGCAAAAGAAACCAGCAACAATGGGAATCAGATGCAGGTGCAGTGGAAGAGGAGGTAAGAAGGTTTTATATAAAGAGAGATGAGGGCTGGGGTGTAACTCAGTGACAGAGCACTTGCCTAGAACTGGTGATGCCCTCAGGAATGAGGAAGGGAGGCAGACCGCAAGGAAGGAGAACGCTGTGGCCAAGGAGCGCCTGCCTATACAAGATCTGAGTGCATGAGGACTCCTGGAGGTAAGTGACAGAAGTAGACCAGGATAGCTACTATCATCTCTAAAAGTCTTCTAGAACATTCTACCTCATACGGCCACAAGGAAATACACACTTGTCCTCCAGAACTTAAAACAAACACAAATCAACACCACCAGCACAGTAACTAAGCCATCTTTGCTGTCCACCTTAGTCCCATGGTAATCATTTGAACCTAAGTGGGCCCTGGAATGTGTAGCTCTAACAGGGACACGGTGTAGACACACATGAACTTTTTCTGTGCGCTTCCCATCCTGATGACCTCATCTTTTCTGCTTCACTTGCCCAGGAACAGGCTCTGTAATATTGTGCACCCTCCCCATAACACCAGAAGAATGGCAGAAAGATACCAAGGGATACCGGGGTTTTCTGAGACTAAGTGCAAGCATGTGTGTGTGCATGTGTGTGAGTGTACATGCACACACATATATATGTGTATGTATACGTGTGTGTGTGTGTGTGTGTGTGTGTGTGTGTGTGTGTGTGTGTGTGTGCTTTTAAGGTCCTTGGGCAGGAGCTGGCCCTTACAACTTCTCCTTTTAGTTCAACTTTCCACTCAGCTTTGGATTTGCTTAAATTTTACTTGGAAATGTGAAGAGAGGTATGTTTGTGTCTTGGCACCCTTAATCATTACCCCTTGGAATGCTAATGTTGTGGACCTTCACAAGCGACTGATTCTCAGGGGTCACCTGGCTGGGTTACTGCTCTTCCAACCCCTGTTGCCATAGACTTCTGTTTACCAATAGTGAGTTCCAGATGCTGGAAGCCGCTGCTTCCCAGGATCCCTTGGCTGAGGTCATTCTCCCAAAAGATACATCTCTGAAACGACCAGTGGTGCCAACCCGAGTGCCTCCTCAATGACATCATGCATGCACCCTAGGTCTCTTGTCTTCTGTACTGGTGGAGACAGAAGCACAGCTCCAGGGGAAGCCAGAGGGATACTTCTTTCTCTTCTTAAGTCCAGGCCTGCCTGCTTTGTGGGCTCCACAGCCAAGACCTTCAAAATTAATAAAATAAAATTAGGTTCTTTAGAGGGGTAATGGTCCCTGTTTTTTGCTTCTACAAAATCCTTGCCTAGATTACATTATGAAGAGGTGCCTAGTCAGGTGTGGTGGTGCATACCTGTAATCTCAGCTCTTGGAAGGCAGAAACAGGACAACTAGGAGTTTAAGGTCTTCTTTGATGTCTTGGTCACGGTTGTTCTATTGCTGTGAAGAGACACCATGACCACAGTAGTTCTCACAAAGAAAAGCATTTAGTTGGGGGTGGCTTACAATTTCAGAAGTTTGGTCCATTGTCATCATGGCGGGAAGCATGGCAGCATGCATGCAGACATGGTGCTGGAGGATCAGCTCAAGAGTCCTATCCTGGAGTCCATAGGCAACAGGAAGAGAGAGACATTGAGTCTGAGCATTTTAACCCCCAGAGCCCATTCCCAGTAACACGCTCCCTCCAAGGCCACACCTCCTAATCTTTGGCAAATACTGCTACTCCCTGATGACCAAGCATTCCAATATAAAAGCCAGTGGGGACTATTTCTATTTAAATCACCATACTAGGCTACATAGCAAATTTGAAGTTGGCCTGGATTCCAGCAGACTCTGTTTTATTGGACACACACACACACACACACACACACACACACACACACACGACAAAGGGCAGTATCTCAGTTGGTAGAGAGTTTGACTAGCTTGCAGGAAGTCCTGGGTTCAATCCCAACCATTGCATAAAGTGGGGATGATGTCACACCTGTAGTATTAGCATTTGGGGGGTGGAGCCTTGGTGTGGTGGCTAACTTTGGGTATCAGCTTGACACCTGGGAAGAGTAAATCTCAGTTGAGGAATTGCCTTTATCAGATTGGCCTGTGGGGATCTCTGTAGGACATTTTCTTGATTGCTAACTGCTATGGGATCATCAAGTCCAATGTGGGCACCCCCCTACCCCTGCTGCCATCTCTCTAGGTCACTGTCCCACCACAAGTTGGCTGTATGAGAGACCAAGTTACAGTCTTTGCTCTTAACACTTTCAGGGCTGGGGGCAAACAGTAAGGAATGGGGACTATTAAATATTTACAGAATAGTGGAGCTTGGCGCTTGTTTGCTGGCAGGCCCCAGGGCCGAATCTGGCTTGCAGACAGATTTTGTTGGGTCTGACTAGTTCTTTTAAAACATTAAAAAAAAAAAATTTAAACAGAGAAATCTTACAGAACAGATTCTTGTCTTTCTTGGAAACTAGAAATCTCTCACAACACTGGACTGGGTTCCCCTTGGCAGTGCCTGAGCATCGGTCTCTTCCCACCCCAACCTGTGGCTGCTGGCGCTGCTTCTCATCCACGTGGCTGGCCTCTGTGGACCTGACATTGACCCTATGGAATGCTGATGGCCTAAAGCTGGCTTAGGGTAGACCCAGAACGGCACTCAGGATTTGAACTCTAGGAACCCTGAAGGATACACCCTCTTGACTGAAGGTATTAGAAATACTGACTAGAGGTGACTGGGGGCTGAGGAGGCTGGGCACTAGAGTGGGGACACAGTTTCTGTTTGTGACAGGGTCTCATGTAGCCCAGATTGGCCTGAAGCTTACTGGAGAACTGAGGATGACTTTTAACTTCTCAGATCCTTTTTTTTTTTAATTAATTAACTTATTTTTATATATGTGAGTACACTGACATAGTATCTTCAGCAATACCAGAAGAGGGAATAGGATCCCATTACAGATGGTTGTGAGCCACCATGTGATTGCTGGGAATTGAACTCAGGACCTCTGGAAGAGCAGTCAGTGCTCTTAACCTCTTAACCGCTGAGCCATCTCTCCAGCCCTCTCAGCTCCTTCTTGAACCTTCTGACTTTTGGGATTCCAGGTATACACCACTACACCCAGTTTTATGTGATTCCGAGGTCAAACCTAGGGCTTCCTGTATCCTGGGCAAGCACTTGATGCACAGGGCTATGTCCTACGCTCCTATCTTACAACATTAGGCACAACATCTAGGGCTTAGTTGAATATGGGTTCTACCTTCCAGCTGAGCTGACACAAAACTAATCTACCCTGTGGTGAGAGGAAGGGTGCTAGGCAGACCTGGTGGGTAAGAGGGTGGGGAAGTCGGTGAGTCACAATCCACTGGGGAGGATGGTGAGTCACAGACCAACGGAGAAAATCTGCAACGACTGCTCAGATGTGCCCACAAGGAGAGGTTTCGGTGGAGTGGGAAGGAGGGATGAGTGATGCAGAGGGCTGTACAGGCTCTGGGAGTCCAGCTGGGGACAGATGTAGGTCGCTCTTTCAAGATATTTGCTGATAAAGGGAGGTAAGCTGAGCACTGAGGATTATTCCTTTTGAGGTTGCACTTCTTCTCAACTAAAGAGAGGAAGCAGGAAGCTGAGAGACAAGGCGAAAGGAGAGATTGAGAGAAGGGTTAGGGATAGAATTTCTCTTGAGGCTAGAGAAGGAGGCCTTCCCTAGCAACAAGTCTGTAAGAAAAAAAAAATGCAGCCTCCATAAGGACTGCCAGTTCACCAGGGATGGCACAGGTAGGAACAGTCAACAACAGAAAACAAATGTTCTAGAAACTTCCAGAAGATTTTTTATTTTATTTTATTTTTTGATAAAGTCTTTACTCTGTGGTCTTGTCTGGCTTCAAACTCTAGCTTAGCCTCTTAAGAGCTCAGACTGTAGACAAGAGCTACCCTGGCCTACTGAGAAGGTGTTTTCCCAGCCCCTCTCTGCACTGCCCCCAGGCTAGCTTCTATTTGCACCTGAAACTACCCCATTGGTTCCAGGAGGCCAGGTCCCAGCACCTGTGGCTGCCTTACCTGCCATTGGGTACAGAATGAGCAACATGGTGTCTGTCTGCCTCTCTGTCCCAGGATCCTCCCCTGCTCAGCACTCTCCCCTGGGGCTGAAGCAGCTCTTCTCAGTTGCTACTGATTCCAACAGTGCAGGTAAGTCTCTGAAGTCCCAGGAAATGGGGACATGCCCTATCATGAACCACTCCCTGCCCCATGAACACTCGTGTGCACGCACACACATACACACACATGTACATACCTGGAGGAATTTTTTAAGTTTGTTAAAGTCAACAAACTTTAACCTGGGAAGCTGAGGTCTTTATACTTCTATTGTTATTACTGTTGTGTTTATTTTGAATTATGTATCGAGGGAGGCCTTTCTCCCCCCATGTTCAGGGCTTCCCAGAGCTAAATGCAATCCTATTTGTACAACCTGAGTCAGAGCAGCTTCAGAGCCAGGAGGATGTGGCAGGAGGCACAAGCCCAGCCACAGGCAGAGCCGTGCAGAAAGGGCATGTCACTAGGGAGTGTGTCTGCCCCAGCCTTTTCCACGCTCTCAGAAAGTTCCGAACGTGCTGGAACTTGGGAAGACAGAAAGGTATTTGCCCTAGTGATTAAGACATGTTCAAGCATTTTCCCACAGGCTCCTGCACAACCCAAAATAAACTGCGGGCCTGGATCTTGGCCACCGGCATGTGATTCCATCTGTATAATGTTACAGTGAGGCAGGCAGGCAGGCAGGTGGGTTACACTCACAGGGGCTTGTAGGGAATGCTCTGCCCACAATGGAGTTTCTGCCTAAGCTTCCAGGCTGGGGCAAAAGGACAAACGGCACAGGCAAATGCCACAGCAGTAACAAGTGTACCTACCTGTGGGGAAGAAATCTCAAGGGGGGGGGGAGGGAGTCTGGCAGCAGAGTCCCAGGGCGGTCCGACATCAGGGTCCCGGGCGGGCTTCCCGCGCCGCCAGCGGAGGATCCCACATTCACGCAGTTGTCGGTGGGCGGGCCGGCGGCTGCATGGGCAAGGTTCCAGGGTTCCAAAAGCTGGGAATCAGGCGGAGAGACCATGGACATGTGGAGTCCGGTTTTCCAAAGCTTTTATTGTTCATGGCATGGTGAATGGACGCAAGTGGTACACGCTTCCCCTGCCAAAAGCCAGGGGAGACCAATCTTATAGGGAAGGGAGAAAGGGGAGGGAATAACTTAATTAGCTACGCCCCTGGCCTTTTGAAAATTCATTAATATTTAAATCTCTGGAGGTGGAGACTTGTTAGTCACACCCTCTACCTGTCCTACGTGACTGAAGGTAACAGGTTAAATGGAGTTACCTCGTCTAAGGCCCAACACCTACCCATTAGGCCAAGGATAATGCTCACCTAAAAAAATGATTTCTGTGTGTAGGTGTGCACCTGCGCATGTGTGTATGAGTGCCATCTTTCGCAGATAGTGGGAAAAGGTGGGGGGGGGGGGAGGAGGAGAGACACATCTGAAGGTTGCAAGGGCAAGCTGAAGTGTGGGAGCTCAAACCTGTAGACCTAGCTCTTGGAAGGTTAAGTCAAGAGGATCACTCTGAGTCTGAGGCCATCCTGTGCTATTTAGGGAGACTGAAGGTAGAGGAGTGGTAGTGGGATGGCCCAGTCAGTATAGATGCTCAAAATTAAGCCTGATCATTTGAGTTCCATTCATGAACCCACTTGGTGGAAGGAGAGAACAGACTCCCTTAAGTGGTCCTTGGCCTCTACATGTATGCTGCACACACATGTGTGTACACGCACAATAAATTAATTAAAAAAAAAAACTTCATGAACACAAAGAAATGTTCAAAAGGAAGAGACGGGGATTTACTTCTGAAGAAATACCCATTTTACCTTGGAACCATAAGATCTAAGTCAAAGGATGTGTGTGAGCCTACACACGAGCATGCACATTTGTGTGAGGATGGCTGTACCTATGGCCTTGCCCATGCTGGGCAGGTTCTCAGGACCCTGTGGCCATTGTGTCTGCATCAGGCTGGGACCGCACTTGCAATAAGGAGGTGTTGAGATGGACCTGCCTCACTTTTAGGGATTTAGTCCTACAAAGGATAAGAGTAAAGATGTCTGAATAACTAGAAAGCCACCAGGCGATGGCAATTAGGCCAACGGACAAGAGGAGTTTGGAGAAAGTTGGAAAAGGAACATGAGGTCCATGAGAAGAGGAATTCATAATGAACGGGGCCTCAGGAGGGACAAAAGAGGATGTGGGTGCAGGGTAGGGATGGCTGAAGGAGAGCGTGGGAGTAAAGAGGTGAAAGGAAGGAGGGACACATCGAAGCACTCAGGGGGGTGGGGAACTCACATTCAGGCTGCCTGTGGCTTTCAGTCTAGACACTGTCCCTAAAAGATGCTCAGTTTAGTACCAGTGACATCCCAGAATACCCATCACATGCTATGTCAGGAGCTGAAAATGCAGAGGCTGAAGAGATGGCTCAGTAGTTAGGAACACCCACATCTTGCAGCATACTCTGTCTCTGTTTCTGTCTGTCTCTCTGTCTCTCTCTGTGTCTCTGTCTCTGTCTCTGTCTCTCTCTGTGTGTGTGTGTGTGTGTTGAGATGGGGTGTGGAGGGCTAAGATTGTTGTTTAAATTTTTATTTTCCTTATATGGGTGTTTGCCTGAATTCATGTGTGTAGAACACTTGTGTGCCTGGTGTCCTGAATTGGATTGCATTGAATTCCCTGGAACTGGAGTAACAGACAGTTGTAAGCCATCATGCATGCAGGTGCCAGGAATCAAAGCTGAGTCCTATGGAACAGCCAGTGCTCTTAACCTTTGAGCCATCTCTCCAGCCCCCAGATAAATATTTAAAAAGAAAATGTGTTTACTTCATCTAACCTTCTGAACATTTTTGCCTAACAATAATAGAGTGCTGCAGGGCTGGCCATCTTCTGGTGATGGAGTGGCCGACTGGAGCTGTGGCTTCCTGCAGCTGCCCAGCATAGTATCGCTGCCGACATCACACACTAAATTTGCACCACATACCACTAAGCCCGGAAAAGATCCAAGTTCAATATTTGAAGTATAGCTTCTACTCAGTGCATCCTGCGTTCTTACACTGACTCAGACCACGGTAAGCCAGGGACCATCTGCAGCCCAGGTTACCTGCTGCAACTGGGAGATAGGAAAGAATTCCATAAGATTTTGATGTTATAGATTGAAAAAAAAAAAACCAAAAAAACAACCAAAAAAATAAATCAAATGCTCTGAGTTTGGAAGAGGTTAAGAGATTCTAGCCGGGCGGTGGTGGCGCACGCCTTTAATCCCAGCACTTGGGAGGCAGAGGCCAGCGGATTTCTGAGTTTGAGGCCAGCCTGGTCTACAGAGTGAGTTCCAGGACAGCCAGGGCTACACAAAGAAACCCTGTCTCGAAAAACAAACAAACAAACAAACCCAAGAGAGTCTCAAAATTCTGCAGCCCTTAGGAGGTCCTTTGCTGCTTGATTACTGTGATGATTAATCTTGTCAGCTTGATGGGATTATAATCACCATGGCAACCAACCTCTAAGGATGCCTGTGAGAGTTTCTAGAATGTTTTCATTGAAATCAGAAGACCTACTCTGAAACTGGGTGGCACCATTCCCTGGATCTGAAACCACAAAATTGAGCTGCACATAATCATTCTTTTTTTTTTTTTCCTGTTTCCTGATCAGCCACCTCAAGAGCCTGCCACCATGCCTTCTCCTCCATGAAAGACTGTATGCTGAATGTGTGAGCGAACAGAGCCTTCCTTCCTCAAGTCCCTTTTGTCAGGTATTTCTGTCACAGCAGTTGAAAACTAACCCACCAGGTTCTGAGACCTGCCTGCTCCTTGCTGTCTGCCAGCATTTGTTTCATGTATTGAATGAGGATGTTACTACAATTAGCCAGTCATCAGCCAGGCAATGCTTGCCGTTCTTTGCACGTCTGAATTCATTTAACCATTTCCCTCATTTGTAACTGAGGAACCTGGGGAGGGAAAGACTCCCTGCAATCACAGACTGCAAAGCTGTGATTTTCAGCTTTGGAGCAATTCAAGCCTGTTCTCTTAACTACAATGCTCTCTAACTGGCACTGGGGTTTAGATTAACTGAGCCAAGATCCCCTGATACCAGATACTCAGCAGTGCTACTGTGCCTCCCCCTCCCCCCTCCCCCAACTCATACAGGGCCAAGACAGCTATGTTTTCTTGCAGCCAGCAGAACGCTTGGTCTCCTGCAAGATCCAGAGCTAGAAACCCTTTGTCTTGGTGTGGACACTGTATCTGGTTTGGATGGGTAGCTGTGTTAGAGATCAGCTCATCATGATTCGTGGTAAAGTAAAGTAAAATAAAATAAAACAATCCAAGTCAGTTAAAACTTGAGGGGCCTTAACGTCTAGGTGAATAAAGCAGAAATGATCTTCTCTGTCTTTAGATCATTCACAGCATGGTCAAACCAGGACTCTCACTCAGTGGGAGGAGCATGTATGAGGCGCCTGGTTTGATCTCCAGTCCTGGGAGTTGGGTGGAAGATGATGCTCAGCAGGCTTCGTTCTCTGTTTACATTTGAGTTTCTAGAGTCCCTAGCATGCTGGCTCGTACTCCCTGGGTGAGTTCACTCAGGAATTATGTTGGCAGAATCCCATCAGGATGACTTCAGTCTTTTTCAGCAGGCTAAGAGTGGCAAGCACGGCAGTGAGTATTTTTGTGTAGCATCGTCAGGCACCAATATTAAACTCAGGATCGTTGTGAGGAACTCAGCTTGGGGCTCTTACGTCAGCATACTTGCACATTTTGGTGACTCAGGTCCCTCTCTTCCTTTTCATCTTCATTTGACAAGCAGGGAATGTGAAGAAAGGAGGTCAGAAATTGAGCACGTCTCCACACAGGGAGCAAGGGAGGGGATGCCTATGGTCTTTCCCAAGCTCTTTCAAATTTATAACCTGTTGTTCATTGTTATTGCATGCATATATGCATATGCACATACTGCGCATTGTTAAATATAACCCGCTTAGTCTGTATATTAGTGGATAACCAACTGGTGTGCTCTCCCCTTCCTCTCTCAGCACTCCTTAGTTGTAGGATCCAGGCCTCGTGGGCTTTTCCCTGTCCACTTTGCCATGATTATTAGTGTTGTCTGAGTCTGGCTCCTGCCTAGGCAGTCATGTTGGTGAGACTTTGAGTATAGCTTCTGACATTACTAGGAGACACAATCCTACATAAAATTTCCCAATCCCCCTGCTCACAGTCTTTCTGTCCCTCTTGTGCAATGTTCCCTGAGCCTTACTTAGGTGTGGGTGTGCTTTGTAGATGTAGCCATCAGGACTGGGATCCGTTAACTGTGCGTTATGATCAGTTGAAGCTGTCTCCTTCCGTTGCAAAGTTTCCTTGCTAAAGGGCAAAGACTACACTTATCTGTGGGTATAAGGCCAAATACCTAGAATGCAGTCAGTGCTTATGTTGGTTTAATGAAACAGCTGTAGATTCTTCAGTAACCATGACTTCGCTAGCACTGAATAGTTGGCAGATTGCTGGGCATGGTTCCTCTCTTGTTGAACAGGTAGATCTTACATTCAACTAGAGAGCTGTTGGTTACCACCTAGATGTGTGTACCACTAACTCACCCTTAGGGCTATTGTGCCATGCTGATTGTTGTTGTGGTTCACAAACGTCACGGCTGGGTAGAGCTATTGATTGGCTCCCTCCTTTGGATGCTTGCCTTCTGTTTCCATGAAAGCCAATCCTTTGGGAGGGGGCATTCAGGTCAGTTCCCGCCTAGGGGTTGTGTCTGAAATGCATGGTGCATTTAGCAATAGGGACCTACCTTCCACCTCTGGGGGGCAACAAAGGGCAATAGCAATAGGTTCTGTTTGGTGAGTTTTTTGGACAGTCAAATTTATTTTGAGACAGGGTCTCTCTAGCCTTAGCAGTCCTGGAACTTGTTATGGTAGACCAGCCAGACTCCAAACTCAAAGATTCACTTACTTCTGACACCTGAGTGCTGAAAGGCATGCCCCACCATACCCACCTAATTTTATTACCTTGTGTGTGCATGCAGATATGCCACAGCCTGTGTGTAGAAGTCAGAGAACAACGTGTAGACATCAGTTTTCTTCTTTAACCTGGGTTCCAGGGGAGGAATTCAGGCTGTCAGACTTAGTGGCAAGTGCCTTTACACACTGAGCCATCTCTATGGCCCCTCCAGAGCTTTAAACTCACTGGTACAGAAATAATAGTATACTGAATATCCTCTGAGATGACCCTGAACCCTAAAAGCTCCTAGGAACCCACTCTGAGGGGAACCTGGTCCCATCCAGCTTGGTGACTCAGAAATGTCAGATAACGATAACCCCAAGACTCTCAGGGCCCATTCCCAATCCCCAGTGACCTGGACTCCGTACAGCACTTTGGCAGCAATGGGAACTGGCTTTCTTGTGAACCATCTCAGCACCATGGTGATGCCTGAGGCCAGGGATCAGCAGTAGAAGTGCTGCTGGTATAGCCTTTGGCTGCTGACTGGGAGAGATAAAGGGTCACACAGCAAGCATATTCCACTACCTAAGCCCCCAGCCCCAAGTCCTCCCGAGCTCCAGATAAGAACTGCTTTATAAATGTGTCTACCATTTGACTAAAGTCAGGGACAATCTTCTGCTGTGTTTTCATGTGTGTGCACACACCTGTGTGAAGAGGACACGAGGCCAACATGAGCTGCAGCCCTTGCCCTCAATTGTTCTTTACCTCATTGTTTGAGGCAAGAACACTCTCACTGAGCTTGTTAGTAGGCCCATGGGCTTATTTGTGCCCATCTTTTTATATGGGGTCCTCACCTCACCCACTGGAACAACCTTGATGCTACTTGCCACTCTTCAAACTTTTAGAAACCACAAAAACCATCTTGACAGTTATATAATCACTTTATTTTCCACCCCCCCCCAAATGTAACAACATTAAAGCCATTCCAACATATAGCTATTCCTATGGCTCCTTGCATATCGAATTCTAGCTGAAGTTAGATATTTCAGTAACGAGATGAAGGTTATCTCATCAAAATGGCAACATGTCTCAAAAATGGGTTTCATATTCCTGTAATTCTCTGTCTATCCCTCAAAACCTAAAACCCCTCCAATCCAGAGCTGACAGGAAGATAGCCCACAGCCATGGCTAAATCGCCGTATCCATGCACAAAAAGGGCTCCCAGACAAGCAGAGAGGTTAGACTTCTGGAACAGGCAACTGTTTATTTATACAGATAAGAATAAGGAAGAAAAGCCCCCGTTGTTAGTGCTTTACCTCCACCCAAGTTACTGCATACCAAGCGGCTATGAATAATGACAACCAGCTGACTGCAAGTCCGGCTGTGCATGCAACTTAAAAGTCTCTACAGCATGGTCCCAGGGGACACTAGGGAGCCACTGGGTTGCCAGCTGAGTCTGCTGTGCTGCTGAGATTTGGAGGCATGGCTGCTTTGGCTTCTAGCTGTTGGCTTTCAGTTTGTGGATCTTTGTTTTCAGGACCTTTCTTATCCTTGTCAACTGTCATGGCGCCCATGATTTCCTGCAGTGGCTGCTCAGACTCTAGGTTGCTGGGCTGGAGTTCATAGACTTGTACTTGACCCGGGACATCGATTGCTTTCTGCTCGAGTTTTTCTAAGATGGTCTGAACCTTCCTGACGCCATCTCTCCTGGCCTGACGCACATCAGCTCGTCCTTCAGGGTCTACGGAATCCAGGGCCAGCAGCTCTTTGGTCAAATACTCTTCAATCATCAGGTATTTTTTATCAGTCTTCTTGCCTTCAAAGTTGTCTACAGCCTGCTCCAGCCCTTGCACCTTCTCCAGGATGGCTTCCACTTTCAGCACACCTGGATGCTTAGCTGGGGCTTCAGCTTCTCCTGATTTGGGGGCTGCAGCTTCTGCAGGGGCAGGGCTGGGGGTCGCCTTCTGTTCTGCAGCCACATTCTTGGGGGAAGAAGGGACAGCAGACGGGGCGGGGCTGGGAGAAGGACAAGGAATTGGGGTAGAGGAAACCTTCACTTCCACTTTCTCAGCAGGAGGAGGTGGCTTCTGGGAAACAGGCTTAGAGTCTGCCTCCCTGCGGATCACTTGAATGGGGATGTGTCCAGGAGGGAGATCTGGTCCAGATGGGCCTGGCTTACTTTCTGGTTTGTTTTCGGGTTGGGTAACAGGTGGAGGCTCTCGAGGGGTCATGGGCTGTTAAGAAAAGAGGACACCAACTTTTAATAGCTGTCTAAAGCAATAGTTCATAATTAATAGCAAGCAAAGAAATAAAAGCAAGAAAGCTGGAAATAACTTTTAATCGTGTGTTTGCAGGCACTTGTGCCATGTGTACACGTGGATCTCAGAGGACAACTTGCAGAGTTCTCTCCTTCTACCTCTCTGTGGGTTTCAAGAACTAAACTCAGACTGTCAGGCTTGCAAGCTCTTTATCCACGGAGTCTAGAAAATGATGTTCATAAAAAAGAAGTCAGAAGGAGTCAGATTTCCTGGAACTGGAGCAACAGGAAGTTGTGAGGTACTCACACAAGCTCTGGGAACTAAACGTAAGAGCTGAGCCATTTCTCTATGCCCATACTGGGATCTTTTTAAGGGCAGCCAATAGCCAAAATGCAAACTGGATGTTGATCATGAATGTGACCAAATTATATGCTAAGCCTCCAGTGATTGGCTCACTACCTGCTTGTTTTCTGTAGAGAGATGACAGTCTTACAGGCAAAGAAAAGCAAGCCACTATAATTTTCAAAAATGAAACAGCATGCTAGCTGCTCAGTGGGGTTTGCTCAGAGCAATTTCTGACTGACTCCATTTCAGCCCTTGGCCAGGTCTTGCTGTACAAAGTCTCAGCTCCTGGGTGCCCTGCTGGGTGACTTGTAGCAGCCTAATGGTTTCTGCTCAGACCAATTTGTTGTTTGTTCTTTGAAAACAAGCAAGATGCTCAAAATAGTTAACCCTGGAAGAATTTGGGCCCTGCATATTGATGCAACGCTGTGATATGATGCCTTACACTGGCATCTGGCTGCACAGCCCTTCCAGAGACTGGAGGTCAAGGTCATATTTTAGAATATCAACTATGCTCCAAACAAGAACCGAGAAGGGTTCTTCTAGCAACTAAATGAATACCCGGACTCCAAAACCCTCACATGCCCCAGTTTCATCAACCGGGAAGAAACGTCATACTACTTCATCCCAAGTAAAAGTATTAATTCTGCTTTAATGTTCAGATAAGTTAAATCCTTGAAAGCTCTAAAAAACCAGTTCTTTGAACAAGATATAAGAGAAAGGCTGCCACCGTCAAGGTCAGTGGAGGTGGAACTAGGATTACACGCTCCCTCACTGACTACGGGGAATGGGGCAGCCCTGATTTAGGGCTACTGAATCCAAGGATGAATCCTGAGCGGGTGGCTAGCTCACTGGCATGCTCCGTTTCCACCAACCGCTCTCTGGTCAACATCAGCCCCCACTACTCACCATGCCTCCTGGCAGCCATTCCACTGTGGGTTTTAAAAGCAATGGAAGGCTGTGTAAGGATAAACTTAGGAAAGGGTGTCCCCTGCTCTTCAGAAATGTCAAGGTCATGAAAAGATCGAGAGGCTGAGGAACCATGCCAGAGACTACAGAGAAGTGACGTCTAAAGTCAGTGTTCGCACTCCTGGATCAGATCCCAAATGGGAAAAGTGCTGGGTAGGAAATTTGAAAGTGGATGGTAAACTGGATAATATGCTATTGGAAGAATATTAAATTTCCAGAATCTGGCCATATTTCTAATGGTTGTATTTCTTAGGGAAAATATTTGCTGAAGTATCCAGAAGTAAAAGGGCATGATATTTGCAAGTAATTCTTGTGCAGTTAAAGTAAGTAGATGACAAAGAAATGACAGAGAATGAGAGCAACACTGGGGATAGCAGGGGGCACCAGGGATATAACTCAATTGCTGGTGTTTGACTAGTAGTGTGTAAAAGGCCTTGGGTGTGATACTAGCACCACATGAACCCAGCCCAGTGGTACATCTTGTAACCCCAGCACTACAGAAACAAAAGCAAGAGGATCAGAAGTTCAAAGTCATCCTCAGACATACAGCACCTTTGAAGCCAGCCTGGGTTGCATGAGAGACCATCTCAATAAAGCAAAACAAAACAGTGAACTCAGGTGAAGGGCACATGGGACTTCTCTGTATGAGTCTTACAGCTCTTCAGAAAGGTTGAAATTGTTTCCAAATAAAAAAGCTAAAGACAGTGCAGGGGAGATAACTCAGCAGGTCAAATACCTGCTGCATACATGTAAAGACCAGCGTTTAGACCCCAGGCACACAGCTGGATGGGTGTGGTGGTCCACCTATAATCCGAGTGCTCAGGTTGCTGGCCAGCTAGACTAGTTGTACTGGCAAGCACTGGGTTCAAGTGAGAGACCCTGCCTCAATGTAAAAGGTAGACTTACATCAACCATGGGCCTTCACAAGGATGTGCGTGTACATGCACAAAACATGCATCACGTACATTGCATACCACACACATGCAAATACAAACAAAAATGGAGGGTTGTTTCGGGGACTTAGATAATATCACTGTTTGTAAGAGAAAGACATTGCACCTTTGGATTTTTGGAAATCTCTCACAGGGAGATTTCATTTTTAAAACTGTGATAAGGAGTAATTCAGCTGCTCAGTGTTACAGCTGAGAGTCCAGTGACACTGAGTGTCCTGCCTCTGAGCTGCAGGCTGTCGGGTTTCAGTAATATCTCTCCCTAGCTTTGCTGGAGGATGAGCAGGGCTGTGTCCATGATATTCACCAGACCAGGATGGCTTTCCACTACTGTCCACCAATGTGTCAGCCAAGGGCCACAGTACCCTACTGCAGAAAGGGTGGGGGAATGTCCCTTGCTGTCAGGCTCAGAGATTAAGAGCTTAGAGGGCCATCTGGTCTGCACAGAACAATCACATACTGAATCCTAAGAAACTGGTGCCAGGCATGGAGGGAGTTGCCTTTAGGAGAGAGACCAGGTGGGCCAACCCCTGGGAAGGCAAGGGGATGAGGGACTGCGCTGGTGTTTTATAGAACAGGTCCAGCCTGAGCAAATTCCCAGAGGGATCAAGAGAATGCCTTGTAGAATAGAAACAAACAATGTACCTCTTAAACTGGAGAGCACACCCTAAGTGTGTGTGTGTGGGGGGGGGGGGATAGGGAGACCAGGAAAGGTAGGGTGCACATTAAGGAACATGGTCATAGAGGTGAGAGTGACGGCACTGAGTGACAGCATCACCACAGGCTCTCCCTTCTGCCGTGGAGACTGACTACAGATGCTTCAACAGTTCCTGCCCTGCATTTTCAAAGATCAGCAACTTCTAGAATTCTGCCTGACTCCAGCTGTGCTATACTGAGGAGGCCAAGCTTTGAGGGATGGGGGGTGGGGTGGGGGAGGGGGGGCATCTGCAGAACCTCTCAGCCTGCCTCAGCCATCTGCATTTCTGTCAACCACTGACTCCCCATACCTGAGGCCTGTCAACTACTGTGTGCACACGGATGGGTGATGGGCAGTGAACCGGTGTGCCACTTCTGGCTGGAGAGCCTTCCCGGCTGGATGCTCCTCTGACAGGTGACCTGAATGGAGATGCAGCCCGAAGTGTCCGGGGCTCCCAGTCATCGCCCTGGATCTTGTGGTATACAGGCTGCTGGGGCTGGTATTCACCCTGCTGAGCTGGGTAGTGGGTCTTCTGGGCTTGGTGGAAAGAGGGCTGAGCTGCTGGCCGGGTGATGTTCTGCTCATGTATCACGGGGATGGGTATGTAGCCCCTGGGGAGCTGATGGCTACCCAGACTGCTCCTGCCGGAAGAGGGCAGGCTGGCTGAGGAGGATGAGGATGAGCAGTCAGAGGCAGCTGGAGACTGAGATCGCTGCAAGAGACAAAGGGCAGAGGCACAGTGCCATGAGTGAATGACCCCACTGCCCCTGGCACTCCAAATATCCACCAGACACCACCTGGCCAGGAGAACACATCCCCCAAATCCCTCCTGCTATAAACATTTTCAAAGTGTGAGGATAAGAGCTGTGTGTCCTTCTGTGAGGGAGCAGGTGCTCGGTGTGTCTGAGACCCTGGTTTCAATCTTCAGCACCACTCCACTTAACAAATACGGTATTAAGACCATGGGAGCTGAGGACATAGCTCCCTGGGAGAGCACCTGCCTAGGACACACAGGCGGGAGCTCTGAAATAAAAGAGCCAGGGTTCAAACACTTGGGAGCTCGACAGTTCTCTGCGCCGTGTCTGAAACATGGGAGAAGGCCAGCCTGCCTACCCAGCTCACGGGTTGCTTTGAGGATTAACTGGATGCATCTGTGCCTGTGCGTTGGCAGGCAGCAGCCTGCACAGGAAGAGTGTGGGCCGCTGTGTTTGTTGTTATTGAATGTCTCCTTTCCGCTTAACCTCTTATTGCAGAATGCAGTGAAGCATCTGGAAGCTGCCTGTGTCTGGGTGCAGGCCAGGTCCCTTTCTGTTCATCTAGAAGGTGAGGAAAATGGCTCTCCAGGTGGTTCCCTACTCTAAAGGCCCTGTTGGCTTACATTTTCCAAGATCTCTGACCGGTGTGTTGTACTGGAGGAACATTACAGATGTAGGAAACCCATTCCAAGAAAGGAGAGAGACCTCCAATATTCCACATTAACTATGGGTTATCACCCCCAGTGGTGAAGGCGAACACAAGTAGAGGACAAAAACAATCAGGACTCTGACACATGCAGGAAATGAGGGCTTATCCTCAAGAACTGTGCCAATGGACCCAAGACGAGCTGCAGAGAGGAGGACGGATAAGGAAGGCATAACTACTTAGCAACCCTACCCGGTCTGTTGGCCACAACCTCAGCTCAGAATGGAGTGAGCAACCTTCTTTCACTAGCAACAAACCTCAAAATGGTGAGCGCCAGGGCTCAAGTCTAAAGCTGTTTGCCCTTCTGACTCAATGCTACATTTCCTTTAGTGGCATGCCCTGAAGACAGAGATGCCATCTGGATTTCATCCCCAGCATAGGTCCAAATGGTTGATGTCCGTCCGAAAAGACAGAACAGAGTAACTCAGAGCTCTCTCTGCAGAGAGCCCAGTGTAAATATAAACACTGATGGAAGAAGCCAGGCAGTTGATCCAAGCTGTGAGGCCTCTACCTCTGTGCATTTCAATCATACAGTTACCATGTTGGTGCCAATTCTACTACAAAAACAAGCCATGTGATCTCTGGTCATCTGAAGAATACACGTGTAAGATACAGGGACAACGAGAGGCTGCCAACCACCTCTGCAACGAGAACCACTGAGCCTGCAGGCTGTGAGTCCTGTGTACTACCAGGTAGGTTCACTGGCCCAGCACGAACTGGGTCTCTGGGTCTCTTCTTACCTCAGGTCCATGGGCAGTCGGGGGCTGAGCTGAGGCAGCTGCCGGCACCTGTCCACACTGTTTATCTGTCTGGGTGGCTTCTGTCATGCCGCCACGCAAAGGAGACTGGGACCTCTGTGGAGCGGCTGCTGCTGCCTCAGTTCGAAATCGCTGCACTCCAGGCTGGGAATAGGCATGGAAAAGGTGTGGCTGCCGGTTCTCGGAGCCTTCATGGAGGACAGGAATGGGAATGTAGCCTGGTCGGAGCTGGGGGTATATGGGGTGGCCTTCCCTAGTGGGCAGAAGCCTGGAGCCATCACGGGAAGGGCCGTTGGCAGATGATGCAGTTTCCTAACATAAAGTAAAGAGAAACACAAAGACTGGTTAGAAACGGGGCGGAGAGGTCCCTGAGAAGAAGGATAGTGCTGAGGGGCTCTGATCTTCCTGAGTGATTTGGGCCTCACAGTTCAGCCAGTCTAGCTGAACACAGGGGACAAGACCACTTCACTGGCTCTGTTTTCTCCAGATTCACAGTCTACTGTGTGAACGACACTTTAAGATTTAGGGGGACTAGGAATGGTGGTTATGCCTTTAATCCCAGGACCTGAGAGGTAGAAGCGGGTGGGTTTCTGTGACTCTGAGGCCATTCTGATCTACAAAGTGAGTTCTAGGCTGGTCGGGACTAAATGATAAAACCTATCTCGAGGCACACCAAGAAGTCAAAGTGTCAGTCTGAAGTATAAGAGAGGTCTGTTTCCCACAGTGGCAAGACAGGTTTTTTTTTTCCTGGATGACAGCAGTGTGGACAGTATACAGCGGCACATCACCCCTGCGCATTCTCAGAGGCTGAAATCAGGTGATCCCAGGAAGACTCAACTCCAGTTACGAAATAAACTGCAGCAGCAAACTTCTCAGCTGCCAGCCAATAAGCCCTCTTATTTTTCATCTACATGGCTTGTATTTGATCTACACAGAAAGTAACTTGAAAATCTTTCTGGAAAAAAAGATGTACGCTTGTGTTGTGCTGTGTGCGTTGTCTGTGCTCTGTGTGTGCGTTGTCTGTGCTCTGTGTGTGTGCGTTGTCTGTGCTCTGTGTGTGTGTGTTGTCTGTGCTCTGTGTGTGTGCGTTGTCTGTGCTCTGTGTGTGTGCGTTGTCTGTGCTCTGTGTGTGTGCGTTGTCTGTGCTCTGTGTGTGTGCGTTGTCTGTGCTCTGTGTGTGTGCGTTGTCTGTGCTCTGTGTGTGTGCGTTGTCTGTGCTCTGTGTGTGTGCGTTGTCTGTGCTCTGTGTGTGTGCGTTGTCTGTGCTCTGTGTGTGTGTGTTGTCTGTGCTCTGTGTGTGTGCGTTGTCTGTGCTCTGTGTGTGTGCGTTGTCTGTGCTCTGTGTGTGTGCGTTGTCTGTGCTCTGTGTGTGTGCGTTGTCTGTGCTCTGTGTGTGTGCGTTGTCTGTGCTCTGTGTGTGTGCGTTGTCTGTGCTCTGTGTGTGTGCGTTGTCTGTGCTCTGTGTGTGTGCGTTGTCTGTGTTCTGTGTGTGTGCGTTGTCTGTGCTCTGTGTGTGTGCATTGTCTGTGCTCTGTGTGTGTGTGTTGTCTGTGCTCTGTGTGTGTGCGTTGTCTGTGCTCTGTGTGTGTGCGTTGTCTGTGCTCTGTGTGTGTGCGTTGTCTGTGCTCTGTGTGTGTGCGTTGTCTGTGCTCTGTGTGTGTGCGTTGTCTGTGCTCTGTGTGTGTGCGTTGTCTGTGCTCTGTGTGTGTGCGTTGTCTGTGCTCTGTGTGTGTGTGTTGTGTGCTGTCTTGTGTTGTGTGCTGTGTGTGCCCTGTTCTGTGTGTTGTGTGTGCTCTGTGAATGTGTGTTATCTGTGCTGGTGTGTGTGTGTGTGTGTGTGTGTGTGTGTGTGTGTAGCTAGCTCCTTGGAATTATTTTTAGAACAAGCTGCAAGAAAGGGAGATGCACTGGAATGCAGAAGTGGTTCAAGAAGAGAACAAACCCCGGGGATTACTCGCCAGTCTTACAAGGCCAACTCCTAAGAGCCTCTGCCTGGCTAATTCTATAGCAAGGCTACTGGGCTTTCTCCTAGGCCCATCTGTGTGTTTCCTTGAAAAATCCAGCGATTGTTGTAAAAGAACAGCTAAATCAAGTCAATCAGAGCCCCCTCGTTCTCAGCCCACCATGGTGGATAGATAGCTCAGGTCTATCCACCTCCAATCCTCCCCAGGCGCCTGTCCGTCTGTCACCCTTGGCTTGTCAGAATCCGGTTAGGTCAGTTTGGTTGGAATCCCCTTTGCCTTTGATCAGTTTTTCCCCTTGAATACTATGCTATCCACATGTCCCACACTGTGCCTTGTCTGCGCTTAACAGGGAGCTGAGCTCATTTCTCCCTATGCTAGCAGCCATGGTCTGTCTCAGTAGTCCCAATAAATTTTTCCTTGACATGCTTTAAGGAAGCACCACAGAACCTTTTCCCCTTCGATACAATAAACCCTATTTGGGTCAAGAACAGTTGGGGGTCCTTCTTGTGTCCTCTCATGAAGTTGTTCCTTTAGAGGCCTGGCTATTTTGGGACCCTTGGGAAGGCCAAGATCCAGATGTACCTCTGGGCAGATCTTATTTCAGACACTGAGGCCGGTCAGCCACTCACTGGGCAATGACATCTCTCTCCCACCAGAGGCTGTGCAACTCAGCCTCTGACTGTCTCCTGAACAGGAGAGTCTTTTCACAGACAAGGAGAGCTGTGCTGTGTCACTTGTACAAATCTGACTAAGTTGGTGTTTAGGAGAGTAAGCCTTCTTCAGTGAGGTAACTCTCCAAATGGCAAACAAATGTCAAAAGCTGAGAATCTGTGAGCCCAGGGTGGTTAAGGACAGATTCGACCCTGAGGGTTGGTTTGCATTTTGAGTGAAAAGGCCATTAATTGTGCCATGTTTTATATTTATATACAGGTCTGGACACCAGGTGGCTGGCCCTGGAATGTGTCTCTTTCAGGCTTATCCACTGCCTCTCTCCTGCTGAGACCTTGCCCCTGGAGGGCCTCCAAAATACAGAAAAGGCAAGGGTGTCACATTGTCCTTGGGGAGAGGGGCAGACAGGCACTTGGTACTCTCAGATTAGAATACCCACGTGCTCGGGACACCAGCATTATTTCAGCTTGCTTAACTCTCAGGTCACCCAAGAGCTGGGAGTAGATCCAGGCCTCTCACAGAGAAAAGAACCCATGAGGCATGCACCATAGGGAATTGGCAAGAGATAACAAAGAATCCTGTCATAACATATTTTCTAGGCAATGTGTCTACTCTTGAGGATAGGACCCTTCTTTCCAGTTGAAATCAGATTTTGCACAGTCCTGTCATATGTTTTTTGGGAACTGCCTGCAGTTTACTCTTTGTTCTGGCCATGAACAAAGCCTCAGCCACTACCTACTCCTCAGAGCCAGGCACCTAGAAGGCCTGAGCTAGCCTCATCTACAACTTCCGGTGAATATCAAGCTACTACTCAGGCGCCAGGGATCATCAACAAGATCTGACCCTTGCAAATAAGGAGTTTATAAGACAAGTTAAGGGCTGGGGATGTAGCTCACTTGGTAGACTGCTCAAGTAGCATGCAAGGAAATCCTGGGCTCAACTCCAACTACCGCATGAAACCAGGCACAGTGGTATACATAGACAACCCCAGCACTTTGGAGGTAGAAGCAGGAAGGTCACAAGTTCAAGGTCATCTCCAGCTACATACTGAGTTTGAGGTCAGCCTGGACTACATGAGACCCTGCTCCAAAACCAGACAAGTCCATGCATGGACCAAACAGGAAAGAAGGGGAAGCTGAGGTACAAGGGAAAGGTGGGACCGTCCCACAGGGGAAGCTAGTCTAGCTGGATCCAAGCTCATTTCTACTACTGTTAATTAACAGTGAGCGTGGATAAATCCCTTCCCCCTGTAAGCCTTCATTTCTTCTTCTGTAAAACAAAGCAGGCTACAAGTGCCCTATACAACTATGGTGAGGCTGTTTGCAATAGGGCCTCACATGTAGCCCAGGCTAACCTCAAATTTCTGATCTTGCTTGAGCCAGAGTACAGGATTACAAGTGAGAGGTGTGATTCCAGGAGTGACTTTCTGATTTTTTTTTTTTTTAATTTTTAAATGTTTTAGAGTTTGTACTTTTTTTAAAAAAAAGATTTATTTATTTAATGTATGTGAGTACATTGTCACTGTCTCTTCAGACACACCAGAAGTGGGTATCGGGATCCCATCACAGATGGTTGTGAGCCACCATGTGCTTGCTGGGAATTGAACTCAGGACCTCTGGAAGAACAGTCAGTGCTCTTAACCTCTAAGCCGTCTCTCCAGCCCAAGTTTGTACTTCTTGCATTAATGTGTATCATGTGTACACAGTATTCTCAGAGGCCAGAAAAAAGCACTGGCTCCTCGGGGACTGAAGTTACAAACAGCTGTGGGCCGCCATGTGGGTGCTGGGAATTAACCTCTATTCTCAGTAAGAGCATCCAGTGCGCTTAATTGTTGAGCCATCTCTCCAGGCAGGAGGGGGTTTTTTGTTTTTGTTTTTTGAGACAAGGTTTCTCTATGCAGCCCTGGCTGTCCTGGAACTAACTCAGAGATCTGATTGCCTCCCAAGTGCTGGGATTAAAGGTGTGCACTGCCACGCCTGGCTTTAAAACGTGTTGACTATGTGGGAGGGCTGAAGAGGGCATCAGATCCCCTGAGCTATAGCTAACAGCAGTTGTGAGTTGTTCAACATAGGTGTTGGGAACTGAATGTGGGTCCTCTGCAAAAGCAGAAGGTAGTCATAACTCCTGAGCCATCTCTACAGCCCTTGGGGGAAATTTTAAGACACACTTAGAGATATGCAGAAGGCCTGGAACAAATTAGGAGTTCTCTTCCTGAAGAGATACAAGAGACTCCCAGGCAACAAAGGAACCCAGAATGAAGGACAAAGCTAACTGATGGTGACAGAAATCTACACGGTCATCTATGGCTCACTGGCTTGGAAGGTTATGGAAGGAGCCTTGAGTTAATGAAAATATTCTCTGTATCTGGGTGGTGTATATTCCTGGGTATGTATACACACCCAACGAAATGCTACACTCTTCTGCAGGCCCTTACTGCACACCCCTGCTCATGTCTCTCACAGTCAGGCCTGGTTATATCAAAGGCTCTGAAGATCTGGCATCTTAATGCTGCTCATTTGTGTTTTGTACCTCAGCTGAAAAAGCAAACGGAATGGAAGAGGAAGCCCCATCCAGCTCACACAGGGACTCGGACAGGAGAGGCAACAAGCACTCAACCCAAGTCCTTCTGGAAGTGGTAGGTCTGAATCCGGGAAGGAAGGCATACGGTAAGCCTGAGATGCTGAACCGCAGAGGGTTATGAACAGACGCCTCCACAGGATAAGAGGAACCACAGAGGAGAAAGGAAGGTGTGGAAGAAAAGGAGGCACATCAGGACTCGCAGGAAGAAGTCAGAGATCAGTGAGGACTGAGAGCATGCAGGGCAGAGATGGGAAAGAGAAGCGAGCAGGAGGCAGGGAACCCTCTGCAGCCGGAAGGATGTGAACAGAGAGGGAACCTCCACCAAGATGCTGGTCTTCAGCTTGGAGTCAACTAAAAATGGCAGAGCTGGAGCCGGGCGGTGGTGGCGCACGCCTTTAATCCCAGCACTTGGGAGGCAGAGGCAGGCGGATTTCTGAGTTCAAGGCCAGCCTGGTCTACTGAGTGAGTTCCAGGACAGCTAAGGCTATACAGAGAAACCCTGTCTCGAAAAACCAAAAAAAAAAAAAAAAAAAAAGAAAATGGCAGAGCTGGGTGGCATTAGCTCTAAAGCAGGGATGACCATCCAGGTAAGCCTGGCCCGAGGCTGCTTTTCCTTCTAGTCCTGAGTCTCTTGGATCTGTGTGAGTTAGTCACCTACATATACCAAGTGACAGAGAACCATCATCACTGGGAGAGCTGTGCCCTAGAAGTTCTAGGCTCCCTTTTATCCCTCTGTTGTGTCTTGTCTGGGGAAAAAAAAAAAGTGTTTTGAAAAGTCAACTGAAGCCAGGCAGTGGTGGCGCACGCCTGTAATCCCAGCACTTGGGAGGCAGAGGCAGGCAGATTCCTGAATTTGAGGCCAGCCTGGTCTACAGAGTGAGTTCCAGGACAGCCAAGGCTATACAGAGAAACCCTGTCTCGAAAAACAAACAAACAAAAAAAAACCAAAACAAAACGAAAAGTCAACTGAATTCACAGGATAGGTCAATAATACCCTCACTTCAATAATAACCAGAGCCAGAGCAAGGTCCGCACTGGTGTCCTCTTTGGTCTTGGGTGTGTGTGTGTTGCCAGAACAATAAAAGAAAATGTATAACACTTGTAATTGCTCTTGAACACTATTTAAACATATCCCTTTGGTTCCCTCAGAGGTATCCTCAAGTTCAAGTTCACATCCAAAGGCTTCTCGGTCAGACCAGTATCTTTCAGGTAAGACTCACAGCCTCTACCGTCCTAACTGCAATCAGGGACCCCAGGAATCTTCCCTTTCTGGGTTAGGAGAAGCAGTGTTTGTGTCGTCACAAGGCAGGGACAGGGCACAAGCACAGCTACCAAGCATAGCCTGTGAATCTCCCCCTCCTTCTGGTGACCTCCCCGCAGATCAAGCTAGTTTATTCTTATCTTTGGCTGAGGACATCAGGAAGACATACAAAGTCTAATTAGGAAATGAGAGCCTCAGGGTCTGACTTTCTTATCTGACCACATTAACTGATAAATGAATGTGTTAATTTTACTGGTGTTTGCATGCTGCATTAAAATCCTGAGGCTATCTAAGGGCACCAAACAACTCCACGAGAAAGCCAGAATAATAATCACAGGGAAAAAAAAAAATCAATACATACAAGACATTATTAGAGAAACCCTGGAAACAGGCTGAGTTCGGTGAGTTTTGGGTTTGTCTGCAGGTGTGCAATAAGTGCAAAGTTACTGACAAAAAGACTGCACTTGGCCTGCCTCCTGCCCTACCCATGTGTTACAGTTAACACACCCTCCTGAGATACCTCAGGGGTGGCCCAGGGACAGTCTACAAAATCTTGGTTCTCAGACTGTAGGAGACAATGGCGCACCCAGGAAAAGATAAAAATAATGGAGGCTCTACCTCCACCCCAAGCACTTCTTACTTGACTGGGTGAGAGGGCCTAGGAGGCTGGTATGAAGAAGGATCTGAGGTATGCATCAGAAATTGCTAGAACTCATCTCTGGTCACACCACCATGAGCATGCCTGAATTTGTCAGAAACTCCAAGAACTCAAAGTACCTCAGTTTTATATCCCAAATTAAGACAAGGCTCAACCTCACCCTTGCCCTCATATCTTAGAAGCACGGTGGGGGACAGCTCTTGGGCACCTGTTAGGGAGGTGTTCAGCACACCATGAGCTGGCACACTCATTGTCACAGACAATGTGAAGAGTTGGCCTTTGACCCAACCATAGCTGGTTCCCTGAACACTGAGTAGGTGGCCCTCCAAACCCTGGGAATGGGCTTAATAACACTGGCTCTTAATAAAGTGGGCTTGAAAAAAAAAAAACCCAAAACCAAAACAGAACAAAAGCTGGCCTGATGCCTACAAACCACAGCTCCCGTTACCATGGTAACAGCAGCAATGGCTGGGATCAGCACTTCCAACTGGAGCCCTAGAGTTTTAAGTAGAACACCAATTCCACTAACTGGGTTTTTAGGCCAGAAGAGCTCTCACCCAGGTCAGCTGTTGAGTTTTGCTAACAATGCTTCAAAACCTCCTCTAACACCAATGAGAGAGACAGAGGCTTGAAAGAGAGACTGTGGGTCTCCCAGTGGAGTCGGGAGCTGGGCAGAAATGAAGCAGCTTGGCACAACTCTGTCAGGCAGCGGCCACTGAACAGAACTCTTACCTCCGCAGACACCTGAGCTTCAATAACCCAGAACAGCCTTTTGTTTCGTCCAAGAGGCCACATAAATGACTTATCAGTGTGATACATAAGCAGGTATGCATTCCCACAACCAAGCTCAAAGTTATTCCTAGCTCCCCCCGAGTTGTTACATGGGCTCTCTACCACTTCTGGGGGTTTAAGAGATTTGGGGCAAATTCAGAGTAAGACGCCAGACAGACCCACATGCCACTCAAGTCCACTCACAGCACTTCCAATGGGATAGGTTTTGTTCTGGGACTCTTTGTAAGTCAAAAAAGGTCATGGGGCTAAAGAGAGATGGCTCAGCAGTTAGAGTCTGTTCTGCCATTGCAGAGGACCAGTGTCCAGTTCCCAGCAGCCACATCTGTCACACAATAGCCTGTAATCCCAGCTCCAAGGGATCCAATGCCCTCTTTGGCCTCTGCAAGTGAGTGGACCCACACACACCAACATATACTCACAACACATAAATAATCAAAAACAAAAATAATTATGAATAAATCTGTAAAAAAAAAAAAAAAAGATAGTAGGGTCTGTGTTGGCCACAAAACTTTGAGTCACAGGTCACCATGAGTCACAAGTGATTAGAGGCCTGCTCTGATATGCCAGTTATTCAAATAGAAACACTTTATCCTAGGATTAATAAAAGGGTTGTCCCTGTGTTTTAGAACATGAAACCTGTAGTGTTTGTCTTTGCAGCTGTGTCTACATTAACAGAAACGAATGGGCTGAGCCCTGGTCCATAAGCTGCCATGCTGGGCTCCCAACACTTCTCTGTAGCTCATCGGCCTTGAACAGAATTTGCTATAACAGACTCAGCTCCCAGCCATAAAATTTCCTTATCTTCCAGGGGTTTCTAACATTTTTATGTTTTAAATAGATTCTGACATCGTTCAAATTGGCCTTGAAATTGCTGTGTACCCGAGGATGGTCTTGAACTCATGATCTTCCTGCCTCTTATCTCCGAAGCAAGCGGATTAGACATGTGCCACCTCAAATGGCTGTTTTTGAAAGTTAGTGAAGTAAGGCATGAGAAAGTCTTTGTAAACAATGAACTACTCCCTGCCTTACACAATCATGTGCCTTCATTCCACAGTTGCTGATGGACTAAGAGATTGGGTTGGGCTTAGCATTGCAAAACCCGGTTCCTTGGTGGCTCTTGTCAGATTGGTAATGAGTCTGTTAGAATTAAAAGCCCTTTTGTCTCAGTCTTTGGAGACTAGTTAGTAAGAATGTCACTGTCTATGCTGAGAACCTACTGGGAAGTAAACAGGGCCAACTAGGTACCCTACAAACCTAAAGCCTTGACCCCTCTTCTTTCAAAGAGGCTAGTCAGCTACTTGGGGGGAGGAGCTTACACGCAAAACCTTACTGCTGGGAAACAGCATTGTAAATGCATGGAACGGGGCTCCCTCACACATCCTGAAACTGAGTGAAGGTTGGCTTGGTAGCAGAGCATCTGCTGGCATCCCAACATCCTTACTATATCCCTCAGAGGAGCCCACACATGGTCCTTGGACAAGGATAACCATTAGCAGCTGCTGGAGGGAGTGCTGGGGACCCATAGCCTGCCTCCAGCCTCCTCAATTTCCCAACCCTGGGACTCTCCCCTGGTATTCCATCCGGCAGATATAGGAATGGAATGGACCTCAAGTCACAGCTGTGTGAAGAAGCCCAATCAAGGGACACTTGGCTCCTAAACTCACAGCTTCAGGGGAAAAAAAATCAGGTACTTACTTCCTGTTAGGGGAAAAGAAAACCACTTGCTTTAATCAATGCAGATGGAAAAGTACCTGAATCTCCACTCTGGGAAGCAAACTGAATTTAAAGAGATCAATAACAGCCTCCTTGTGCCTGGAACATTTCCACAAACTTCCTTTGTCTTGTTCCAGACAAAAAGAAAACACAATGGTCTCTGTCACAAAGCCTTTTAGCTTCTTCTGACACTAACAATCTCAGCCCCTTATTCCCAGCCATCAACTGGGCTCCTGGTTCCTGCCTGGCATTGTTCTCAGGCCTACAGAGACAACAGCAGACAACCTCTTCTTTAGGATCCAGGGCTGAATAATGAAGAGTTCCATGCAGAACACTGTTGTGTCCCCTCCTGTCTGACCCTGGTGTAAATGAACAAGCCTACCTATTAAGCAAAGGAGCCTGACGGGGGCTCCAGAAAGTCCAGAAGCATTCACCCAATCCCCTACTGTGTTCCAAGTTACTGTGGACCTAAATACAATACTCACAGGGGCACGGGAAGTCCAGGTCAGGGTTCTGAGGGTTATCTGGACACCAAGGGATAATCAGCTAAATTTGGGACAAGCTTGTCAGAGACAGGACTTCAGGCCTATCTGTTGTCTGACTCACGGCTGCCCTGCTGTATGGGAAGGTCAGCTGGATGCCTATCTACAATGACCTTCCCACTTCATGGTAAACATCTCTCGGAATGATACACGGGCTTCAGGTCAAGCTTTGAAAGAAGCACTCTCCGTGCACTATCTGTCTCCTTTGACTCTCTCAGCCCTGTAAGTGTGGCACTTGCTGCGTCCACTTACTGAAGAAACATGCCAGTGGAGGGCATGCAGTTTGCTCAAGATCTCCGGAACCCAGGTTTGTCAGGTAAGGCTGGCTACGCAACTCTTTCCCTAGCATTTTGCCTGCCACTCCTGCGATGCTGTGTGTTGACATTTCTGTGTGACCTCCCCAAACCCTTCATCTTTCCCAGGAAAGAAAAAAAAAAAAAAAAAAAAAAAAGCAAGAGGAACAGCATCTGTCTCTTCCTGGGCTGAGGCTCAGACCTGAAGCACTCAGTTTGGATATGCTCCAAGTCAGGGAGCCACAGCCTGGTGCTGAGTCATTGGCCCAGTCGGGGCAGGACCAGCAAGCAGACTTCTGCCTCTGTTCTCAGTCACCATGGCTTGAAGACTTTGCCATCACAGGGTGCTATGGAGGAAGACATTCCAGCTGCACCTCAGATGAAGGGGCCTTGCTTGGATGTAAACAGCCTGCTAACCTAACCTGGAAGGTGAAACCATCCCCTAAGGACTTTCCTACCGCACACTCAGCTGCCTTCCAAAGCTATCCATTCCTTGCTTATTCAGTGACCAAGAAAAAAAATTCCTAAATAACCGAGGCAGGAAAAACCTACACTGCTACTTTGACAAATACTGATGAAGTTCCTTTGGTGTAGGGAGAACTGCTTTTCAAGAAAATGCAAAAAATTTTCAGTAGGAAGCCTTTGTTCAAAGGACCCAGCCCTATGCTGGGAACTCGGGAAGACTGATGCAGTATACAGGCTCTCTCTGATGCAGACAGGTAGAAATCTATGATTCTCAGAGGTTCTGGATAGACAGTAAAGAATTTCTGTATGCGGGGTGTCTGATCTTACTGCCAGCCACAAGAGAGAAATTATTAAACTCCTTTGCTAGGGCCACGGATGCTGTTGCTCAGCTCCGGATCTGCAGTGTCTGGCTGCTGCCGGCTCCCAGCCCCCTCCTACAGATCTGATGAAGATGCTGTGTCACAGATGGGAACAAAACAGCTTCTCCAGAGCTGTAAGGATGGGCTCGGCTCAGGAGTCAGCACTGACCTCTGTACAGAAAAGGCCATTCAGAAAGTGACTAACAGGACAAGCCCCTGGGGGACATTTGGGAGCCGAGGGACATCACGGCTGTGCTGAGGGTTTGCTGAAGAGACCCATGTTGTGTTTACACTCCATTGAGACATCATCCTGTGCCTACAGATTCTCCTAGGCAAAGCAAGGCTGTTGAGAAGAAACAGACTCTACCTGGAACACTCAACAGGGTTGTGAGCCAAAAGGGCAAAGCAAGAGAACCCACCACTTAGAAAAGAGATCCAAACTAGAACAGCATCGAGTCTATCTAGAGCAGGATCAGACCGCTTCTGGTCTGAGAGAGGCGAGACAAGTAAATATGTCTGCCATTTCTACAAGACCAGAAGCAGGAACACCAGGCCAGCCTTTCTATAGAGCCACAGGCCAGGTACATTCCTCTGCATCATAAAATAGTTTCTACTTCTAAGAGCTATCTGGAGTATTTAAAGAGACAAGGTTTTTAAAACACACAAACACAGCACACACACACACTCTGCCTGGCTTCCCCCAAAGCTACCAAAACCCCAAAAATACTTTTCATAGAAATAAGGGAGGACTTTGTAATATTGGCTATCAAAAAAAAAAAAAAAAAAAAAAAAAAAAAAAACCCTCATGTGTGCCAGATGATGGACAGAATTCAGCTTCTGTATGTGCAAAGTGCTGCCCAAGATCGGATGCCTGGAAGGAGTCCTTCAGGTCTGAGGCAGCAGTAGATTTATGTGCAAAGCAAGGGGAGAGGGCTGGAGAGCAGCACAGTCAGGCCAACAAGGATACGCAGTGTCTGTCAATACTAAAGGGTCTCCAGGGCTCGTGAGAAGCAAGACCCGTGTTTAGCTCCCAGCTTTTCTACCTAAGGCCTCTTATATATTTATATATAAGCAAATTAAAACATGAAGAAAAAAAACAGAACAGATTTGGATCATGTATGGTTTCCTATTTTGGATGGACGATACCAGAACAAAAAATTTAAATGTCGATAAACAGTACTAAACATGTAGAGTGGTTTATATAAGGAAACCATGTGCCATTCCAGAAACTGCGACAGTGCTAATCAAGCCTCACGGGTGGTATGAGGCTTTCTGACTCACCACCAGCCCTGACAGCATCCAACATTTTAAGCTTTCCCAGTCCTGGCTAACGTCAAACACAGCCACAGTTCTTCTGTGTACGTAGTCTACCCTCATAAAGGGCAAATCTACTTCACAAAATGGGGGACAAATTGTGTCCTGGGAGGCGCAGTTAGTTCTTGTGCAAGCCAAACACACAGGCTGTTCTTTAGAGGGAAAATGAAGGTCTTGGATGAGCACCCTTCTGAGGCACGTGGCTGTGCTCCTGATCCTCTCCCACCAAACCGCTTTCCAGCCCTGACTGCAGCTTGCTGGAAAGGTGAGGAGGGGAAAGAGCCGCTCATTTCCTGACTCTGCTAAGAGGTGCAGTGGCCGATGATCGATGTAGAAAGAGCAAAATGACCTAATCTTTGAGAGATAACAGGAGGCTCTGCTGAGCCTGAAGCAGAATAAATGGTTCTCTCCACTCCAATCATAACTCAAAAACATCTCCAATTTTCTGTGAAAGGACTGTTCTCCTCACAGAATTAAGAACAAAGTGATTGTGAGATGCTGGAAGACAAAAGGGAGGCAAAAAAAAGCTCCAGGCCTGGGTGGAGGGCAGTCTCCTCACACTGCCGCTGTGCACAGGGTATCTGGGCTCCCTAAGCACACCACAACCTGGGTCACCTCCAGCAGTCAGGCATCGTGAGAGTGTTGGCAGGCCAGATGTGAAGCAGGAGGCTCCCTCTGTGCCAAACGGGACTAGGGGCGACTGTGGCTTTCAAGGCCAATATGCCAGAAGCAAAATCACCAGAATGCCCTCTGAACTTACATAGTTCTGGGTCCCCTTCTGGATAATTTGATTCAACATGAGGTGGGAACAGAATGGGTCAAGTAACTACAATGCACATTCTTTTTAAGGATTGATTATGTTTATTTTATGTGTGAGTATTTACATATGTCTGTGCATCAGGTTCCCTGGAACCAGAGTGAGCTACCTGATGCGGGTGCTGGGAAGTGAGCCCAGGTCCCCTACAAGAGCAGCAAGTGCAATTAACTGCTGAGCTGCCTCTCCAGCCCCACCCATTCCCCCCCCCCCCGTGTGTATATTCTTAAAATGTTCCCCTGGAGGGCATTCAAGATGGTTTAGTGGGTAAGGGCACCTACCACCACGCCTGAGGACTGATTCCACCCAAAAATCCACACGGTGGACCCTCCTGCCAGGTTGTCCATTCACCTCTATATATATGCCATGATGTGTGCTCTGCCACATAGACACTAAATTGAACTGAATTAAGAGCCAAAACCCTGGAGACTGCCAGGATGGTGAGTCCCCAGATCCTCCTCAGATGTGAACGGCTCTGCTCTGGGATGGTCTGCCTAGTAAAGGACCAGCACTCTGGAGTACCTGGCCTCTGTTTATTCATGAGAGAGAGATGCTGAGGAGAGGCTGCAAGGGCTCATGCATCTCTAGACTCCAAAGTGAACACTAACCTCTCTACAGAAGGGATCTCAGCTGGTGTGGACCTCCCTCATTGGCAGAAGGCCACATGTGGAGAAAAGTAAGATGGCGGCATAGCATGACTGCTTAGAGAGGGGTCTACATGAGGACATCATTGCCTCCAACTGGAACAGGCTTAGGGACACAGAGGGTCACTTGTTTAGTATAAAAACAGCGCTAGAAGATTTGCTATAACCACATGAGAGAAAACTAAAGTCAACTCTGAGAGTTTAGGACTGGACACAACACAAAGGGCTGGTGATTTTCTTCTTTCTGAGAAGAACTCGTCTTTATCAGCTCTGACTGTAAATATCCAGATGCTTTCTCAGACTTCCCAACTCAGCAAAGGGCTCTTTGTTGATTGACAGCATTTCCTAGGCAAGGGGAATATTCTGAGGGTCTCTTAGCTCTCCCAGATAGGCCTTTGTTTTAGAGGCAGAGGCTTTCTCTTATGCTTTCAGGAGCTAGAGTATTTCAGGGGCTCAGCATTTAGGAGTGTTTTCTGTTCTCCAAAAAGACCTGAGTGAGTTCGAGTCCCAACATTCACAAGTTGGCTCACAACCCCCTATACCTCTAGCTCCAGGGAATCTAACACCCTTTCAGGCCCTAAGGGTACAGGTACACATGGGCATAATATACATAAAAATAATGAAGACTATTTCTAATATAAACTATTAAAGGTTGCCAGACAGTAGTGACAGATGCCTTTAATCCCAGCACTCGGAAGACAGAGTTCGAGGCCAGCCTGGTCTACAAAGTGAGTTCCTGGATAGCCAGGACTACACAGAGAAACCCTGTCCCAACAAACAAACAAACACCCAAAAATATTAAAGGTCTTCCCAGCTGACCTGGTGGCCTGCAGTAAGGGAAACTGCCCCAGTCACACAGATGTTCTGTGGCCACCAATGCATGGGTTTAAAAGCAGTGAAGCCCAGGCTCAAAGCAAGCAACAGCTTGAGGGATTTGATTCATCCACTGAAATGCTCATTGTCTATTTGTGCTTTGGTACCAAGCTGGCAAATCTATCTCAAGTAATTAATCTGGTAAAGGAAACCCTTCTCCTGAGTTAGTCACAACCTACCATCAAAATCCAGGCTAGCACAGCACAGAGGTCAGCATGCTTCCGTTTCATAGAAAATGCAAGCCACTTCTGACTTCTGAACAGACACAGCCTCTTCTAACTGGTCAGTCTAACTTGACCCTCTCTCTCTGCTACTGCTGCTAGATGGGTGACCTTCAGAAACACACTCGAATTCTCTGCATTTCCTCATACAGAAGGAAGGGGGACACTGCTAAGGACCTCTCAAGTTTAAAACTATAATGGTGAAACTTTCGATTTTTTTTCAAGGTCAAGACATCTGATTTACTATTTTGTACTTTTTGCTTGATAAAAGTAATATTAATTCCTTTTGTTTTTTTGTTTTTTTTATCTTGAACAGATTTATGAAAACCTAGTCTAAAGCATCTACCTAGTGGCTACAGCAAATCCCAACATGCTGGCTAAGTACCAGCATGTATATACTCACACTTGATCCTCACTCCCAATGAAGGGTGCTAGGGGGCTGAGATTGTGCCTGTAGTCAGAGGAAGGAGGCCTCAAAGTACACGGCACTAGAGGGCTTCTATTTCCAATGTAGTCTGAGGACAGCTAGCTTCAAAAGAGAACCTTTTACCCAATAATGGATGAAACAGATATACATGCACAAAGATACAAGCAATTATACACCCCAAATTATAGCCTCTAGTAGTAATAATTTCCAGAAATAGATATACAATTAATTCCTTATAAATGTAAACTGCCAAGTATGTGGCTCACTGCTGAATACTAAAGTTGTAGCAATAGTTGTAAAGAAAATGTTTGTCTGAGGTTCTCAAGGCTAGCACCTGAGTTCAATTCCTGGCACCAGACACACAAAAACGAAACTAGAATTTTCAAAGTTAATGATTTATAAAGCATTTTTAATTTGGCTGATTTTTTGAAAATACCAAACAATATATAAACACTTTACTGCTTTTATTTTTTCCAAAAAGCAAAAGTTAAAGTATTTCTTCTTGTTTTGTTTTGTTGTTTGAGGCAACGTTTCTCTGTAGACCAGGCTGGCCTTGAACTCAGAGACCCACCTGCCTCTGCCTCCTAGTGCTGAGATTAAAGCTGTAGACCACCAGGTCAGGCCCAAGTTAGAGTCCTATTTTAAAGTGTATTTACTTTACCAAACTTTTCATTTTGAAAAGACCAAATTTACATAAATTATTACTGAACATTATACTAAATATGACTTCTGCTAATTATATTTTCAAAGATCCTACTTGGCCTGGTAGCAGCGGCTCATGCTTCAGAAAGCAGAGGCAGGATGAGTTCCAGGCCAGCCAAAACTACACAGAGAAACCCCGAGTCTCGAAAAATAAAACAAACGGCCGGGTGGTGGTGGCAAACGCCTTTAATCCCAGCACTTGGGAGGCAGAGGCAGGCCGATTTCTCTGTTCGAAGCCAGCCTGGACTACAGAGTAAGTTCCAGGTTAGCCAGGACTACACAGAGAAACCCTGTCTCAAAACAAAAACAAAAAACAAACAAGCAAAAAATAAAACAAACAAAAAACCCTACCTAAATTTGTATTTTTAAGCTCTTCAATCACAATGTAATTGATTTTTTAAAAGATAGGGTCTTATTTTGCAACACAGGCTAATTTCATTCCAAATTTAATTACTTAATAACTTTTGAGATAGACTCTGGTTATAGAGCCCATGCTACACTTGAACTCAAGATCCTCCCGCCTCAGCCTCCTGTGTGCAAGGATGACAGGCCTGTACCAGGCCGGGCTTCGTTCCAAATTTGTATTTTCAAATTTTCTTGCTCTTAACACTGAAGTACACAAGCCTGAATATATATGTAAATGAAGCAGACACCTGCTGGTCACAAGACTTCTCAGCTGTTTCTAGTAACAAATCTCCAGTATTTGAAAAGGACAAAAACAAGTCATCACGCCATTAAAAATACATTCTTTCTCTCCAAGGTGAGGCAAGCGCTAGGTATGGCGATACAATGTCCGATCTCTAGTTTTGAAACTGTCAGAAAGAGTATCTTTAAAAGAGAGAGAAGTAGTAGTATCAGAATATCCTCTAACTGAAAGCAGTTTCAACCAGTAATAATAAGTTTAATGAGGGAAAAAAACTTATTTACTCTAGCCTCCTGAGTCACTCTATGCCTAAGATCCAGTAAAGTCAAGACAACCCTCAACTAAGTTCTGAACTTGAAGGTGAAATCCCCACAGGACTCCACTCAGCAGCCTTGTAAACCTGGCTGTGCTCCACCAGCACCGGAGGGAGCCCAGGGTCTCAGCACCGGACGCGCGGTTCAGAGAGGCGGCGGCGGGCCGGGCCTGGCCTGGGCCTCAGCGGCTCATCAGGCCGGTCGCCCTTCCCTGGGACGCGGCACGCGGCAGCTCAGGCCACCACTGCCCTTCGCCCTTCGCAAGAGGCTGTGGAAATCCACCCGATGTCACCACGCGGGTCGCAGCTCGCTGGCTGCCCTCCAAGGCCACCCCGCCTGAGGCTCCCCGCGGCCCGACGCCGGTCCAGGGCGGATATGGTTAGGGACTCTCCTGGCGCAGCAGGGCGCGGGGTGGGGTGACTCGCGTAGCCCTGGCTCGACCAGGCCCCTTCACCGTCGAGGTGGTACGGCTAGCTCCACTCACCTTAGGGCCCTCGGGGGGCACACGCGGGTCGTTCCACGTCGTGGTGCGGCTGTTGTGGTCCACGAAGAAGGGCCAGCCGGTCTGCGGGTCGATCTTGATCTCCCAGCCCGGGGGCAGGGGGTCTCGGTCGCTGGCTCCGTTGCCGGACGCCATCTGCATCACGGGCGACTGGGTGGCGGCGCTCATGCTGGGTTGGGGTCCGCCCGGGGCGCAGAGCTAGGGCGCGAGTCACGAGGTCGTGGAGTGCGGGCACTTCTGTGTAGCCGATGTGTCCGAGAAGCCGGCGCCGGGCACCTTTATGAATTAAAGGACTGGGTGACGTGGCCGAAGAGGGGTGGAAGTGTCTGGAAATAGCCTCCTAGCTGCCAAAGGGGAAGGAGGAGATAAAGAGAAGGCAGCAACTGGCCGGCTAGAAACTTCTGGTCCCATCCAGAAAACTTGGCGGCCGCCGTGGGTTGGATGCGGAGCTCCGCCCTGAGTCATCGGCTATAACCGCGGCGAGGCGGGACTGTGGGAGGGATCGGAGGCGGGGATTTGTCACCCGCCCCTCCTTCTCCTAGGCTTCTCTGCTTGTCCCTCCCTACCCATGTCCTGTCTGCGTCCCAGACCCGGGCGTCTCGCGCCAGATGGACGCGCACCTGTGTCCTTGTGCTTCCTGGCAGGTTTCGGTCTCCGGACTCCCCACCATTCTTTCGTGCCGCGTGGGGTGTCCCGGGGCTGGCAGTCCAAGGGCTGACGCCTGGGGCCCCGCCTCTGTGTAAGGACTAAATCATTTTTAAACTCGGAAAGTCCAGTTCTTCCCCACTCCCAAGTACGCTAATACTCAGTAACGCTGGCGTCCTGCAGTGACGTTTTTAATAACTTTTTCTCAAAGGCCTTAGGACTTCTCCTGAGAAGTTCTGGAATGCTGATCTGACGTTACAACAAAAAGAATGTGCTGTGGAAACTCACCTGCCTGCTTTGGAAAACTTAAGAAGCAAGGGCTGAAGTGACAGCTTGTGCTCTTGGCTTTCTCTATTACATAGACACTTTTGCACAGTGACTAACATTAAAATATTTAATCCCTGGGATTGGTTTGGTTTTGTTTTTAAATGGTAAAGACTCTGATTTGGAAAATAAAGATCAAACCAACTCCTGCAGTTGTGCTTGTTTACATGGCAATCGACTTCTGATCCCATTTCTCTTCTGGTTCCCAGGACCCTCCAGAGAGAGAATGTTTGAAGGGTCCACCTTAGGGTCTTAGGCATGGAGACTCGTTCCTTCGCTTCAGAAACACCTGGAACTAATACTGAGTCCAATTTCCCAGCTCAGATTCAGAGAATGTCCTGGGACCTTCAAAGATACCATCTCTGGCCTCTTCCCCTCAGATTTCTTACTCTGTAGCAAATACTAGAGGGCTCCCATTTCCAACAAGCTGATTTTTTTTACTTCCAAAGGCCCTCTTACTGTCTTAGAAGTCCCAAGGCCTCAGAATACGTATTAACACAGCTAGAGCCCGGCAGTGGTGGCACACACCTTTAATCCCAGCATTTGGGAGGCAGAGGCAGGCAGATTTCTGAGTTTGAGGCCAGCCTGGTCTATAGAGTGAGTTCCAGGACAGCCAGGACTACACAGAGAAACCCTGTCTTGAAAACAACAACAACAAACAAACAAACAAACAAACAAACAGCTAGCCTTCAGAGACTGACTGGCGTCACCAAACACACCTATCTGTGTAAGCCCAAATGTGGGCGTATTGACTTATCATTTGATGGTCACATTGAAAGGTCTAGACTCAGCCAGGCAGTGGTGTCGCACACCTTTAATCCCAACACTTGGGAGGCAGAGGCAGGATGGTTTCTTTTTTCTTTTTTTTTTTTTTTTTTTTTTTTTTGTTTTTGTTTTTGTTTTTTTGAGACAGGGTTTCTCTGTGTAGCCCTGGCTGTCCTGGAACTCACTCTGTAGACCAGGCTGGCCTCGAACTCAGAAATCCGCCGGCCTCTGCCTCCCAAGTGCTGGGATTAAAGGTATGTGCCACCACTGCCCGGCGGCGGCAGGAGGATTTCTGAGTTTGAGGCCAGCCTGGTCTACAGAGTGAGTTCCAGGACAGCCAAGGCTATACAGAGAAACCCTGTCTCGAAAAACCAAAAAAAAAAGAAAAAAGAAAAAAGAAAGGTCTAGACTCTTAGATCCACTCACTGGCCAGTGTCGTTCGCTACTTTACACTTGAATCCACCCAGCACGTGGCTAAGTCCAGAGTCCATCTTCAATTAGAGAATAAAGACAAATATTTATTGAAGACTGAATACAAAGTGAGTTTGTTTTGGTTTTTTGTTTGTTGTTTTTGTTTTGTTTGTTTGTTTTTGTTTTTCAAGACAAGATATCTTTGTGTGGCCCTGGCTGTCCTAGAACTAGCTAGCAATTAGACCAGACTGACCTTGAACTCATAGAGATCCACCTGTCTCTGCTGAGATCAAGGGCATGTGCCACCATTGCCTGGCTATGAATTTTTTTTTTTAAAGATATGGTCTATCTATATATTTCTGCCTCCCAAGTATTGATATTAAAGGTATGCACTACCACCTACCATGCCTATTTTTAAAAAAGGAAGTTTTATTTTACATGTATGAGCCTGCTTATATGTGTGTACACTATGTGTGTACAATGGGTGTACAGTGCCTGCAGAGGTCTGAAGAGGGTATTGGATGCCCTGAAACTGTAGTTACAGATGCGTAGAGCTTCCTTGTAGGAACGGAACCTGGTCCTCTCTAAGGGTAGCAAATGGTCTTAAGTCATGTCTCCCGCACCCCCACTTTGTCCGAGAATTGCCCCTTTGTTCCTACCATCCATTTCTATCTTCCTAAGTATTTCTTGACTCTGTGACTTTTTCTTCAGTCCCAGCCATCCTACCCTCTCATCTGGATCCTTGCACAGCGTCCTTATGGGTTCCCCAGCCTTTGAGCTTGTCTCTAAGTCTCTTGCCCATAAGGCAGCCAGAGAGGCCTTTTCAAGCACCCACCGAGTCCACCCGCCTTGGTCTGGTGCACAAAGGAGTATTCCTCACTTTCCCTGGTACATACTTCAGCACACACTGCTTCCTTCACTGGGGAGGAAGCCCTCCTATCCACTCCAACCATCATCTCCTGTGCAGCTTAGCTTTGCCCAGCATTGCCTTTGGCACACTCTTCTTCAAGCCGCCTCCCCCGACCCCGCCTCCCACTCCACGTTAGTCCTCTGACCATCCACATACTGTCCCACCCTACCAATTGCTTTACACTGCAAATACTTGTTTGTTTGATTTACTTAATGGGCTGAGTTTTTTGAGAGCAGGAGCAGGATCTTGATCACCACTGTGTCCCCGTCCTCGAGCACAGTGCGTGGTAAATAATAATAATTTAAAAAAAAAAAAACAGTCATAATGGCTAGTGCTTGTTGGGCAATCGCTGTCAGGTGCGACATTCATGACTTTGCATGGGTTCTCACATTTGATCTTTGTGGTGGAAGCCATGATACGCTGCTTAGATCTCCTAGGCATGAGAAGTCCGTTCTACCCACTGTCGAGAATGCTGCAAGAAGCGGTGAGGACCTCTCCCGTTTCTCTGTGGGCAGTGCCAAAGCAACACAGACATTTTGTTGTTGTTGCTGTTTTGAGATGGAGTTTCTCCATGTAGCTCCCACTGTCCTGGAATGTGATACATAGACCTTGCTGTCCTCAAACCCGGTGAGATCTGACTGCCCTTGCCTCCTGAGTGCCAGGATTAAAGATGTGCACCACTGCGCCCAACGAGACAGGAGTTTTTATTAAAATCTGTGTGGATGAAGAAATAGGCTTTACAGTGTTTAGTAATATGCTCACCTTCAGGTAGACCGACCTTGCCTTCAGGGACTAGCCTGTGACAGAAACCACCTTGTTCAAGGCCAGCCTTGCTTCTGAGACATCCTATATCCAGTGAACCAATCCCCTGAGGGTCATTTTCCCCAGACCCTGGATCCAACCCCAGGACAAGGCTAATAGGCCATCCCAGCTCCTTGCCCTCTGGATTTGCCTGCTGTTTTCTTTGGAACCACACCACAGCTCAGCCTGTCTCTGTGTTGCTCTTAGGAGCCCAAGTCAGGCCAGACCTAGCATCGGAGACCTTCCATCCCAGATATGTAGGAGGCTGAGGCAGGATCAAAAGCTCAAGGCCTGCCAGGCCAGGGTTACAAAGGGACACAAATTGGAATAGTGCTCCCAGTAGGTCCTCGGCTAGGTAGCGCACTAGTCCCTTTTAACGGGTGTGGCCGCTTGACTGGAGAGATCTTTGCCTGGTGGAGGTGGGATCTGGACTTCAGCAACTGACTCGAGCCCACACTATTAACCTGGCATTCAGTACACACGGTAAATGAGTCAATGGCACAGTCCCACTAGTCACCAAAATAAAAATTAAAAAAAATTTTTTTAAGTAAAAAGTTGCAATTGAGAAGCATAGCTTTGTGTACATGGTTTTTCTCAATGCCAAGACAATGAGCAGCAGGCAGCTACAATGAAAGATTCTAAATCAGCCTATCGGTGACAGGTCCCAGCTGGCCAGACTCATACTTCAGGTCACAGACAGGTGGGCTCAAGCACAGCTATGATTTTTAAATGAAAATGTCACCCAAAAGATTTCAGTGCCTGGAGTGATTTAATACACTTCTAATGGAACACGAGCTGGCATCGAGACCGGCTGGTTCTCTCAGATCTATGCAGAACATTGATCATTTCAAATCATATTTGTTTGCCTTCGAGATCCTGTCGGAGAGAATGAGTGCGGGCAGCTAGTTACGCCTTCCCCAGCCACTCCTTCCCAGGAGTCCTTTGCAAGGTGCACAACCTAGCAGAGGAAGGCGTGGCTATCCAAAGAATGCTTAGGTGGGAGACATGGCTTGAGAGAGCTGTGGCACAGGCAGCAGGTGTTGGTGAAGGGTGAGGGGGAGATGTTCGGTCTGGTTATGCCATAGCGACTCATGATAAGTTCTATAAATAAACCCTGGTGGAGGTGGCGGGGAAATCAATATGGTCGAGCTGCAGCATTTCAGACTATTGCTCTAACGTTGCATCTGTTTGTCATTAAAACTTGACGTCTGTGCATTCTCCAACACAGCTGAGCTGCAGTCTCTGACCTCCTGTGTGGCAGGTACATCGTGAAACAGACATCTGGCCTTAATCATAGACAATTCTGCTATGCTGGTTCACTCTCTGCCTCCACTCTCCACTGCCCACCCCCCCACCCTAATATGGTAGGAACAAGGGAATATGTGCTGTAACTGTAAATGATCGATCAGGTTTTTTTTGTTTTGTTTTGTTTATTTGTACTAATTTTGTTTTGTTTTGTTTTCTTTGAGATAGGGTCTCACTTTGTAGACTTGGCTAGCCTGGAGCTCTCTTTGTAGACCAGGCTAGTCTCAAACTTACAGTGATCTGTTGTGGGGTATTTATTGTAAACTGTACCTCTGTTCCCAGAAATAATGACTCTAAGGCTTTATTATGTTTACAAACATCTTGGCTGTAAGCTTTGGCTTGTTCTCCATCTGGCCCTTAATATCTCATTTATTCTAAATTCTGCCACATGGCTGGTTACCTCTGCTTAGCTTTTATGTGTCTGTCCTCCATGTCCAGGGTCAAATCCTTCCAAGCTTGGCTCTATCCTAAAGTCTTTTCTGCCTCCCAGATGTCCCACCTTCTATTCTATCCTTTCCTATAGGTTGTTGGTTGTTTTATTGACAGGTGATGCATCCATAGAATACGTAAGAGATTCTCTTTACAGAGATCCACATGCCTTGGCCTCCTGAGTGCTGAGATTAAAGTCGGTCACCATCAGGAGGGAGCACAGATGTATTTTTATATGAATGTGTGTATATTCCATGATGGAGGCCAGGGTAGGGTATCCCTGGAGCTGAAGTCACAGACAGTTGCAAGCCAAAAGATGTGGGCACCAGGAACTGAATTTGGGTCCTCTGGAAAAATCATTCTCATCCACCGAGTCATCTCTTGTTCTGTTTAGTTTTGGGGAAGGGAAAAAGGAAGAGGGGAGTGAGTTGGTCAATGGTCTCTGCCCAGAAGAGGGCAGGAGTTTAGAGGGGACAAAGTAGAGTCACACAATGGCATGGGGGTGATTTCCAGACAAGCTGCGGTTGTCAGAAGAGAACCGGCTGAGCCTGTGAGGGCAGGATGGTGGAACGATTGGCACTGGCTAGGAGGTTAAGGCTTGTGTGAAGTGTGGTCAGCAGCACAAGGACAGGGAGAAGACATCCCAGTTGGCTTTAACGGACAACACACCAATGTGGAGTGCAATGTTATATGCCTCAAGTCTGCTGGTGGAGCTGGAAAGATGGGTTAGTGGTTAAGAGTGCTTACTGCTCTTCCAGAGGATGTGAGTTTGGTGCTTATCATCAACACTGGAGTCTCATAATCTCCTGTAACTGCAGCTCCAAGGGATCCAATACCCTTTCCTGGTCTCCATGGGTACACACACACACACACACACACACGCCTCTTAAGCAAATAAAATCTGCTGGAGTTTGAGTAAGAAGAATGGAGAGTTCATGTCCACCCTAGGCAATAAGAAAGACCCTGACTTCAAAATATAACCTCCCCCGCAAAAAGAAAAAAACCCAAGAATAACCATCTCCTCTACCAGGGGCCTTAGACACAACATAGCCCAACACTGTTCCCCTCACTCCCATTTTCCAACCTTAAGAATGTTGAAGGAGCTGGGGGGAGACGGTGCATACCTTTAATCTTAACACTCAGGAGGCAGGAGCAGGCAAATCTCTGTGAGTTCAAGACCAGCCTGGTCTACAGAGCTAATTCTTAGGTAGCTAGGGCTACACAAAAGAAACCCTGTCTCAGGGGAGAAAAAAAGTTGAGGAAATAATATTATAAACATTTGTTAATTGCTTTTCTTGTTGCTGTGACGAAATACCTTGCAAAATCAACTTAAGGAAGGGTTTATCTGGCTCACAGTTTTTAGGGTAACAATCCATCACAATGGGGAAGGTATGGCAGCCAGAGTATGAGGCAGCAGCTCATGGCATCCTCAGCCAGGAAGCAAAGACAGGAGTGCTAGTATTTGCTCACTTTTTTTCCGTTCAGTCTAAGACCCCAGCCCACAGTGCTGCTCACAGACTGAGTGGGCCTTTCCTTCTCAGTCAATTAGAGGTGTGTTTGAATGGTGACTCTAAGTCCAATGGAGCTGACAATAACCACTAACAATCTCAGACACTGTGCTAAGACTGTCAGCACCCAAGTTATTTATCTACCCAACTGCCCTAGGACTCATGACTGCTATTGAGCCTATTAGAGGAAGTAGGAGTAGTTGTCCAACCACTGAGAGAACCATTGAGTAACCACTCAGCGGTACATTCATGAAGAGTAAGAATCTGAAAGCAGATCTGTCTAATCCCATGGCCTGTACAAGTACAGCACAGGCGACTACGCTCTTCTCCTTCCAGTGTGAAGCTTTACTGGGTTGGGTGGTATCTCCTCATCCAAGTTCATGTCTGCTAGCAAATGTGACCATATCAAATGAGGAGACACTGAATTAGGGTGGACCCTAACCCAGTGCCTGGCATCCTTATAAGTGGAAAGAAATGGTAGACACAGAGACAGACAGACCAATGGGAAGAGCACCACATGGTATCAGATAACCAGAATGGTGCATCGATAAGCCAGGAGCTCCAACCATCAGTGAAGACATAAGAAGCAAGCAGGATTCTCTCCTAGCACCTTCCAGAGAGGGAGAGGGAGGGGGAGAGAGAAGGAGAGAGAGAGAGAGAGAGAGAGAGAGAGAGAGAGAGAGAGAGAGAGAGAGACTCCTGCACTGTGAGGTCTATCACTTTAAGATCTAAGACCTATCAGTTAGTTATTAGGGTGACCTTAGAAAATAAAGACAGCAGACAACAGCCACACCATGGATCTTTATTGCTCGCTCGACTTCAGAGTGACACTCAGAACTATCACTTCTGTCATCACAGAGGAGTCCCTTTTAAGCACAAACACACATTGTTCCTTATCAGGCACAGAAATCCATCAAGGAAGATCTGCCCAGCACTGAGGTTGCAGGCACCCCATTGACACGCTTGACTTTTTATAGGAGGGCCCTGGGAGTGCAAAGTCAGTTTCTTATCCATGCACAACAAGTACCTCACCTCCCAGGCCTTCTCCCCGCCCCTCTGCACTAGTCTGGTCGCTGAACAATATCCCTGCGGAATGCTTTGTATTGGCCACACATATCTTCCTTCCTCATCTCCCAGGCAAAAGCAGAGGAACGACTCTCCCGCCTCTTTCCATTTAGCTCTTTAGAGATGCAGCACTTTAAAGTGGCTGTGAATGCTTTGGTTTTCTTCCACCGTAGAGACTCAAACCTTAGTCAGTTTTCAACTATAATCCTCACTAAACATAAAAGAATTGACATTTTTACTAGTTCTCCCCCCACACCCAGTAATTACAGATAGAATTATCACTATATAGAAAGTGATTGGGAAATATACAGCTACTCAGCAGGCTTTGTGACTCTGAAGATGACTGGGCTGTGGGCTCAGCACCTGACCAATGCTCACTCCCTAAGGCTGCTTAACAGAGCATCACAAGCTTGCAGCTAAGAACCAGAGAAACAAAAACTAAACTAAAGTAAACAAACAAACAAACCAGAGAAACATGCTGTCTCACAGTTCTGAAGGATAGAAGTCTATGACCAAAAAATTCAAAGTAGGGGGCTGGAGAAATGACTCAGAGATCAGGAGCACTGGCTGCTCTTCCAGAGGACAGGAGTTTGATTTCCAGCATCCACATATATACTCACAACCATCTGTAACTCCAATTCAGGGAATCTGACACCTTTTTTTTTTGTTTTGTTGTTTTGTTTTGTTTTTTGTTTTTAGAGACAGGGTTTCTCTGTATAGCCCTGGCTGTCCTGGAACTCACTTTGTAGACCAGGCTGGCCTCGAACTCAGAAATCCACCTGCCTCTGCCTCCCAAGTGCTGGGATTAAAGGCGTGCGCCACCACCGCCCGGCATCTGACACCTTTTTAAAAAATTTTATGGGCACTAAGCATTTATATGGTGCATATACATATGTGCAGGTAAAACATTCATACACATAAAAAATAAATAAATATTTAAAAATAATGTTTTTAAAACTTCAAGTTGGGTGCGGTGGTGCATGCTTTTAATCTGGGCACTCAAAAGGTACAAACAAGTGGGGCCTTGTGGGAGAAGGTGTGTCTCTGGGAGTGCCTGCTGCCTGTGGATCAGGATGTAAGGCTCTCAACTACTTCCCCAGAACCTTGAACTCTGAGTTCGAGGACAACCTGGTCTATATAGTGAGTTTTAGGATAACCAGAGCTATATAGTAAAGGCTCTGTCTAAGGGGGGAAAAAAAATCAAAAAGTCAAAGTATCAGGTAGATTGGTCACTTCTAAGGGCCAAGGAGGTGAAATCTTGTTTTTCTTGCTAGGTATCTTACTCTCTATTCTATTGCTGTGAAGAGTCACCATGACCAAGGCAATTCTTATAAAAGAAAGCATCTAACTGAGGGGCTTTTTTTTTTTTTTTTCTTTATAGTTGCAGAGAGTTAGTCCATTGTCATCATGGTGCAAAGCAGACAAGCATGGTGCTGGGGCAGTAGTTGAGAGCTTTACATCCTGATCCACAGGCAGAAGACACTCCCAGACACACCTCTTCCAACAAGGCCCCACCTCCTAATCCTTCTCAAACAGTTTGATTTCTTGAGCCTGTGGAGGTCATTCTCTCATTCTCTTTCAAACCAACACACTGGACATCACTCTAACCTCTGCCTTGATCGAACTTCCTTCCTTCCTTCCTTCCTTCCTTCCTTCCTTCCTTCCTTCCTTCCTTCCTTCCTCCCTTTTTTCTTCCATTTTTCTCTCTTTCTCTTCCTTTCTTTCTCTGAGACAAGGTTTTTCTTTCTCTCTACATAGCCCCGGTAGTCCTGGAACTCATGATGTAGAGCAAGTTGGCTTTGAACACACAAAGATCAGCCTCCCCTGTTTCCCAAGTGCTGAGATTAAAAGCAAGTGCCACCACTGCCCAGCTCTTCTTTTTGTGTTAGTCTCATTCTGTAATTCAGGCTTAGAACTCACAGCAATCCTCTTGCCTCAGTCTCCTAAGTACTTGGTTTATACACACCATACCCAGTTTCTCCTTATCGTGACACTCTTCCTGTTTGCTTGTTTGTGTCCATTTCATACTAGTTGTTTGTTTATTTGTGAGATAGGGTTTTATTTAGCCTAGACTGGCCTTGAACTCACTATGTATTTAAGATGGCCTCAAACTGAGCTGTGAGTCCTCCTGTCTCTATCTCTTGAGTGCTGAGATTGTTGGTATTTGTCATCATGTTCAACTAACTCCACCCCCTTTAAAGATCCACCACCAGCCTTTACTAATTCTGTCTACAATAATCTAATGTCCAAATATGGATACATGACTTAGGGTTTCATTGCTATGAAGAGACACAATAATCCAAGCAACTCTTTTAAAGGAAAACATTTAATTGGGGCTGGCTTACAGTTTCAGAGGTTCAGTTCACTATCCTCATGGAGAGGGTGGGGGGGGGAAGCATGACAGTGTTCAGGCAAATATGATGCCGGAGGAGGGTTCTACCTCTTGATCTGAAGGCAGCCAGGAGGAGACTCTCTTCCTCACTGAGCAGAGCTTGACACAGGAGGAGACCTCAAAACCCTACAGTGACACCCTTCCCTTAACAAGGGTATACCTCCTTGCTGGGTGTCTTACTCTCTGTTCTATTGCTGTGAAGAGTCACTATGACCAAGGCAATTCTTACAAAAGAAAGCATCTAACTGGGGGCTTTTTTACACTTTCAGAGGCTTAGTCCATTGTCATCATGGTGTGAAGCAGGCAAGCATGGTGCTGGGGCAGTAGCTGAGAGCACACACACACACACACACACACACACACACACACACACACACGATCAGTTGACGCTGACATCTGGTGTCTTGGCCGTCTCCTTATTTTTGAAACAGTTTCTTATCTATTAGCTGGACCGGCTGCCCAGCAAATTCTGAAGACCCTTCTGTCTCCATCACTCCAGCACTCTGGTTACAAGCTCCACACGGGCTCCTCTGCTGTTTTATACAGGGTTTCCAGGACAGGCCTCCACTTCATTCTTTCCCTCTTAACAACCTCCCTGTAAAACATTCTGTGTTGGCCACACATACCTTCCGCACCCCTGTGGGTGTAGGAAGCCGTGGTCAGCGGTGATACGTCCGCCATTCCAAGATGGCACGGACATCGTGTCCTCCCCACTAGCAAACAATTAACTGCGCAAGTACAAGAGGCAAAAGCGCGCCAAAGTCACTGGCCAATCCCAAGGCGTAATACTGGGTAATGAGTGAACAGCCAATCAGAAGTGAACATGTCACTCTAGGGTGTATTTAAGCTATGCCTCTTCCTGTCTTTGGCCCTTTCGAGGTCATCACTTCTGCTGATACAAGATTAAAGCCTCGTCTGTGGTAACCACCCGAATTCTGCCTCTCGTGTCTCTCTTCCACGGGCGAAGGGGACATGAGAGGCGCGAGGAACATGTGGGTACTTGTAATCTCTGTTTGTTTAACTGCTCAATAGTTGGTAGACATTTCGAGTCTTCTGCATTGTCTATTCCTATGTGATGGGTTATTTCTCTGCTGGTAAAATGAGCCAATTTAAACCAGATTAGGTTATATTAAATGCAGGTTTATTGGGAAGCTGCTCTCAGGAGTGTTCACTGGCCCCAAGGACCTTGACCAGGGAAGTCACCATGGAAAGAATGAGCCCAGAGAAAGATGGAAATAGAAGGAGGAGAGAGAAGGGGGTTGGGTGTGCCAGGTAGGAACTGAGGGATGCTGGGAGAACCTGGAGGCCAGGTCTGCTTTGATATGTAAAATATGCACCTCAGACTCTGGTCCCAGGGTCTGAAACCAAATACCAAGAGTGATAGTTTTTTGCATGACTGTACAAACCAGACCAACAAACACCTGCAAGTACAAACACTTTGTCATCCGCCAGTGCATTTTAAGTTTTCAGGTATTTTGCTAAATCTCTCTCTAAGAAGATCAGGGAAGGTCAGCTTTGTGCAGACAGAGCTGAGTGCTCCTGTCTCTGATTTTATGGGACCTGACCGTGCTAGCTAAGGGTCTGATCTGGCCTGAGTGGCTACCTCCCCCATCTGCATTGCTGCTCTGCTAGTGCTATAGCAGAGTGCTATTGGCTGGCTTTTCACACTTGGATTCCTTTACTGTGAACAGTCTGTCCCCTACTCTTTGCCTGTTTTTCTTTTAGGATTGAGGAGAAATGAAAGAGATTTTTACAGATGCAAAATAGGGAGGAGAATGAGGCCACCGGATAGCTGTGGAGCTCACAAAGCTGGGCACTGTCAGTGAAAAACAGCCCAAGGCATTCCACCCCTGTTCCAGTTGCCTGGGATTTCTTTCCCCTCCTGCCCAATCAACAGCCAGCTCTAGAACCATGGGGGAAAGCCTGGAAATTAAATTCTGGCTTTGGCGTTGCAATGTCAAACTTGGAACTGCATTATCTGAGAAAACACCAGATCCCTCTCCAAGCCTGGTTTATCTCTGGAGTGCTGATAGCAATTTGGTTGGAAGTAGAAGGAAAAGCTGGTGGATGTATTAAACAGGCTTGGGAGAAAGCTGAAGACCAAAGGAGGCACTTATGTCCGGCAGGGCAGTTCAGAGGGCAAAGCCAAGCATGTCTCTCCCTAGGCCACAGCATCCCTTCGTTTTCCTGTCCTCTGTGTTCTCCTAGTTAGGAATGTGCTAAGTTCAAACCCTCAGGGACTGACTTTCTTTCCTTAGGTTGTTTTTAGGATGGGAAAACCATCAGTACTGTTCTGTTGGCCTCTCTGTTGAGCAAGGTGGGATTCAAGCAGGTACGGGTGCCTCCTCCTCTTCTTTTCTTTCCAGAAGAGGGGTATCCCTCTGTCTTATTCTCTGGTGTGGGGTATCTACCCAATACCTCAATGATCCCTGAGCTACAACAAGACTGTTCTGTGCCTTTCAAGATGGTATATTCTAGCTGATTAATTTTATACCTCAACTTGGTTGTGCCACCAGAGCTCAGGTAATTGGGCAAACGTTATTCTGGATGTTTCTGTGAGGATTTCTTGTTAGGTTGGTTTGGGGAGGAAATTATTTAAATGCACATAGGCTTTAGGGCAGAAGATGTAGCTCTGTGGAACTTGCCTAGCATGTACAAGGCCCTGGGTTAATCCTTAGCATTACCATATAGAGCAAAGCAGATTGCCTCCCATAACGTAGGCAGGCTCCACTCAGCTCACTGAAAGCCTTAAGAGAATACAGACTGACCTCCCTGGGCAGGAGGGCAGGACTCTGCTAACAGACTGTCTTTGCTTTCCTGGGTCCTCATCTCGCTGCCCGACACTGTAAATTCCATAAAATCTCTCCTCCTCTCCCTTCCTTCCTTCTCCCTCTCCTTCCTCTGCTTCTCTGGGAAACCTTGACTAACTGCAAATGAGTTGCAATGATCATCTGAGCCTGTAACTGGAGTTTTTAGGGAAAAAGCATGGACTCACACAGCTCCAAACAAGCTAGGACCTGCCGTCTGCTGCCCAGCACAACACACCAGTTTTAGAGACACGTGATAGTGAAAAGCAGAAAGAGGAGATTGAGTCAGAGTAACTGTGTTGGGAAGAGGGGGTTAACAGGGCCTAGGGAGCTGGAGTTCATCTTCTGGGTACTGACATAAAGTTTAGGTTTAAATAGAGGAAGGATGGGGTGGAGGTAGAAGTAGGAGAGATTTCTGTAACTAGGTCTGGTTGAGCATTGTGTCACTCCTGCAGGGTGGTCTGAAGAAGTCCTTGTCATGCCTTGGGGGACTTGGACACCGTCTGGTTCTCAGTAGTGGTCACTTCTGTTCCAGGCTGCAGTCGCACCATCTAGGATAAGTGCTCTTATCTGGGGAAAGGGAAGATCTTTCCTGTGGAATTTGTTCTTTCTGGAATCTAAGGTGACTAGATTTAGAACAATGATTTATCATGTGCCTTCAGCTTGGAAGAATGAAATAAGTTAGACAGACCCTCCTTGAGAGATCCACATGCTGACCTACAGGGACAAGCAGGAAACACACAGTAAAGAAGACAGGTTTAGAATAGAGGTACAGATGCCGAGATTTGTTTTGTTACTTTGTGCGTGAATGCCTGGTGCCCAGGGGAAGCCAGAAGAGGGTATGGGATCCCCCAGGACTGAAGTTATAGACATTTATGAGTATCCGTGTGAGTGCTGGGAATTGAACCTAGATCTTTTACAAGAACAGCCAGTGCTCTTAACCACTGAGCCACCTTCCAGGTCCTGAGATACCATGCTTTTATTCTGCATTTAGTTATGTTGCAGGCCCGAGTAAGAAATGTATCTATCTATCTATCTATCTATCTATCTATCTATCTATCTATCTATCTAAAAATTGGTTTCTGGGTGCCTGTTTCAAGGCAATGTCTGACAGTGTCAGGATGAGGGATGCCAACAGGAGAGACCTCCACCCAGGGAGGCCCTGAGAAGGAGGTAGAAATGAGTACGGTCTGAATCAAAGCCAAGTTTGGATAGATTGGGGAAGAAGAAAGGGTCTTCTGAGTGGGAAACACAGTCACAGGAGCAAATGTGTAGAGCCAGGTTTAGAGGGGAGCCAGTCAAGGGGCCCCGAGTGTTCCCGGCAGTCATGCCTCCATGGGCAGTTGCCAGGGCTGCAACTAGACTCTCCCTACTACATTCCTGATAGGCATGTATGTATAACACACATATCCATCATTAGGACATAATTGGGAGTCCTTTGTGTGAGTGAGTGTGTGTGTGTGTGTGTGTGTGTGTATCCCTGTGGCTAACTTCATTCCACTCTTAGCAGAAGCTGATGTTGAATAAATGTTATGAAATTAATGAATTCAAGGCACAATTAGTCCTTTACCCTGTTCCAAAAGTGTCAGGACTCTGGGGATGATTGTTTCGAGGACTGCTTTGTCCTGAGTACTTTATGTTCCAAAATATATACTTGTAAACAATCCAGACAGTACATAAAACTACAAAACAGACATTGGTTGTTCCTCTGGCTAGCAAAGAGAGGTCACGGGAAGAGGAGTAAATCACCTTAGCTATAACGATGCAATCATTTATTGCTGTGTCACTATCATATCTTCTTCCTTGCTCTTGAGCAAACATCTTCATATTTGTTAAGCATCCATGTGCACTAGTCAGGGTGTTGGCTCTAAATACAAGCAGATAGACAGCATAGAAAAGCCCTGCCCTCTGGGCGTGTCCCCATCGAGGAGAGAATTTTCTAGAATCTAAGCTTTTAAGGGCTTTGTCCTTTCTGGTCCACCTGTTGGCTGTTGGACATATACTCTTGTATTAAGCTTGAAAACATTTTTTTAAAAGCTAGTTTCTTCCCTAAATTGTGCTGAAAGCAAACAAAGAACTTGTCTCCAAAGCCATTCCTGTCTTTTAAAAAAAATAGGGTATGACATTTAAAGAGTCTGTTTTCATGGCTTCATCTGTGTCTGTCTGGAAATCCATCCTCCTTCAATGAGCTGTTTTTGTTTTTTGTTTGTTTTTGAAGATCACATTCTTCTGCTGGGGAGCAGCTATTCACCCAGACAGGCCAAACTGGTTCAGTGTGATAAGAGGAAACATTGTTTTTCAAAAGTAAGAAAGAACCACAAAAGTGTGCCCTTTCCCTTTTTAATGTTTTTGGTAATAACCTTACGTACATAAACAGTATAGACAAGCCACCATTGTTTGGAAATGTATTTTTAAATGTAAACAACTATGTGGCAGAAACATTTCAGATATGTCTTTTCCTCTTTTTTTAGCATTTAAATTTCTTTACTACAGTTTATGTACATGTGTGTATGCATGGATGCATGAATGGCTTGACTTGTAGGTGGGCATCAGAGGACAACTCTGCAAGACTCAGTTCCCTCTTTCTACTGTATCCCAGCTATTGAACTCAGTCAGGTTGAAGTCATCCTCAGTCTCCTTTACCCAGTGAGCCATCTCACCAGCCCACCTTTTAAGGTTTTTTTGGGTGAGGACAGAGTTTTACTGTGTGGTTCATGGCTGGTCTAGAACTGGACAAATAGCATCATTTGGCCTTGAACTTACTTTCCTGACACTGCTTTTTCAGTGCCGGGATTACAGGCATGTGCCACTACATCTTGCTTCATCCAACAAGCTTTGTTCTGGACTTTCTCTCCTTTCATCTGCTTGTTTGTTTATTGGGTGCTGGGGTGGAATCCAGGGCCTTGAGTACAATAGGGCAGTGTTCCAGGGCTAAGTTCCATCCCCAGCTCTTTTCTTTGAATTCTGTAGAATTGGTCTTATTGGATTCATGCCTGGAGTTTACCCTCATCTGAGGAAAACCCATTAGGATTTCCTAAAGTTTTTTTGGTTAATTGTATTTAAGACCCTCACATTCCCCATCCAAGGGTCTTGTCTTGTTTTTGGCTACAGGATGCCAATACTCACACTAGAGCAGGGGTGTCTGCCTTGTCTGTAACTCATGTAACAACTATAACCTCTGAAAGAGGCCCACTGGGTCCTGAGTGGAAGTCTATGCACTATCTTGGGCACTGGTCACCAGGCTGGCAAGGGCACAAAAGCATTTGCTAGTCAGTGGCTACTGACTATTTGGTGCAAACGGAAGGTAGGCTGATCGATTCAGTTTGGAAAAGAGAGCAACCATTTAGTTTTTTTCTCATGTACATAAAGGTCCCTATCTGCTCATGAGTGTCATCCAAGTAGAACAAAAAAACCCCTGACCAGTTATTATTGTCGGTACAGTTTCTTTCTATCATCCTAAGTACATAGGAAATAGGCATCATTGTTATGTTTGACTAATAGAGAACAGACTTAGAGAGGTTAAGGAAATTACCCAAGGGGCTGGAGAGATGGCTCAGTGGTTAAGAACACTTGCGGAGCACCTGGGTTTGGTTCCTAGCATTCATGTGGTGGCTCACAACTACCCTTAACTCTAATTCCAGGAGATCTGGTGCCTTTTTTTTTTTGGCTTCCAAGGTCACACAGTATACATAGTATACTTCCAGTATATATATATATATACATACAACCAAGCAAAACACTCATATGTAAAAAAATAAAAATAATAAATAAATCTTTAAAAAAGAAAATTACCCAATGTCACACAGTTGGTCAGTGGAGAACCAGAGCTTCCACTTGAGGGCTTAGTTCTCGTCTATTAGGGAAAGAGCCAGATACAGTCAAAGCATATTTTAGAGCAAAAAGCAGCAGAATGTGGTGATGGATGGGATGGCTTCTTCCATGAGACCCATTAGATAATTAGTTCTGTTTGTTATCATTGTGATAGTTCATGCCAAATGCAAAAAGGTTGGCTTCATGATAGGAAAGTTGCAGATCAATTCATTTATACCAAAGTATAACAAGAACAAAAACAATAGAAAGAACTTTAATAAACCTTTGCTTTTTTAAGATTTATTTTATTTTTGTTTATGTGTATGTATATATGGCTGTGTGTATGTGGGTATGAAGGCAGGTGTAGTTATAGGTCAGTATATATATAGGTCAGAAGATGACATCAGATCCTCTAGAACTGGGCTATAGATGGTTGTGAGCTGTTGAGCATGGGTACTAGGTTCTGAACTCAGATCCCTCCTAAGAGCAGCAAATGCTCTTAAGTGCTGAGACATCTTTCCCAGACCACCATGGGGCTTCCTATGTGCCACATAAACTTCCTCTTCTTCCTTTTTCCCTTGGGGATTAAACCCAAGGTCTCTACCTCTTGCCCAAATTATGCCCTCTAAGATCTTAATCCTTATAAGTCTTACTGAATTCTGACAAGAAGCCCCACAGGGAGGCTGTTATAATGGCCACTCCGATGATTAGGAAACTGAGGTACTGAGCGCTAAGGGAGTTCTCTCACTGTCACACAGAAGGGAGTTGTAATTTCAGGTGGACTGGCCAGAGGGCATGGGTTCTGAACTCCAGGCTATGCAGCTTGCAGGGGCTTCCTGCCATGTTAAGGCCATCCACAGCAAAGCAAGCCATTCCCCTGAAGAATATGCTTTTGCCTTTTAAGTCTCTATAAACATGGTTGGTGCTGTGGTTTGAATAAGAATGGTTCCCATAGGTGCAAGTATTTGAATACCAGGAAGTGGCACTCTGAAAAGTTTAGGCGGACGTGGCTTTGTTGGTCTTGTTGGCAGAACTGTGCCACTGGGGGGCGGGCTTTTAGTTTTCAAAAGCTCATGCTTTCTCTATCTCCACACCCTGCTGCTGCCGATCAGCATGGAGCTCTCAATTTCTTCTCCAGCACTCCATGGTTGCCACCAGGCTCTCATTGTGACTGATAATGGACTAACTCTCTGGAACCGTAGACAAGTTCCCAATTTACAATTAAATGCTTTCTCTTCTAAGAGTCGCCTTGCTCATGGTGTCTCTTCACAGCAATAGAACAGTGACTAAGATTTGGCAAGGTGTACAACTGGCCCTGGAGCAGGTAAACAAGACAGTCTACAGGCAGCACACTCAGACTTCACTTTATTATGTGTGAACTCCAGTCTGCTGGGACATGATTATTGGTGTTCTGAACTGCACAAAGGGGTCCTTTGTCCAGACATTATTTTCTGAAGTGGTCAGGAGGCTCTAGGAGTATGAGGAGATGTTTGATGATGGGTCCATGAGGAGACTTTTCTTAGGCTTCCAGCAAAGTCTTCATTATGCAGATGTGGCCTTTTGGTGCTTAATAAAGCAACTTTGCTTAATTCAGATGCCTGTGGAAGTATGTTTGTAGAGATGGATATTAACAGAAACCAGCAGAGAAGTGGTCATTATTTTGTATAAGCTAGGTGACCTTCTGGAACAGAAAATGCAGCATCCCCAAAAGCCATATACTTCTCTGTGAGCTCCGTGCTGCAGGGAAGATGCTTTTGTGTATATTGGGTCCAAGAATTTCTCAGGCCTGCCCTCCACTTCTGCTGTCAGGTTAGCCACACACTCCCTGGAGCCACACACAATTTCATTCCTGTTGCAGGTCCCTCGAGGCTTCCTCAGTGCTTGAACAAGCCCAAGAACTGGCTGAATGCGGGGAATGATTAGCTCACTTGTGGGCGTGGGTTCTTAACTTTTGTTGGGCCGAGTTGTTCTCAAGTGTCAGCATGGCAACAGAGCTGGAATTTGACTGAGTTGGTTCCATGTGCAGCACCTGGCTGGAGCTGGGGGGGGTCGGGGGGGCACCTGGCATGGGGAGTTCTCACTTAGTCTGAGGTTGGGGGGTTCAGGGCTCTCGAGTGGGGATCCCCGGACCGACTGGTCTCAAGCTCTTGGGCTCCCAGACGCCGCTGGAAGCCTTGGAAGAGTTGAAACTGGGACATGTGAGCGCGCAAACTCTGGCCACGCTGGCAGGAAAGGGATTCTTTAGTTACTTGCTTGCTTGGTTCGGAATGGCTGGGTTAGCTTGCTTGATTGAAATGGTGGTCCCAGTGGCTGAACGCAGAGAAACTCTCCAGGCAAGAGATTTAGCAGCTGCAGCTACAGCAGAGGTATTAAAGGCCTTCTCTGTGGTTTCTCCATGATGGGGGGCCCCCCAAAAATACGATGGAGTCCAGGGTTTCAAGAGCTTTATTGACATGGTGGATGATACATGGTCTGGATGCAGGCCCAGGGCGGGCCTGACTTAAATAGGGAGGGAGAGGGGGAGGAGGGTCACTTAATTAGCTACATCCTCTGGTCTTTAGGTATGTTTGGAGGTATGTTAGGTATGTTATGGGAGGGGCTGCATTGCCCTACACGTGACTGCAAGACGCAGGTCAATGGAGATCTTGGCCGGGTGTCAGGAGCCTGGGTTCTGGGGGCATGGTTGAACACCTGCGGTCCCATCAGGGTCGGGGTTCGAGGCTTGTGCCCAGCCAAGAACCAAGCTATCCTTTCACGGCCCCACAGTTGAAACCAGCAAGCTTAACTCAGTGTCACCCCAGCTGTCCTTGCCAGTTCCCCTCTCAGCTCCCATCCTCCAGTCCTGTCTGTGACATCTAAGCTTCCCACAGCACCTTCGGCAGCTGCCTTCCTGCTTGACATGTACTTCTCCCTTTTCCTCATCTGGCAAACTTTATCTTATCCTTCAAGGGTCTTCTTGGGGACATTGTCTCCATGTCCCTTGGATAGAGCTCATCTCTACCCATAATGTCATGGGTACTTCCGATACAGTTCTATTGTGCACCAGTTATTTGGATGCCTGTCTTTCTCTTCATACCAAGAATCTGTTTGTTTGCCCTTGCTTTCTTCTTGTGGCACAATGCCTAGGAACACTGGCAATACTGGGCAGGTTATATAACCAAACCTCTGCCACACCTGCCATTTCATCTCTCCACGATTTTTATGACCAGAGTCCAGGGCTAAAGTCCCTCTATTTTGGAAATGTGAATGTACCGCTCTCTTTTCTAGAGTAGAGCTGGACCTTGGAAACCAACCTGGACTAGCATGGAATCTGTGATGGCCCAAGAAAAGATGAGCTGAGCCATCGGCTTTACTTTTAGGAATTCCAGCAAAGGCAGATAAGAACTGTCAGGAGGGAGAGGCAAGGAATCAGGGACAGGGTGAGGAGTCGAGTAACATGAGGAGAAGAGAACAGAAGAGAGGACTCAGGCTCTCTTAGACTACACAGAGCTGCCTTGTTTCCTGGGATGCCCTTGTCTTAGGGAAGTCCAGTTGGGATCT